>NC_132842.1:4250343-4553939 GCF_048164855.1 Canis lupus baileyi
CGATCCCGGGTCTCCAGGATCGCGCCCTGGGCCAAAGGCAGGCGCTAAACCACTGCGCCACCAGGGATCCCATTTTACTTGTTTTTAAGGAAAATTCAATACGGTCATGTTAATGTAGTTTTGAAATACCATCCATGACCATAAACTCAAGTGAAGTAAACATTTAGCCGTTATCTATTGATTAAACTTTGTTTATTCTGCCCTTAAAATAGAATAAAATTTCCTTTCAGGAATGTGACTCTGAACAAAGGTAATTGTCATACTCATAAGTACCATATTGAACTACATGTGTTTTATGGTAACAAAGGAAGCTGATAATATATATAGCTGCCCACACTATAGCATCTATGAGTCTTGCTATCCAGTCTGGACAAATTTAAAGTACTTTTGTAACAGTTTTTCCCAAAGTGCTTTATGCCCTCTGGTGACCATTTGAAATTTTGTGTTTTCTGTTTGTTTGTTTGTTTGTTTGTTTGTTTGTTTGTTTAGATTTCTTACCTCAAAAATTTTATATTTAGTTAACTTTGAATAAGCAGAATCTAATTTTAAGTGCTATGATATTTAGGCTATAGTTTGGGAACTTCTCAGCCTGATAACAATAGGGTGCTTGCTATGTAATATTCATTTCCTGAACTCATTTTCACCTCACTTGGATACTTTTAATTTTCCACTTTCTCTTAATGTATTAGTCAAAGGTGCCACCCAAGTCAGTATCAAAAAGAGGGCAGAGAAGACACCTGTTGTGAAGATTTTTTAAATCAGTATAAAGTGTATTATCAAATTTCTATTTTCATTTATAATAAACCTCCAAAAAAAGTGTCATGAACATTATAGTAATTACACAGCCATGATAAATTATTGTTTATTGAGACATTGATTGAGATTTATGCTTCTCTACTTTTCTGAGTTCAATAGAGATAGCACTAATTACCAAATGCTCATGTTAACATATATTATCATCTGCTTTTATTCTGAAAACTTCTCAGGTAGTTTATCGACTTTACTAAAGAATTTACAAATAACTAACCTTTAAAAAAACTTCTTAAAATTTTTATTCAAAACAGAAATATCAATTTGGCCTCTTTAGTTTTCATATCAGTATCACTGTACCTGTGCTTAGAATGACTAAGTACAAAAGATAACAAATTTATATTTCAAAGCTCTTGATAATAAGAGATTAAATTCATACTATTGATTAGAGCCATCCTGACATTTTTAAATTTTAATTAACTAATTGTCCATTGCATATCCTTTGAGTTTAGTACAGATTGCAAGTCATTTTCTATCTCTTAGTTAGATAGAGTCTAAGACCCAAAGTATTGTTTCTCATTTTTTCCTCACATTCTCTTGTTACTTTTGAAGTAAAAAGAAAAAGAATCATTGAGATAATTTAACCTTTAACATCTGGGAATTTTCACATACTCTAAGTTTGAATTGAATTATTATATATGACAGATACAGTAAAATTTAAAAAATAAAAAGTTTTATTTTTCCTTCCTACTCTGAATATGTTTTATTTCCTGTTCTTGTTTTACTGCATTAGTTTGGACTTCTCATATGATGTTAACATAGAAATGGTAAAAGAGGACATCCTCACTTTGTTCTGGATCTTAATGAGACACTATTTACTTGCCTACCATTAAGTATGGTGTTAGCTGTAGGGCATTTGCAGATTTTTTTTTAATGTTGAAGAACTTCCTCTCTAGTCTTACTTTACTGAGAATTTTTATCATGAATTGATGTTGGCAAATGTTTTTTTCTACATATATTGATATGATAATGTTTTTTTCTTTGTTAACCTGTTGCTGTGATAGATTGCATTAATTAATTTTTGAATGTTGAACCAGCTTGAGCACCAGAAATAAACCCCACTGATTATACTGTAGAATTATTTTTGTATATTTTTGTATTGGATTTTCAAATATTTTGTTGAGGGTTTTTGTATCTTTGTTTATGTCTTAGGTTCAACTGATGTAACAGGTATCATAAACTAGATGAATTAAATAACAGACCTTTATTTCTCACAGTTCTAGAGGATGGAGATCTGAGATCAGGGTGTAGGCATAGTTGGTTTCTGAAAAGGGACCTCCTCCAGGTTGCAGACAGACCATTTCTCCTTGTATTCTCCTATGATAGAGGATGAAAATTCTCCCTTTGGGGTTCCTTTTATAAGGGTATTAACCCAATTCTTGGAAGTTCCATTCTCATGATCTAATTAACTCCCAAAGCCCTCACTTCTCTACACCATCAATTTAATGGTTAGAATTTCAAAACATGAATTTTGAGGGAATGAGTGCATTCAGTTTATAATAGGAAAGATAATTGGTATATAGTTTTCTTTCCTTGTAATGTCTTTGTCTGGTTTTGGTATTAGGTTAAGCCTAGCCACATAGAATGAGATTGGAAGTATTTATTCTGCTTCTATCTTCTGAAAAATACAGTAGGGAATTAGTATAATTTTTTGCTTAAAAGTTTGATAGAATTCACTAGTGAACCCAATTGAGTCTGGTGATTTCTTTACTAGATCTAAGCCTAATCATATTATTTCTTTTTGAGTGAGAAGAGTTTTGATGGGTTGTGTTTTTCAAGAAATTGATCAATTACATTTAGGTTATCAAATTTGTGGGCATAGAGCTGTTCATAATATTTTATTATCTTTGTAATGTCAGTAAGATTAGTAGTGATGGTACTGCTTCTATTTCATATATATATATGAAATAGAATATATATAGAATATGTATATATGGCTAGAAGTTTATTGATTTTATGTATCTTTTCAAATAATTCACTTTTGGTTTCGTTGATATCCTCTATTGATTCTTGCTTTCAATATCATTGATTTCTACTCTAGTTTTAGATTTTTTTGCTTACTTTGGATTTAATTTGCTCTTCTTTTCTAATTCCTAATTTTTTAATTTTCTAAGGTGGAAATTTAGATTACTAATTTTAGATCTTTCTTATTGTCTTATATCTGTATTCAATACTATAAACTTTCTCAAAGCACTGGTTTCTCTGCACATCAAGCTTTTATCCTAATTTCACTTTAATTTTGTTTGAAATTTTGAGATTTTCTTTGACTCTTGAATTATTTAGAAGAATGAAGTTTAATATTTAAGTATTTAGTGATTTTCCATCCTTTTTGTTATTAATTTTTGGTTTAATTCTATTGTCTGAAAACACACATTATGATTTCTATTCTATTCTATTGTTAAATGTGTTAATATGTGTTCTATGTCCCATAATATGGGTTCTTTTTGAAAAGAATGTACATTCTCCTTCTGTTGGATGAAGTATAATTAGATCCAATTTATTAATAATATTGTTGAGTTTAATTGTGCTCTTAATGATTTTCTGCCTGCACTGTCCATGCATTCAGAGGGGTATTGCAACCTCCACCATAATAGTGGATTTCTTATTTCTCTAGATATTGAATAATAACTCCTTTATCATTGTGTAATATCCTTTTTTTAATAAATTAAATTTTATTGGTGTTCAATTTACCAACATACAGAATAAAACCCAGTGCTCATCCCATCAAGTGCCCCCCTCAGTGCCCGTCACCCATTCACCCTCACCCCCCCCCCCCCCGCCCTCCTCCCCTTCCACCACCCCTAGTTCATTTCCCAGAGTTAGGAGTCTTTATGTTCTGTCGCCCTTTCTGATATTTCCCACACATTTCTTCTCCCTTCCCTTCTATTCCCTTTCACTATGATTTATATTCCCCAAATGAATGAGAACATACACTGTTTGTCCTTCTCTGATTGACTTACTTCACTCAGCATACTACCCTCCAGTTCCATCCACGTGGAAGCAAATGGTGGGTATTTGTCTTTTCTAATGGCTGAGTAACATCTTCTTTATCCATTAATCTTTTCGATGGACACCGAAGCTCCTTCCACAGTTTGGCTATTGTGGACATTGCTGCTAGAAACATTGGGGTGCATGTGTCCCGGTGTTTCATTGCATTTGTATCTTTGGGGTAAATCCCCAACAGTGCAATTGCTATCGTAGGGCAGATCTATTTTTAACTCTTTGAGGAACCTCCACACAGTTTTCCAGAGTGGCTGGAATTTTTACTTTACTGAGAATTTTTATCATGAATTGATGTTGCAAATGTTTTTTCTACATATATTGATATGATAATTTTTTTTCTTTGTTAACCTGTTGCTGTGATAGATTGCATTAATTAATTTTTGAATGTTGAACCAACTTGAGCACCAGAAATAAACCCCACTGATTATACTGTAGAATTATTTTTGTATATTTTTGTATTGGATTTTCAAATATTTTGTTGAGGGTTTTTGTATCTTTGTTTATGTCTTAGGTTCAACTGATGTAACAGGTATCATAAACTAGATGAATTACACCAACAGTGTAAGAGGGTCCCCTTTTCTCCGCATCCTCTCCAACACTTGTGGTTTCCTGCCTTGTTAATTTTCCCCATTCTCACTAGTGTGAGGTGGTATCTCATTGTGGTTTTGCTTTGTATTTCCCCTGATGGCAAGTGATGCGGAGCATTTTCTCATGTGCATGTTGGCCATGTCTATGTCTTCCTCTGTGAGATTTCTCTTCATGTCTTTTGCCCATTTCATGATTGGATTCTTTGTTTCTTTGGTGTTGAGTTTAAGAAGTTCTTTATAGATCTTGGAAACTAGCCCTTTATCTGATACGTCATTTGCAAATATCTTCTCCCATTCTGTAAGTTGTCTTTTAGTTTTGTTGACTGTATCCCTTGCTGTGCAAAAGCTTCTTATCTTGATGAAGTCCCAATAGTTCATTTTTGCTTTTGTTTCTTTTGCCTTCGTGGATGGATCTTGCAAGAAGTTACTGTGGCTGAGTTCAAAAAGGGTGTTGCCTGTGTTCTCCTCTTGGATTTTGATGGACTCTTGTCTCACATTTAGATCTTTCATCCATTTTGAGTTTATCTTTGTGTATGGTGCAAGAGAGTGGTCTAGTTTCATTCTTCTGCATGTGGATGTCCAATTTTCCCAGCACCATTTATTGAAGAGACTGTCTTTCTTCCAATGGATAGTCTTTCCTCCTTTGTCGAACATTAGTTGACCATAAAGTTGAGGGTCCACTTCTGGATTCTCTATTCTGTTCCACTGATCTATGTGTCTGTTTTTGTGCCAGTACCACACTGTCTTGATGACCACCGCTTTGTAGTACAACCTGAAATCTGGCATTGTGATGCCCCCAGATATTTCATCCCTAATGATTTTTGTTATAGTAAAATCTGCTTTGCTGAACTGAATATGGCATATTTTTCTTTAATACTTATTTTTAACCTATATGTCTTTGAAGTAGGTTTATTTGTAGACAATATATGTTTGGACCTGTTTTTCTTTATTCACTCTAGCAGGTTGTGGTTTTTAATAGTAAATTTGAACCATTGATATTTAGAGCAATAATTGTTATACTTGGATTAATATTATCTAACATTTGCTACTCTTTTATACTCACCTCTGGCTGTTTTTATTCTTTTATTTTTCTGCCTCCTCTGGTTTTAATTAAGCATTTAGTATTATTTCCATTTTCTCCACTCTAAGCATATCCATTATAATAGTTATTATAATCCAAGACTATTTTCAAATAATACTCTGTTATTGCACAGGTAGCACAAGTATCTTATATTTAAAAATATCTAATATTTTCTCATTCATTTTATTTTTGTGTGAATCACAAATACCAAATACACTGTTGTTATTATTAATTTGAATAGATGCTGTTAGATCAGTTTAAAAAAAAAGAAAAAATTTTTAAAATTACCTTTAATCTTTCACTAATATTTTTCTTTTTATATGTAGATCTGCGTTTCTGACTTATACAATTTCCCTTTCTGAGGAATTTCTTTTAACTTTTTTTTACTACTAGTATAAGTTCTTATTGAAATATAATTGCCATACAGTATTATATTAGTTTCAGGTGTACAACATAGTTATTCAACAATTCTATATGTTACTCAGTGCTCATCACAAGAAGAATAGCTAATATCTGTCACCAAATACTGTTATTACAATCTTGTTTTAGTCATATATTTTAAAATTTTTAATTCTGATATAGTTAACATAGAATATTATATTAGTTATAAGTGTACAATATAGTGATTCAACAATTCCATACATCACCTAGTGCTCATCATGACAAGTATACCCCTTAATCTCCATCATTTATTTCACCCTCACCCATCACCTCTCTGGTAAACAACTGTTTGGTCTCTGTAGTTAAGAGTCTGTTTCTTGGTTTCTCATTCTCTCACTCTCTCTTTTTTTTTTTCTTTCCACATTTGTTTTGTTTCTTAGATTCCACATATGAGCGAAATCTGTGGTACTTGTCTTTCTCTGACTGACTTGTTTTGCTAACCATTATACACTTTAGTTCCATCCAAGTCATTGCAAATGGCAAGTTTCATTCACTTTAGGGCTGAATTATATACATATATATTACATCTTCTTTGTACAGTCATTCATCAGTGGGCACTTGAGCTGCTACCATATCTTGGCTATGGTAAGTAATGCTGCTATGAATGTAGAGATGACTGTATTCCTTTGAATTAGTGTTTCTATATTCTTTGGGTGAGTAACCAGTAGTGCAATTGCTGGATAATAGGGTATTTCTACTTTTAATGGCTTAAAGAACCTCCATAATGTTTTCCACAGTGGCTGCTGCAGTTTGCATTCCCACCAACAAAGCAGGAGGGTTCCTTTCTCCACATCCTACCAGTATCCATTGTTTCTTGCATTGTTGATTTTTGTCATTTCAACAGGTCTATGGTAGTAGTTTTGATTTGCATTTCCATGATGATCAGTGATGTTCCACATCTTTTCATGTCTCTGTGGACTATCTGAATGTCCTCTTTGGAGAAGTGTCTGTTCATGGCTTCTGTCCACTTTTGATTGGATTATTGTGGAGGGTTGTTGAGTTTTTTAAGTTCTTTATATATTTTGGTTACTAACACTTTATGGGATATGTCTTTTGCAAATACCTTCACCCATTCAGTAGGTTCCCTTCTGGTTTTGTTGATTGTTTCATTTACTATGCATAAGCTTATTTTGATGTAGTCCTAATATTTTACTTTTGCATTTGTTTACCTTAACCCAGGAGACAAATCTAGAAAAAGGTTGCTATGACCAATATCAGAGATATTACTGCCTGTGGTTTTTTCTATGATTTCTATGATTTCAGGTGTCACATTTAGATCTTTAATCCATTTTGAATTTATATTTGTGTATGGTGAAAGAACTGGTTCAGTTTCACTTTTTATATGTTGCTATCCAGTTTTCCCAACACTATTTGTTGAAGAGACTTTTTCCTATTGTATATTATGTCCTGTTTTGTCAAAGGTTAATGGACCAAATAATGTTTGATTTATTTCTGAGTTTACTATGCTAGTGCATTGATCTATGTGTCTGTTTGTGCCAGTACCATACTGTTTTGATTACTACAACTTTGTAATATATCTTGAAATCTGGAATTGTGAAACCTCCAGTTTTGCTCCCTTTTTTTAAGATAGATTTGGCTATTAGAGTTATTTTGTGGTACCATACAAATTTCTGGATTGTTTGTTCTAGTTTTGTGAAAAATGCTGTTGGCATTTTGATAAGGGTTGCATAAAATATGTAGATTGCTTTGGGTCATATAGACATTTTAACAATATTTGTTCTTCCAATACATGAGCATAGAATATCTTTCCATTTCTTTGTGTCTTCAATTTCTTTTACCTGTGTTCTAAATTTTTTCAGAGTATAGTTTACCACTTCTTTGTTTGAGTTTATTTCTAGATATTTTATTATTTTTAGTACAGTTGTAGATGTGACTGTTTTCTTAATTTCTCTTTCTGCTGCATTATTATTAGTATATATAAATGCACAGAAATGCAATATTTCTACATATTAATTTTGTAACCTGCAACTTTACTGAATTGGTTTAACAGGGTTTTCTATAAAGAATATCATATTGTTTGTGAAGAGTGAAAGTGTGACATAAACATTCCTTTGGATGCCTTTTATTTCTTTTTGTGATCTGATTGCTGTGGCTGGATCTCTAGTACTATGTTGAATAAAAGTGGTGAGAGTGGATATCTTTGTCTTGTTCCTGACCTTAAAGGAAATGTTCTGTTTTACCGTGTGAGTGTGATGTTTGCTATACGTTTTTCATATTTGATCTTTATTATGTTGAAGTATGTTCAATCTATACTTAGTTGAGGGCTTTTATTATGAAAAGATGTGCTTTGTCAAATGTTTTTTTCTGTGTCTATCAAAGTGATCATACAGTTTTTATCCTTTCTTTTATTGATGTGATATATCACATTTATTGATTTATGAATACTGAACCACCTTTACATACTGGGGAAAAAAAACTCACTTAATCATGGTGAATAATTTTTTAAATGTACTGTTGGATTTAGTTTGCTAATATTTTTTGTGTTTTTGCATCTATGTTCATCAGAAATGTTGGCCTGTAGTTCAGGCCTTTTTGTGTCATGTCTTTATCTAGTTTTGATATCAGGGTGATACTAGCCTCATAGAGTGAATTTGAAAGTTTTCCTACTATTTTTTGGAATAAGTTGAGAAGGATGGGTATTAATTCTTCTTAAAAATTTGGTAGAATTTTCCTGTGAAGCTGTCTGGTTCTGGACTTTGTTTATTATTATCGATTTGATTTCTTTGCTGATTATCAGTCTTTTCTTTTCAAATTTTCTGTCTTTGCACTTGTTTTCTTTTCTTTTTTTTTCTTTTTGGAGTTTATCCATTGTCTCTAGGTTGTCTGGTTTGTTGGCATATAGCTTTTTATAATATTCCCTTATAATTATTTTTGTATTTCTGCAGTGTTGTTTGCAATTTCTGCTCTTTCATTTGTGACTTTGAGTACTTTCTCCCTTTCTCTCTTTCTCTCTCTCTCTCTCTCTCTTTCATGAGTCTGAGTGGAAGCTTCAAGTTTGTTGAATTTATCAAAGAATCAGTTACTGGTTTAATAAATCTATTGTTTATTTTTCCCTAGTCTCTGTACTATTTTTTCTTCTATTCTTTATTATTTCATTACTTCTGCTGGTTTTAGTTTTATTTGTAATTCTTTTTCTGTCTCTTTTGGTTAAAGATAGGTTGTTTATTTGAGATCTGTCTTTTTTTTTGAAGTAAGCCTGTGTTGCTACAGTATTTGCTCTTAGAATGGCTTTTGTTTCCCCTGAAAGGTTTGGGTTATTGCTTTCTCATTTTCTTTTGTTTCTGTGTACTTTTTTTATTTCTTCTTTGATATCTTGGCTGACTCATTCATTGTTTAATAGCATATTATTTAATCTCCTTGTATTTATGGTATTTTCAGATTTTATCTTGTGGCTAATTTCTTGTTTCATAGCATTGTGGTTAGAAAAGATGCATGTTATGACTTCAATCTTGAATTTGTTAACATTTGTTTTGTAGCCTAATATGTGTTTTTTCTGGAGAATGTTCCACATGCACTTAAAATGAATGTGTATTTTGCTGTTTTAATATGGAATGTTCTGCATATTATCTATTAAGTCTATCTGCTCCAGTGTGTCATTTGAAGTCACCTCTATCCTTGTTGATTTTCTTTTTGGACGATCTGTCCATTAATCTAAGTATGGTGTGCAAGTTTCCCACCATTATTGTATGACTATTGATGTGTTCCTTTATGCTTGTTATTAACTGTTCTATGTATTCTGTTGTTTCCATGTTGATGCATAAGTATTTATAATTCTTATATCCTCTTGATTGATTTTCCCCTTTATTTGTACATAGTGTTGTTCTTTGTCACTTTTACAATCCTTGTTTCAATGGTGATTTTCTCAATATGGTAGGGTAGGAGTAACCTGAACTCTCCCTGTCCCATGTTTACAACTAGATATCATCCACATCCAAGTCAATAAACCAGAGAGAGTGAACCAAACTTGCAGAACAAACTCCATGATTAAATAAAGAAAAGAAACAGCATCTACAAGATTAGGAAGGTTAGAAAAGTGGAGGGAAGCTGTTCACAGGAGGAAGGGAGCTGTACAAAGAACTGGCAGAGAAATGTGCCCTCATACCAGAGAGCTGATATGGGAAAAGACATCCCCATAATGTTTTGTTTGAAAAATCAGGGGCGCTCAATTCCATGTGTAAAACCAGTAGAAATTAGAGCCTGGAGATTTAAAACTCAGCTAACTCAGCACTGGGTAAACAGGAAGGGCACAGATAAATATGTTGCTTTCGTAAAAGTCAGCAGCCTGAGCTGAAAGGTATCGTAAAAATGGGAGTGTACACAATGCCAGGGGCAAATGAGAAACAGATTTTGATTTGAAATCAGATCTGAAATCATTCTGATTTCAGAGCATGTTGGGGAACTTCTCTGAAAACAAGGGAATTAGAAGGCACCATTTCCTTCCTCACCCTCCAGCATAAACATAGAGCCATCTACAGGAGATGGCACTGCACAGATGCTTGCAAGCTAATCTGATAACAGTGTCATGCCCATTACTTCACCTTAGGATTTGCTCACCCAAAGCCTGCTACATTTGGCTCTGAGCTTAGGAAAAATTTGTTAGCATGCACCATGCCAAGCCACCACACCACACCTACCTGTGTACAACCAGCTACTCTTCTCCCAAGTTCACAGCTGGCATGCCTGGGTCCCAATGACACCATAGAGAGTAAATGCTTAGAATGACACACAGAGAGTCAGCACAGATGACTGCACTGAAAGAAAAAGTGACTCAGACACAAGAGCAGGGTATAAGCAACACAAATAGAATACTAAGTTCTGGTGAACAGGGGACTGCTGGGCATTCCAGGATCTCTTTTTCATAAAGCTACTACTTTCAAATCAGAAGACATAGCCAACTTTCTCAACATACAGAAACGACACAGAACAGCAGACAATGAAAGAATCTCTAGAGAGATTTATATCCAATGAAAGAACAAGGCAAGGCCACAGCCAAACATATAAGTGACAAAGATATAAGTAATAAAACTGATAGAGAATTTAAAGCAATGATCATAAGAACACTCACTGACTTGAGAAAAGTGTGGAAGACATGAGTGAAACTCATAACACTGAGATTATGTATGACATAGCACAGATAAAGGGGTCAATAAGTGAAATGAGAAACACACTTGATGGAATGAATAGCAAGATGGAAGAAGTAGAGAAGCAAATTACTGACCTATAATACAGAGTAATGGGAAATAATCAAGCTGAATAAGAGGAAAAAGAATTATGCAAAATGAGGATAGGCATAGGAAATTCAATGACTCTAGCAAATGTAATAGTATTCATATTACAGGTACCCAGAAGAAAGAAAAGGTGGAAGATCATTTATTTGAAGAAATAATAGAAGAAATTATTATTATTATTTGAAGAAATAATAGCTGAAAACTTCCCAAAACTGAGGTAGGAAACACATATCGAGATCCAGGAGTCACAGAGAACTTCTATCAAAATAAAAAAAGTAGACTCACACCAAGCAATATGGTAATTTAATTGGCAAAATATAGCAATAAATAAAAATATCTTAAAGGTAGCAAAATATGGGGTGCCTGGGTGGTTCAATCAGTTAAGCATCTGCCTTTAGCTCAGCTCATAATCTAAGGCCCTGAGATTGAATCCTGCACTGGGATCCCACTCAGTGGGGAAACTGCTTCTTCTTCTTCCTCTCCCTCTCCCTCTGTGATGTCTCTTGCTCTCATTTTTCTCAAATAAATAAATAAAATATTTTTTAAAAAGTAACAAGACAAAGAAGTCATTAACTTACAAAGGAAAACCCAGAAGGCTAGCAGGAGACTTTTCAACAGAAACTTTGCAAGCCAGCAGAGAGTGGCACACTGCATTCTAAGTGTCAAATGAGAAAAATCTGCACCCAAGAATACTCTATCTAGCAAGTCTATCATTCAGAATAGAAAGAGATATAGAATTTCCCGGACAAACAAAAACTATAGGAGTTCATGATGCAAAAAATGTTAAAGGGGACTCTTTGAGTGTACAGGAGAGACCAAATGTGATACTATAGAGATAAGAAATACAAAAGCAGTAAGAATGAATATTTATGTAAAAAATCAATCAAGAAACTCACAAAAAAAAGGATATAAAATATAATAGCATATACATAAAACATGGGGAGAAATGGAGAAAAGAGTGGCTCAAATTTGAATGACCATCAACTTAATATAGACTGCTATATGCAGAAGTTATGTACAGTCCTAATGATAAACATATATCAAAACCACTGATAGATATGCAAAGAATAATAGAAAGAAATCCAAGTATATCACTAAATAAAATCAGCAAAATATGAAAGACAAGAAAAGATCACAGAAAAACTAAAAAAATGAAAAGAAAAACACAAAACAAGTAATGTCAATAAATACATATCTATCAATAATTACTCTGAATGTAAATGAACTGACACTGCAGTCCAAAAGCAATAAGATGAGAGTACATAAAAATAAATTTTAAAAAATTTCTTAAAAAGATATATCTTTTTTTACAATGTTAAATATTTTTATTGAAAGCCATACAAACACTCATACCTTTGTCAATGTCCTTCAGCCAGTGACCACCAGACACACAACACACCTATAGTTGATCAAGCTGGGTTCAGTGCCCATGGGGAACCATGGAGAAATTCAGTAAGTCTTAGACAGGACTTATGATAGGATTTGGGCTTGGGTTAGGTGTTTGGGGGAGATTTTAAAAAAGTGGAGCCTTGCTCTGGATTGGTTGCTGTCGGGAAGTGAAGGTAATTAAAGAATAAATCTTATCTAGAAGCAGGAAAGAGTAGGCTAAAGCCCTAATTAATAAAGAAACAGCAGTCACTCATATTATCCAGGATAGAAAGATGTTTGGTTGTTTTTGTGGCTCAGATTATGTTCATGTTTTACCTAGGTAAAGACTGGGTTATGGAGTGGTCTTGTTTTTGTCCTGATCCAATATGGTGGCCTTGTGGTGGCCTGGTTTAATTATTTCTATGAAATTGTTTATGTTCAACAGAGAACTGTAAAGTTGGGGCCATCTCCTGGATGTCAAGGTCTGCTTTTTCTTTTTCTTTCCTTTCAACTCAAACACAGTGTGTATCAGTTAGCTTGTGCTGCCTTAACAAAATACCACAGACTTGTGGCTTAAACCATAGGAATGTACTTCTCACTGTTTTGGAGGCTGGGAGTTCCAGATGAAGATCCCAGCAGAATTGGTTTCTAGTGAGACTTCTTTTCCTTGGTCGGCAGATAGCTTCTTGCTATGTCTTACATAGCCTTTCTTCTGTGTGTAGAGAGAAATAGTGAGAGAGAGAGAGAGAGAGAGAGAGAGAGAGAGAGCACTCTGGTATCTCTTCCCCTTCTAAAAAGATATATCTATGTGATGCTTACAAGAGATTCATTTTAGTTCTAAAGCTACTCAGAGATTGAAAATGAAGTAATGGAGAAATATGCATTGTGCAAATGGATGTCAAAAAAGTGGTGTAGCAATACTTAGACTTTAAAATAGAACAGATCAATGAAACCTGCAGTTGGTTTCATGAAAAAATTGATAGATTGATAAACCACTAGCCAGAGTTATTAAGAAAAAAGGGAAAGGACACGAATAAATAAAATCACCAATGAAGAGGAAAGATAAAACCAATACAACTGAAATACAATTAATTATAAGAAACTATTGTGAAAGCTATATGCCAACAAATAGGACAACCTAGATGAAATGGATACATTCCTAGGAACATATAAACTACCAAACTGAAACAGGAAGAAATAGAAAACTTGAACAGCCTGATAATTAGCAAAGAAATTGAATCAATAGTAACAAACAAACAAAGTCCAGGACCAGACAGCTTTACAGGAAAATTCTACCAAATTTTTGACAGAGAGTTAATACCTATCCTTCTCATATATCCCGAAAAATAACAAAGGAAGGAAAACTTCCAAATTCATTTTATGAAACTAAGATTATACTGATACCAAAACTGGATAAAGATGCCATTAAAAAAGACAAATATCTGGTGAACATTGATGCAAATATCCTCAATAAAATACTAGCAAACCAATTCAAATATATATATATATTATATATATATATATATAATTCACCATGATCAAGTGGGATTTATTCCTGGAATGCAAAGGTGGAATAATCAATGTGATACAATAAGAGAAAGGATAAAAACTGTATGATCATTTCAATAGACACAGATAACCTTTTGGCAAAGTACAACATCAATTCATGATAAAAGCCCTCAATAATGTACATCGGGAGGAACATATCTCAACATATATGAAAAACCCACAGCTGACATCATCTGGAATGGGGAAAAACTGAGAGCTTTTCCCCTAAGGTCAGGAAGTAGACAAGGAAGTCTGCTCTCACCACTTTTATTCAACATAGTACTGGAAGTCCTAGCCACAGCAATCAGACAACAAAAAGACATTAAAGGCATCCAAATCAGTAAAGAAGTAAAATTTTCACTATTTGTGGATGAAATGACTATATATAGAAAATCCTAAAGAGTCACACTCTCACCCTATGTCTTTTGATTTAATCCACTTGCATTCAAAGTCGCTATGGATAAATATGTATTTATTGACATTTTGTTACTTGTGGTTCTTTTGTAGTTTTTCTCTGATGATTTCTTGTCTTTGTCTCTTTTATGGTTTGCTGGTCTTATTTAATGATATACTTGGATTCCTTTCTCTTTCTTTTTTGCACATATAGTAGTGGTTTTTTATTTGTTTTTACCATTCAGTTTTTATGTAATATTTTCTGTATATAGAAGTCTATATGTAGTTGGTGATTGCTTAAGTTCAAACCCACTTACTCTTCTCCCCCACCCACATTTTGATATATGTCATATTTCTTTTTTTCAAGATTTTATTTATTTATCTGAGACACAGAGAGAGAGACAGAGACATAGGCAGATGGAGAGGCAGACTCCCTGTGGGGATCCCAGTATGGGACTCAATCCCAGGACTCTGGGATCACACCCTGAGCTGAAGGTGGACGCTCAACCACTGAGCCACCGAGGAGTGCCAATGACATATTTCACATTCTTTTATTTTGTGAATCCCTTCTCTGATTTTTACAGAAGTATTTATTTTTATTGCTTTTGTGTTTCCCTCTTTTCACACTTTTACTTATGGTTTTTCCTTTCTTCTCAAAGAATTCCCTTTAATACTTCTTGTACGATTTGTCTAGTGATCATGAATCCTTTAGTTTTTGCTTATCTGAGAAAACTTTTCTTTCCTTTTATTGTGAAAGACAGCCTTACTGGGTAGAATATTTTTGGCTGTAGATTTTTCCCTTTTGACACTTTGAATATATCATGCAGCTCTTTTGGCTTGCAAAGTTTCTGCTGAAAAATCCTCCAAAAGTCTTATGGGCTTTTCCTTGAATGTAACTGTCTTCTTTTTTTCATGCTGATTTAAAATTTTTTATTATCTTTTTTTTTTTTTTTTTTTTTTGGTCATTTTATTACTACGTGGTATTGGTGTGGACCTCCTTTGGTTGATTTTATTGAGGGATCTCTGTGCCTCCTAATTTGGGTAACTCTATCCTTCCCCACACTAGGGAAAGTTTTAGCTATTCTTTCTTCAATAAGTGTTCTGACCCCCTTTCTTTCTCTTATCCTTCTGGCATCCCTATAAAGTGAATGTTATTATGCTTGATAGAACTACTGAGTTTCCTAAGTCTGTTCTCATTTTGCACCATCCTTTTACCTCTTATTAATTCATCTTGATTGCCTTCCATTACTCTATCCTGTAAATCACTAATTCATTTTCTGCTTCTTCTAGCTTGCTATTTATTCCTTAAGGGTATTCTTAATTTTACTTATTGTGTTCTTCATCTCTGATTCTTTTTTATCTCTGTGTTAAAGGTATCACTAATGTCCTCTACTCCTCCTCAAGTTCAGTCAGTATCTTTATGATAATTATTTTAAATTCTCTATCAGGCATGTTACTTGATTCTCTTTTGCTTAAGTCTCTTGCTGTGATTTTGTCCTGTTCTTTCATTTGTGACATATTCTTTTGTCTTCTCAATTTGCCTAGCTCTCTCTTTCTGTTTCTGTATATTAGGAAAGTCTTTTGTCTCTTGCTCTTGAAAGTAGTGGATGGATCATGTCCTTTTAACTTGATGATGCTGGTCCTCTTCCACAGGAGATATGCAGCTGCCACTGAGACTGAGGTCAGCTGTGGCCATTCTGCACAGCAAGTGTTGGCATGCTGTGCAGTTTTAAGAAGGTGCATACATCCTCCATGGGATATCAGGAGATACTTTTTTGTCAAAGTTTGCCCAGTCTTCTGGATGCAGTGATCTACAGCATCAATACTGAAGTAAGTCAGGCTGAACAGGGCTGGGTGCTGTGAAAGCAAGTTAGGTAGTAGTGATTGCAGGTGGTACACTGGTTCCTGCCAGTGACTGTGTTTTAACAATGAAAGACAGGGGAGAGAAATGGTTCTTGCCATCTCCTTTGTTCCTGGAGTCCCTCAGGTAATTCTGAGATTAGTAAATAACCCTCCCTTAAGTTCCGGGTGCTTTCACTGTTCTTCCAACCTCTTAAGTCTGTTTGCTGTGCTGTCTCTTTAGGGGCAGGAGCTCAGCTTCCTACTGCCTTCTGGGCTCTCTTGGAGTGGAATCCACTTATTTTTAATGTTCCAAGCTTTAAGTCTTGCTAGTTAGCACTAATGAAATTCAGCTCCTTTGATTTTCTTTTTTTTTCTTTTTTTATAAATTTATTTTTTATTGGTGTTCAATTTGTCAACATACAGAATAACACCCAGTGCTCATCCCGTCAAGTGCCCACCTCAGTGCCCGTCACCCAGTCACCCTCACTCCCCGCCCACCTCCCCTTCCACCACCCCTAGTTCGTTTCCCAGAGTTAGAAGTCTTTCATGTTCTATCTCCCTTTCTGATATTTCCCACTTATTTTTTCTCTTTCCCCCTTTATTCCCTTTCACTATTTTTTATATTCCCCAAATGAATGAGACCATATAATGTTTGTCCTTCTCCAATTGACTTATTTCACTCAGCATAATACCCTCCAGTTCCATCCACGTAGAAGCAAATGGTGAGTATTTGTTGATCGAAAGATGAATGGATAAAGATGTGGTTTATGTATACAATGGAATATTACTCAGCCATTAGAAATGACAAACACCCCTTTGATTTTCAAATCCAAATGCTATGGGCATTTCTCTTCCCTTTGTAGGCTCCCTTTTCTGTTTCTTTTCTATTTCTGGCCCTTCTCCATAGCCATGGCTACCTTCCTCCAGTGGTCAGAGCCATGGGGCTTAGGTTTACACCAAGTCATTGCCCTTCCTATACTCTTCAGTGTGACCTTTCCCTGCATTTAGTTGTGGAGTTTGTTCAGCCGGCCTTTGCATCCTTTTCTGGGTTGTTTACCCTGGTGCAGGTGTTAGCTAGTTGTACCTGTAAGATGAGCTGAATTTAGGATCCTCCTATCTGAGAACCGCTTTCAGTTAATCTTTTTCCAGAATACTTAAGAGAAAGTGAAGTGGAATGAACTCTCAGACATCACTCTCAGTAAGTCTAACATAGCTCCCTTTACTTGGAATCTGGAAATATGGTTGAGATGTGTTTTGCATATATGTGTGTATATGTGCTTGTCTGTATGTGTGTGTTTGGTTTGTTTCTCTTACATTTATTTAATATATTCTTCTAACTTGAATTTCTCTAATGGATAGGTGTATTTTTTGAAAGATATGGTATTGGGAATGACTAATCCTCACTTCGCAGGGACTATTATCATATTGGGACAAAGTACTTATAAGAAAGGATAATATTTATGAAGCAATGCCACACCTCTGATTCAAGCTTCATTATCTTTCTAGAAAAACAAACTAAAACACTAAGTTTTACATTTGGCATTGTTTAAATGATGAGAGGAATGAAATATAGCACATACATGTTTTTTTTTTTTCCTAAATAATCCTGGGCTAAGAAACATTTTCCATACCTACACCACCATTAATAGTGATGTTCAGGGATCCCTGGGTGGTGCAGCAGTTTGGCACCTGCCTTTGGCCCAGGGCGCGATCCTGGAGACCCAGGATCGAATCCCACGTCGGGCTCCCGGTGCATGGAGCCTGCTTCTCCCTCTGCCTGTGTCTCTGCCTCTCTCTCTCTCTCTGTGACTATCATAAATAAATAAAAATTTAAAAAAAATAGTGATGTTCATGTTGATGACAATTTGGCACTAAAAGAATCCAAAATTCTTTCTTATTTATTAATCAATATCAAATTATGTGCATTTTAATTTTATGGTTGATTAACAAATATTTAGATATAAATTGATATAAATTGAAAATTAGAGATTCAAAGAAAATTTTTATAAATTTAACCATAGTTACAGTGTGTGTGTGTGTGTGTGTGTGTGTGTGTAGGGGTAGAGATAGTGATATAGTGATTATTTCTCTTCTTTTTCAAGATTAATGATGGAAGACAAGCTAACTATAATTATATATAACTATATCTATAACTATATATGTAACTATATAACTATATACATACAATTTATATATATACACATATATACACATATAATTATTTATATAAATATTAAAATAATTAAATATTAAATAAATATTTGTAAATAAAATAAAAATTAATATAATATTAAATATTAAATCAATTAAATATTAAATAAATATTTGTAAATAAAATAAAAATTAATATAATATTAAATATTAAATCAATTAAATATTTAAATAAATATATGTGTATATATATATTGCAACAATAAATGCAAATATATATTGCATTTATATATTTATATATATGTGTATATATATGTGATATGTGTATATATATATATGTGATATGTGTGTGTGTGTGTGTGTGTGTGTGTGTGTATTGCAACCAGGAAAGTTGCCAGAACAAGGACTTATTCTACCAATGCAACAATGGGTTAAACTCAAGAATTAAAAACAAGCTATTCCATAAACAATTTTTTTTCCACATTAACCCCAGAAAGTGAATTCACAATGCTGATTTTTTGGAAATAGCCTAAAGCTATTTCCCCTCCCTCGTTGATAATTCTTTTTTGTGTCTGGTATATTGCTCCCACATAGCTTAAATATTCATTTGGTAAGGTCAATAGAATGCAACCAATGTGACCACTGAAGCTTAGTCATATTAGGAGTGGTTTATAGTGTTGTAGGTTTTGCTTGCTACTGTGTGTTGTGTAGGTTAATGCTGTAAGCTTTTATTATTTTATTTATTCAGTGGAAAAACTGTATCAAAAACCATCATATCTAACCTAGTGACTCATTTGTTAACCTAGATGGTTCAGCTACTTAAGAACACTCCCACTCACATATCTTAAATTAAGTGAATAAAAGCCATTCATTTAGTTATTATTTTTGAGGTGAATTCTTATTATGGGACAGAGATAAGCAAACACATGTAGTGAACCATGGCAAAGCAGAAAATGAGGCATTCATGTATAGATTTCTGAGGAAGAGGGGAAGAAAAAAATGTAAGAATACAGGAAATTATTTTCTGTAGACTGAAATGGATATGGGAGTAAAAAAAATGGTTGTGGAAGATAAGGTTTCAAAATCAGTACATGAATTGCACTTTAAAACAATGAGAATTTAAGATTTTAAACTTTTCCTACAAATATAACTCCAAATATATATCTTAATCTGATATAAAATAATTTCTGATATAAAATAAAAGCATAGTTGAATCTCTTGGCAACTAAACAACATTACATATTAAAGACAAAGATAAAAACAAAAACTTTGTATTATCTGAAATCTGAATAAAAGATGAAACTTGAGCTGGTTACCTAGGCCCTGTTTACTTTCCTCTACTATGAATTTGACCAACTAAATTATAACGAATAATTTAATCTTCTAAACTTTTTTCCAAAGTGAAATAAATTAACTGTATATTAAGAACATATTAGCAACCTATTTTTTCTGCTCTAATAATGTGTTTCCATAGCAGCTCACTTTGAATGAATTTAATTTTCTGGATATCACAATATTTATTCAGGAGCATCTACCATGATAAGCTTTTCACTAAAAATGTTATCACTAATCTCAACAATATCTTGAGGTGACTATTATTATTCCTATATTATACTTGAGTAGACTGAAGCTCACCTAATTTAGGTAGATTTCCCAAGAATAAGCACACTTAATAATGAATTCAGAATTTATTATGAATGTAAACACTTCAGCTCTTCTACCTATAGAGGAAATTATACTTATAATTTAACTATTTCCTTATTTCATTTACTCCATAGAGAAACAAACCACATCAATAGACATTATGATAGGAAATAATTCCATTTTAAATCATTTTAATATCATGATAATTTCAATCATCTCCTTTGGTTTTTCAAGTGAATATCCAAAGAGTTTGAAATGTGTTTCTTACTCTATACTGTTTTGATGTCTGTTGTCAGGATCTCCATTATTCATTATTTAAATCCCGGTGGTCAACGAATTTAGAGATAAAAAGTATCTTGCATTATTATAACTTAATGATCTAACTTTATTCTTCATGGGTGAATTGAAGTGTATAGAGATTAAGTCAAAGTATTCACCCTCAAATTCCAAGAAGCAGAGCTAGGCTTTTCACATTATTATTGTGTCTTCAGTTCTAGATTAAGGAAAACAGTAAGTCCTTATCCTGATAAAGTAATATACTTCAGATATTTTTTAAATCTTCTATAAGCATTTTCCTTTTCATTTCATGTTGATCTTCTGCATTTATTCTATTCATGACTTAAGCAATTTGTAGTTGATATGTAATTGATAGAGACTAAGAAAATACAGAGACATAAATAACAACAACAACAACAAAAAACAAATAGGTCTTTCTACAAAATCATGAAAACTCCATTTTCATGGAAAATGTGGCTCTTGATAATTGAATTTGGCCTAAATGTTGACATTTAACTTTATCTATGATTTCATACTTCTAGATCAGTAGTAATTCCCACTTCAGTACAATAATACAGGCTGAGATTTCCACACACAAAAATGAATCTCCAGGTATGTCAATAATTAAGTAAGGTACATCTCATATATATCTTTCAATATGGATACAGTTTATCTTCTATTTCATTTCATTTGTATATGTTTATATGTTACATTTCTTTCAAGAATCGTCTTTCACCTATTTCTTTGCTAAAATAGCTCATCTGTTAACATGTTAACCTTTACTGCTTTACTCATTAACATACTTACTGTTATTTTAAAGTTCTTGTTGTAACCTTAGCATATGAGTCATAAATGGATCTACTTCCATAGACTATTTTTCTTCTTAAATATAACCATATTTTCTTTTGCTTTATGAGTGTTTTACCTCTTAAAAATATTTTGGTATGCTCAGCATTGTATAGAAAGGAAAAATCAAGACTGAAGTACATAATTTTTACAGTTAAAAAAACAAGCCTATTTTTCCCTTTCTTGAGGTATTAGTATTATTGACATGTAATATTGTAAGTTTAAAAATACAACATAATGATTTGATGTATGTATACATCATGATATGGTATAATATAACACTAAAGATCTACTCTCGTAACAACAATTTATTGTGAATTTTAAACACCAGACTGTGCATTAGTTCCCCAGAACTCATTAATCCTATACCTGGAAGTTGGTACCCAACATTTCCTATTTGCCTGATATTCCAGCCTTTGCTAACTACCATTCTCCTCTCATTCTATTTTTATTATTTTACGTGTATATATTTTATTGTAGTTCGATTAGCCAATATATATATAGTGTGTGTATGTATATATATATATATATATATATATACTATACAATATATAGTATAACATGCAGTGCTCATTCTGTTAAGTGCCCGCCTCAGTACCAATCACCCAGCCACACCATCCCCCCATCCAATTCCCCTTCCACTACCTCTTGTTCATTTCCCAGAGTTAAGAGTCTCTCGGGGATCCCTGGGTGGCGCAGTGGTTTGGCGCCTGCCTTTGGCCCAGGGCACGATCCTGGAGACTCAGGATCGAATCCCACGTCGGGCTCCCTGCGTGGAGCCTGCTTCTCCCTCTGCCTGTGTCTCTTCTCTCTCTCCCTCTCTCTGTGTGACTATCATAAATAAATAAAAATTTAAAAAAAAAAAAAAAAAGAGTCTCTCGTGTTTTGTCACCCTCTCTAATTTTTTCCACTCATTTTCTCTCTTTCCCCTATAATCCCTTTCACATATTATTATATTCCACGTATGAGTGAGGCCATAAAATGATTGTCCTTCTCCAATTGATTTACTTCACTCAGCATAATACCCTCCAGCTCCATCCATGTCAAAGCAAATTGTGGATATTCATCCTTTCTGATAGCTGAGTATTCCATTGTGTATATAGACAACATCTTCTTTATCCATTCATCTTTTGATGGATACCAAGGCTCCTTTCACAGTTAGGCTATTGTGGACATTGCTGCTATAAACACAGGGGTGCAGGTATCCTGGCTTTTTACTGCATCTGTATCCTTGGGGTAAATCCAGGGTAGTACAATTGCTGGGTCATAGGGTAGCTCTATTATTAACTCTTTGAGGAACCTCCACACAATTTTCCAGAGTGGCTGCACCAGTTCACATTCCCAACAAAAGTGCAAGAGGGTTCCCCTTTCTCTACAACCTCTCCAACATGTATTATTTCCTGTCAATTTTCAGCATTCTGAAAATGGTGTGAGGTGGTAGTAGCTCATTGTGGTTTTGATTTGTATTTCCCTGATGGCAAGCGATGTGGAGAATTTTCTCATGTGCTTATTGGCCATGTGTTTGTCTTCTTTAGTGAAATGTCTGTTCATGTCTTTTGCACACATCATGATTAGATTGTTTCTTGGGTGTTGAGATTAATAAGTTCTTTATACATCTCAGATACTAGCCCTTTATCTGATATGTCATGTGCAAATACCTTCTCCCATTCTGTAGGTTTTCTTTTAGTATCATTGACTTTTTTTCCTGTGCAAAAGCTTTTTATCTTAGGTCCCAATAGTTCATTTTTGCTTTTGTTTCCCTTGCCTTCATAGATGTATCTTGCAAGAAGTTGTTGTGGCCAAGTTCAAAAAGAGTGTTGCCTGTGTTCTCTAGGATTTTGATGGATTCTTCTCTCACATTTAGATCTTTCATCCATTTTTAATTTCTCTTTGTGTATGGTGGAAGAGAATGGTCCAGTTTCATTCTTCTGCAGGTGGCTGTCCAACTTTCCCATAATGATTTATTGAAGACACTGTCCTTTTTCCAGTGGATAGCCTTTCCTGCTTTGTCAAATATTAGTTGACCATAGAGTTGAGGGCCCTTTTCTGGATTCTCTATTCTATTCCATTCATCTATGTGTTGGGTTTGTTTGTTTTTTTGCCAGAACCACACTGTCTTGATGATCACAGCTTTGTAGTACAGTTTGAAATCCAGCATTGTGATCCCCCCAGCTTTGGTTTTCTTTTTCAATATTGCCCTGGCTATTTGGGTTCTTTTCTGATTCTACACAAATCTTAAGATAATTTGTTCCAACTCTGTGAAGTAAGTCCATGATATTCTGATAGGGATTGTATTGAACATAAACATTGCCCTGGGTGCAATTGGAAATGGGATTTACTCCTTAATTTATCTTTCTTCAGTCTCATTATAGTGTATAGAAATGCCACTGATTTCTGGGCATTGATTCTGTATCATGCCACATTGCTGAATTATTGTATGAGTTCTAGCAATCTTGGGGTGGAGTTTTTTGGGTTTTCACTGTTCAGTATCATGTCATCTGGTGAAGATGGAGAGTTTAACTTCTTCTTTGCCAATTTGAATGTCTTTTATTTCTTGTCTGATTGCTGAGGCTAGGACTTCTAGTGCTATGTTGAATAGCGGTGGTGAGAGTGGACATCACTGTCGTGTTTGTGATCTTAGGGAAAGGCTCTCAGGGTTTCCCCACTGAGAATGATATTTGCTGTGGGCTTTTCATAGATGGCTTTCAAGATACTGAGGAATGTTCCCTCTATCCCTATACTATGAAGAATTTTGATCAGGAATGGATACTGTATTTTGTCAAATGCTTTCTCTGCATCTATTGAGAGGATCATATGATTCTTGTTTTCTCTCTTGATGTGATCTATCACATTGATTGTTTTATGAGTATTAAATCAACCTTGCATCCAGGGGATAAATCCCATTTGGTTATGAAGAATAATCTTCTTAATGTACTGTTGGACCCTATTGGTTAGTATCTTGTTGAGAATTTTTGCATCTGTGTTCATCGCGGATATTGGTGTATAATTCTCCTTTTTGGTGGGGTCTTTGGTTTTGGATTAAGGTGATGCTGGCCTTATAAAACAAGTTTCCGTGCCTTTCTACCCTTCAGAACAGCTTTAGAAGAATAGGCATTATTTCTACTTTAAACGTTTGATAGTATTCCCCTGAGAAGCCATCTGGCCCTGGAATTTTGTGTCTTGGCAGGTTTGTGATGACTGCTTCAATTTCCTCTCTGGTTATTGACCTGTTCAGGTTTTCTATTTCTTCCTGTTCTAGTTTTGGTAATTTTTAGTTTTCCAGAAATGCATCCATTTCTTCTAGATTGCCTAATTTGTTGGCATATAGCTTCTCATAATATGTTTTTTAAATCATTTGTATTTCCTTGGTATTGGTTGTGATCTCTTCTCTTTCATTCATGATTTTATTAATTTGAGTCTTTTTTCTTTTTATGAGCCTAGCTAGTGTTTTATCTATCTTATTAATTTTTTCATAGAACCAACTGCTGTTTTTTTATGATTTTATTTATTATT
Source organism: Canis lupus baileyi (assembly GCF_048164855.1). Lineage (NCBI taxonomy): Eukaryota > Metazoa > Chordata > Mammalia > Carnivora > Canidae > Canis > Canis lupus. The sequence goes on from NC_132842.1 coordinate 4,275,096, forward strand.
ATTTATTCATGAGAAACAGAAAGAGAGAGAGAGAGAGGCAGAGATACAGGCAGAGGGAGAATCAGGCTCCAGCAGGGAGCCCAACATGGGACTCGATCCTAGATCTCCAGGATTAGGCCCTGGGCTAAACCGCCTGCCAACTCCTGGTTTTGTTGATCTGTTCCACGGTTCTGGTCTCAATTTCATTGGGCTATGTTCGAATCTTTATTATCTCTTTTCTTCTGCCTGCTGTAGATTTTACTTGTTGTTCTTTCCCCAGTTCCTTTAGGTGCGAGGTTAGCTGATATATTTGAGTTTTTTCCAAATTTTTTGAGGGAGGCTTGTATTACAATGTATTTCACTCTTAGGACTGCTTTTACTATGTCCCAAAGATTTTGAACAGTTGTATCTTCAATTCATTAGTTTCCATGAATCTTTTTAATTCTTCTCTAATTTTCTTGTTGACCCATTCATCTTTTAGTAGAATGCTATTTAACTTCCACGTGTTTGAGTTTCTTCCCAATTTCTTCCTCTGTTTCAGTTCTAATTTCAAAGCATTGAGGTCTGAAAATATGCAGGGGAGAATCTGAATCTTTTGGTATTGGTTGAGACCTGATTTGTGACCCAGTTGTGGTCTATTCTGGAGAAAGTTCCATATGCACTTGAGAAGAATGTGTATTCAGTTGCATTCCATTGGAAAATCCTGTATATATCTATGAAATCTACTTGGTCCAGTTTGTCATGGACCTTTTTTCTTTGGTGATGTTGTGCTTAGAAATCTGTCATTTGCTGAAAGTTCCATGTTGAAGTCTCTTACTATTAGTGTATTATTACCTAAGTATATCTTTACTTTGGTTATTAATTGATTGATATACTTGGCAGCTCCCACATTAGGGGTATAAATATTCATGATTGTTAGGTTTTCTTGTTGGATAGACCTTTAAGTATGGTATAGTGTCCCTCTTCATCTCTTACTAGTCTTTGGGATAAACTTTAATTTACTTGGTATAAATTGAAGTCTTTCTTAATAATTAAATTTATAAATTATTATTATTAAAATTTAATTTATAAATTAAAGTCTTTTCTTTTGAGGACCATTTGGATGGTAAATTGTTCTACACCTTTTCATTTTCAGGCTGGAGGTGTCCTTAGGTCTAAAATGAGCCTCTTGTGGATAGCACATAGATTGGTCTTGCTTTTCTTTTTTTTTTTTTTTAATTTATGATAGTCACAGAGAGAGAAAGAGAGAGAGGCAGAGACACAGGCAGAGGGAGAAGCAGGCTCCATGCACCGGAAGCCCGATGTGGGATTCGATCCCGGGTCTCCAGGATCACGCCCTGGGCCAAAGGCAGGCGCCAAACCGCTGCGCCACCCAAGGATCCCTGGTCTTGCTTTTCTATCTAATCCAAGACCCTTCATCTTTTGATGGGATCATTCAGCCCATTCATGTTCAGAGTAACTGTGGAAAGATATGAGTTTAGTGTCATCATAATACCTATTCAGCCCCTGTTTTTGTGGATTATTTCTTTGGCTTCCTCTTTCTTTTACAGTGTCCCCCTTAATATTTCTTGCAGAGCTGGTTTGGTGGTCACATATTCTTTCAGTTTCTGCTTATCCTTGAAGCTCTTTATCTCTCCTTCTATTCTGAATGAGAGCCTTGCTGGATAAAGTATTCTTGGCTGCATGCTCTTCTCATTTAGGGCCCTGAATATATCATGCCAGTGCTTTCTGGCCTGCCAGGTCTCCATGGAGAGATCTGCTGTTAATCTAATATTTCTCCCCATATAAGTTAAAAATCTCTTGTCTCTCCCTGCTTCAAGGATTTTCTCTTTATCTTTGCAATTTGCAAGTTTCACTACTAAATGTTGAGGTGTTGAACGGTTTTTACTGATTTGGGTGCGGACTTCCCTCATCAAATTAGTTAAGTTTTCAGCTATGATTTCTTCAAATATACTTTCTGGCCCTCTGGCCCTCTTGGCATTTTCTAGATTCCCCAATTATAGGTAGATTTTTTTCCTTCTGAGGCTATCATTTATTTCCCTTAAACTTTCCTCATGATCTCTTCATTGGTTTTCTTTTTTTTTCCTCAGCTTCCTTCCTTACCATCAATTTGTATTCCATATTGCTCACTTCTTTTTCCATCTCATTAACCCTAGCTTTAGGACATTCAGTTTGGGTTGCATCTCTTTTAATTGATTTTTAATTTCTGCCTGATTAAATTTAAATTCTGCAGTAAAGAAGTCTCTAGAGTCCTTTGTGCTTTTTTTCAGAGGCATCAGTAGCTTTATAATTATGCTTCTGAATTGGCTTTCTGACATTGAATTGTAATCCATATTCTGTAACTCTGTGGCAGACAGTATTGCTTCTGCTTCTTTCTTTTGTGGTGAATTCTTCCTTCTAGTCATTCTGTTCAGTGCACAGTGGCTGTATGTGTGGGCTGAGTCAAACATATCAACTACATTTACCTCGTAAGTAAATTTCAGCCTAGATGATTCTAACTAGGTCAGAGACCAGCAAATGAAAACAAAGATCAGAATAAAATGAAACAAAAGGGCCACTATTGTGAAAAACAAATTTTAAAACAAAGTAGTAATAAATAAAAGGCCAAATATCCCAAAGAAGAAGAAACAAAAGAAAAAGAAAAAAAAGAAGAAAAAAGTAAAGAGGAAAAAAAAAAAAAGAAATAAAAGAGGAGGGACCTGGGAGATGGTGGTGGTGAAGTTGTAGTGGAGGGAGATTTTAGTCTACCTGAGGGGTCCTACAAGGTGATCCTCTTCGTTCTGAGTGGATTAAGTTCTGTATATTAGGTGACGCTCAGTCCCAAATTTATATAAACCAGCAATACTTTTTTTTAAGATTTTATTTATTTATTCACGATAGACACACACACACACACACAGAGGCAGAGACACAGGCAGAGGGAGAAGCAGGCTCCATGCAGGGAGCCTGACGTGGGACTCGATCCGGGACTCCAGGATCGCGCCCTGGGCCAAAGGCAGGCGCCAAACTGCGGAGCCACCCAGGGATCCCCTAAACCAGCAATACTTTTAAGAAAGCCCCAACACTGACCACCAAAACCTAAAGGAGATAACAGAGGGGGGCAGAATGGGAATGAAGAGAGAATATAATCTCACAGAATGAACCACCGCGATATTCCACTTGGTTCTGGGTGCATGCTGGTCATATTTTAGAAGGTATTAACTTCAACCATTGTAGAACAAAATGAGGTAGAGAAAACAAAACAAAAACAAAAACAAAAAAACACAAATAAAACCCATATCTCATATATCTCCCAAAATTCAATTGAGTATATTGAACAGAATCCAGAAGTGAAAAATATATCTAAGACATGTAATTGTAGAAATACAAAAGTAAAAAAGGAAGAAACTTAAAAATGTAGAGCTGGTAAAATATTGTAGTTAAGGCGGGAAAACAGAAACAATATTGGAAATTTTTAGTCTGATATAAAAACAAGTTGTAATGGAAAAAGGGGAAAAGGTAAAAAAAAGAAAAGAAAAAGAAAAAAGGAAGAGGGGACCCTCTAGTTCTATGTACTATTTCCCTTGGTCCTGGAGCTTTCAAGCCCTGGTTGGTCAAGAATTTCCTCTTCCTTTGTTCTTCCAGCTGGTCTTCTGGGGGAGGGGTCTTTTGTGCTGATTGTCAGGTTCATGTGCGGGGGGTGGTGGGGGCGGGGTGGGGAGATGCCCTGCCCCCATCCAGGAGCTGGGCTCAGTGTGAGCTGTTTATTCTGTGAGGACTTTGTTCTCTGGTGGCCCCACCTCTCCCAGGTACAAGATGAAACAAGGAGGAAAAACAACAATTGTGTCAGCCAGATTTCCAGCTCTGGAGTCAGCTCCCAGCTAGTAACTAATGCAGCTTCCCAGTCTGCATTGGGCTAGATAGATGCCCCCGGGGCAGGCGTGGGTGCACTGATTTGCACAGTTTGCAAGGCACCCAGCAGCAGGAGAGTTCTCACTGTTCTGTGCCCTTTCTGTTTCCGCCTGTCCCAGGGGGAACAGAAGATCGCTGGCTTTGTCTGCTAGGGCACCCTGGAATCCGGGGCCCTATGCTGTGGAGCCGTGCTCCCTGGGACCTGGGCTCCTGAAGGCAACAGGGCATAGACACCTCCATCTGGAGCCTGCTTGCCTAACTACTTCTCCCAAATGTTCCACCGACTGTGCTCCATCCCTTTCCCGAGATTGTGGTCCACAGTTTGTGGTGCACTTTTCCCGGTGCACACCTCCTCTATTAGTGACTCCGGGAAACTGGAGGCTTCACTGCTCCTTTGTGAGTCTGCCCAGTATCCCTGCTAAGCACACTTCTGTCCCTCAAAAATCTGGCGCGGGTTTTTAAAGTTCCTGCTTCTCCAGCACTGGGCTTTCCTATCCCAGAGGCTCTCCCTGCTCTGCTTTAGCCCATGTCTTTGAGGGTCCCCTGCCCCACTTTATCCTTTTCCATTTTTTTTTTCCGCCTTCCTTCCTTGCCAGAAGCGAAAACTTTTTCTCTGTAGTGTTCACGCTGTTATCTCTTTAAATCTCAGGCCAAATTTGTAGGTGTTCAGGGTGTTTTGAAAGTTATCTAGGTAAGATGGTGGGACCAGGTGAGTTCAGGACCCCTACTATGCTGTCATCTTGCCCGCCTCCTCCCTACTCTCATTTTAATGAGTTTAGCTGTTTTATATTTCATATAAACTGAAAACATGTATTATTTCTATTTCTCGTTAACTTACTTTACTTAATATAATGCCCTCAATGTACATCCATGTTTTTGCAAAAGGATTTTCTACTTTTTTTGTCTGAATATTAATCTATTATGTATGTCTACCACATATTCTTTATCTATTCATTCATTTACAGACATTTAAGTTATATTGATAACTTTGCTATTGTGAATAATAATGCAATAAACATGGGACTGCAGTTATCTCTTCAAGATCTAGATTTTATTTCCTTTGAATATATACCCAAAGTAGGATGCTGATTCATAAGGTAGGTTTTTTGTTTGTTTTTGTTTGCTTGTTTTGTTTTGTTTTTGTACATCCAGACTGTTTTCCACAGTGGCTGCAACAAACTACACTTCCACCAACCTTATATAAGGGCTCCCCTTTCACCATACTCTCGCCAACATTTGCTGTCTGTCCTGACAACAGACATCTTAATTGGTATGAGGTGGCATTTCATTATGATTTTATTTGCATTTCCCTCACAATTAGTGACATTGAGCACCTTTTCATATATGTGATGGTCATTTTCTGTCTGCTTTGGTAAAAATGTTTACTAAGGTTCTTTGCCTATTTTGTAGTGGTTATTTATTGTTAATGAGTTTTGAATTCCTTGTATATTTTGGATATTAACTCCTTACCAGATAGTTTGCAAATATTTCCCCACATTCTCTAAGTTGCCATTTCATTTTGTTGATCCTCTATTCTGCTGTGCAGAAGCTTTTTAGTTTGATATCTTCCTCCATATTTGGTTGGTTGTTTATATTTTGTTAAAGTGCTTTTGGTAGCCTATTAAAAAATTGCCAAGATTAGTGTCGAGAATTTTTCCTATATTTTCTTCTAGTAGTTTTAAAGTTTTAACTCTTACATTTAAGTCTTTAATCCATTTCAAGTTAATTTTTGTGAGTGGTAAAGAAGAGAGGATCAATTTTATTGTTGTGTGTGTGAATACCCAGTTTTCCCAAACCATTTATTGAAGATACTCTCCTTTCCTATTGAGTATTCTTGGTTCATTTGTTGGATATTAGTAGACCTCATATGCCTATGTTTATTTCTACGCTCTCAATTCTGTTTAATTGGTCTGTATGTCTGTTTTTATGTGAGCATACAGTTTTGATTACTAAAACTTTATAATAAAGTTTGGAATCAGAATGTGTAGTGCCTCCAGATTTGTTGTTCTTTCTCAGGATTTCTTCAGCTATTCAGGGATTTTTGTGTTTCCATACAGATTTAGGATTTCTATTTTCTATTTTTGTAAAAGATGTCATGGGAATTTTACTAAGGATTACAATGAATCTATAGACAGCTGTGGGTAGTATGAACATTTTAACAATATTAATTTTATAATCCATGAAATGGAAATCTTTCCATTTATTTATTTCTTCTTTAATTTGTTTTATCAGTGTCTTCTAATTCATTCCTATTGTACAGATCTTTGATCTCCTTGGTTTAATTTATGTCTAAGTATTTGATTATTTTTAATGCTGTTGTAAATGGGATTGGTTTCTTTGTCATTCTGATAGTTTGTTGTTAGTGTATAGAAATACAGCTACTTTTTGTATGTTGATTTTCATAACCTCAAATGTTACTAAATTTGTTTATTAATTCTAACAGGTTTCTTTTGGTGGAGTCTTTAGGATTTTCTATACCTAAGATCATATTATTTACAAACAGATGATTTTACTTCATCCTTTCCGATTTGGTTACCTTTTCTTTTTCTTGCCTAACTGTTCTGGCTAAGACTTCCAGTGCTATAGTGAATAAAATGGTGAAAATGAACATTGTTGGTTTGCTCCTGTTTTTATGGGAAATTTTTCTCTTTTTTTAAGATCTAATTCATTCATGAGAGACACACAAAGAGAGGCAGAGGCACACAGAGGGAGAAGCAGGCTCCCTGAGGGGAGCCCAATGTGGGACTTGATCCCAGGACCCTGGGATTACAACCTGAACCAAACACAGACACTCAACTACTTAGCCACCCAGGTGCCCATTATTAAATAAACTTTCAAACTTCACCATTGAGCATGATATCAGCTATGGACTTTCATATAAGGCCTTTATTATGTTGATGTATGTTTCTTCCCTGCCCAATCTGTTGAGAATGCCTATCATCAAAGGATGTTGAATTCTGTCATATGCTTTTTTTACATCTATTGAGATGATCATAAGATTTTTACCTTCCACTCTATTAATGTGGTGTCTCACATTTATTGGTTTGCATACCTTGAACCATCCTTGCATCCCAGTGATAAATTCCACTTGATCATAGTGTATGATCTTTTTAATAAGCTGTTGAATTTGATTTGATGGTATTTTGTTGAGAATTTTTACATCTATATTTATCAGGCATATTGGCCTATATATAGTGTTTTTTGCTTGCACTGTTCTTACCTGGCTTTGTTTTCTGGGTAATATTGACCTTCTAAAATGAGTCTGAGAGTGTTCCCTCCTCTTTGATTTTTTAGAAGTATTTCAGAATAATTAATTTTAATTATTCTTTAAACGTTTGGCAGAAATCACTAGTTAAATCATCTGGTGCTTGGCTTTTCTTTGTTGGGAGATACTGTTTTAATCTTCTTAGTTATTGATTTGTCCAGATTTGCTATCTTTTCCTAATTCAGTCATGGTAATTGCATATTTCTAAGACTATCTATTTCTTCTCAATTATCCAGTTTCTTTATAGTAGTTTCATGATTCTTTGTATTTCTGTGGTATCAGTTATAATATCTTTCACCTATGATTTTTACTTATTTTAGTTTAGTCTTTCTTTTTTTTACTTAGTGGGCAAGCATCTTTTTGGGCCAACTAGCTAATGTGAGTATACTGAGACAATCTAATTTGTCATTGTGGCTGATGTGGGTTTTGTTGCAGTTTTATTTATATTTCATTCCCTTGCCAGATAGTGTGTTGAGGACAGAACCAGGACTTTCTTTTTAGTTGAGTGTGTGTTCTGAGTACTTGTAAGTCTTCAGTGAATACTTTATACTTTCTACTCCATCTATTTCCTTTCCAAATCGTGAAGGTGCCATGTTTTATAACTAAGTTTAGTGTTTTAGGGTTTTTGTGAATTCTCTTTACTCTTTAGTCCTGCTCTAAGTTTCTGTGTCTCTGCTGACATTTTTCCCACCTAATGTCTTCCTCCCAAGCAAACAAGACTCCAAAAGTCCACTGCAGAATATTAGTCAAGGCATAGAGTGTCTTAAGGTGATTTATTTTTAGTTCTAATCTGCTCTCCATCTTCTGTAGGCAACTTACTTAAAATTGAGGAAGAACCCACATGATCAGGGGATCATTCTTTTTTTTTAATCAGTGTTGATAGGAGTAGGTTTATTTATTATTTTTTAAATTGAAGTTCAATTTGCCAACACATAGTATAATACCCAGTGCTCATCCCGTCACGTGCCCACCTCAGTGCCTGACACCCAGTCACCCCATCCCACAGCCCACCTCCCCTTCCACTACCCTTTGTTAATTTCCCAGAGTTAGGAGTCTTTCATGTTTTGTCACTCTAATTTTTCCCACTCATTTTCCCATCCTTCCTTTATAATCCCTTTCAGTATTTCTTATATTCCCCATATAAGGGAAACCATAAAATGATTGTCCTGCTCCAATTGACTTACTTCACTCTGCCTAATACCTTCCAGTTGCTCAGGAGATCATTCTGTCTTTTGATTTTGCCCTTGCCTGTGGCACATGACCACCTTCTACTCAGTGAAAGTCCATGAGAAAATTTTGAAATGTGAGTGTCTACTTGCTTTGGGACTGGAATGATTCAGGATATTTATAAGCCACACAAATGAACATATCGTTGTTAGGTTTCACAAAAGCTGGGATGATTTCTTTTCACTTCCATTCATGATGGATTTATTCTCCTCTTAATCTAACATAGATGGCAACAGCTTTATGACTCTTCCTTCCTTCACCTGCCTTGTCAATTTCTGGAATTTAATTTATTTAGATTTCTGTGTTTATTCAGTATTCTGGTGTGGAAAAAAATGACTTTGTAGTTTCTCATGCTGATTCTTATTGTTAGGATGAAATTGATAGTCTTTTTTAACCTACATTCTAACAAAAAGATCAAGCTTATCATTTTTATATGGATTTTCAAATCAATCAGCATGTCTATCCTCTTAAACCTTAACTGTAATGACTTACAATTTAATTTACTATTTTTCCAGGATATTAAATTCACTATATATAAAACACTCCCAATATTTTTTATTATTATGATTACTTTTATATTACCAATGCTTCTTTAGATCCACCTATATGTTTCTAAATTTTCTACTCATATCTATATCTCAGCCCTTCCATTTGGACATCACAATATTTTTATTCAAAATATATTTTTATTAATTATCTCAATAAGGAACTTCATTGTTAAATCTAAGCCATTCTTTGGGTCTGAAAATATCTATATTGTTTCCTTCTGGTCCTAAAAATATCTATATTGCTTCATTCTTAAGTAATACTTAAATAAATCAGTTAAAAGGAAAAAATATTTAGTGGAATTTAAAATTCAAGCTTATTTTTTTTTTTTTTGCTTTTTCAATATTTTCTCCTTTCATTGTTATATTGTTAATTGTTATATATTGTTAACTGTTGAGAAGTTGACTATTGGCATCATAGTTGTTAGTTGATATTTTTTCCTGTCTAGTTACTTTTCAAATCTTTTTTTCCTTTGATGTTCTTTAGTTTCTAATATTTTAAATTTCTATTCATGTCTTATTTTTAATATGTAATGGTATTTTAAACACTTGATAAACATTTAATACTATCAAATACATAATAGGTAAGTCTACTACCTGAGCATTTTAGGGTCCAATGCAACAATTTGTAAGAATGGGAACTCACATTCCTGGAGTTTTCTCTGAGTATATCTTTTGAAACCTGGTTCATAGTTACATAGTGATTAAGTGATTCAGGAGACTCTAAATTCTTAACAAGAGCCCAGACTAAGGCAGGGAAGTTTTTTAATCTTCTCTTTTGTTAATGACTAGCATTTTATGCGTCACCCTTTTCTTGGCAATTATACTATTTAGGTCATCCTGTGTTTATATAGGGATATCATTTCTAATATACCACCTTTAAAATGTCTGAGGCTTCATCTGGTTGCAAAGACTGGGTTCACCTCAGGGAAACTTGAAGTATCATTTCCTTTTCACTTCTCTGAGATAGTGTTTCAAATTATATAGTCTGCCTTATTGTCAGAAAAGAAAATCGAGATTTTTAGTTTTAATTTCTTTTCCATAAACATATTATTTTTCATAAACTTATTTTTTATTTGAATTACCTTATACTTTGAACTGTTCCCTAATTGTTTAAGCTTCTTAATTTATTCTGTCTAGAACAGTCCTTTCCTTTGCTACTACTTTCTTACCCCACCCTCCCTATCAAACCTTCTGTTTTCTTTTTTTTTTTTAAGATTTTATTTATTTACTCATGAGAGACGCAGAGACACAGGCAGAGGGAGAAGCAGGCTAACCTTCTGTTTTCTACAATAACTCAGAGCTTCCCTCTATTGACTAGATGGGATGCTTCTCAATTTATGATTCATTTAATGTTAGCTAATTACATCTTTAAAAAAAATTTTTAAAATTGGAAAAAAATTGAATTCATTACTCAGAGAAATACATTTTTTCCACATCAGAAAAATACAGTTAATAGATATTGAGTTTGATAACAAATTATTTTGACCATAAATTTAGGCAATATTAATACTGGACAAACCAATCTAAATGGTCTATCATTGAGTACATTTTCCTAGCTTCACATATTATATTTAGAACTTGAACCATGGGGCTTTTTAAGTAGGAAAATATAAGATATTTAAGAATTCTTTAAGATTACATGATCAACACAAGCTCAAACACTATGCCTTATGTATTTTACTTTGAAAAACAGTTTTAAGGACCATTTGCTCAAAAAGCTATTAGCAACACTGTAACATCTTTTGTGTTATTGTTATTAATGTATTTGCCTCTATAATGTTCAAGAGAAATAAAGCCACGTACTAATTAAAGGCAGTCAAGACAGATTTTATTCAGTAACCATTGCAACAGGGAAAAGATCTCAGCATACGAATGAGCTATATTCTGAATACAAGAAAGAGCAGGGATTTATAGCCAACGAATACATTGGTGAGAAGGAGTCAGTGCATGAAAAATTACTAAGAGACATAAAGGGTAGGGAGATTCTTGGTAAGATGACTTAACAATATTTTTACTAAAAATAAGATAAGGACTTACCCATCAATGGTTGGGAATGAAGAACTTGAGCAGATATCAAGGAGGATTGGCAAATAGCAGGATCTCTACTAAGACTAACTTCATTAAGTTAAAGGAAGGAACCAAGGAAGAGGCCTTGTAGAAGAGAGGGCTTAGAAGAGCCTATCTAAAGAAAAAGTCTTTTCTGAGAGACATGATTAAGAACTATAATTATAATATTTGATTTGAATTCACAAATTAGGAAGGATGATTTACACGTATAGTCAATTGATTTAAATAATTATGTTTTTATATAAATAAGCGTTTCCTCACTCTTAATTACAAATATATCTGAATTATCTGTGGAAATTGTAATTCTCCAGATTTACATATTCTTTTTCAAATTCTATAGTCAAAATCTTCATAAGTTGGTCCAAGCATGTGTACTTTTTAAAATAAGAAAGAAAAGAAAAAGCTTTACAGATGATTTTGATAAATACCTAGTGATTAAGAACCACCCTACTCAATTTATTAGTTTAAATAACTTCTTAAAAATATTTTATTTATTTAGAGAGAAGAGACTAAGAGCAAGATAGCTTGTAGCAAGGGGGAGAGGGAGAAGCAGGACCTCCACTGAGCAGGGGCCCAACTCTGGTCTCAACCCCAGGATCATGACCTTAACCTGAAGGCAGACAGTTAACTGACTGAGCCACCCAGGCACCCCTTAAATACATTTTTAATACCAGTATTCCTGCAGTTATATAAGTGTACTCAATAAGTGTATGAGGACTTTTTCTACCCCCAAAGTTCCATTCCTCTGTACAAACAGCAATTTTCATGTTAATAATAAATTCCTTTCAGTTCTTTATTGTAGACCTCTCTCTTCTGGGACTTGATTGTCATAATGGAGTTTTGTTTAAATACATTTTGTCTTACATCTAGTTTACAGACTCATTTCCTGAAAAAAATATTTAAAACAGTTACAGTCAACTGTATTTTACAATTTTTTTGTTTGTTTGTTTTGTTTTTGTTTGTTTGTTTTTCAACCCCACAGGCACCCGGGGGTTCCCACCTGCCCCGCCCCACCCCACACCCGGGACGCGGCGGGGGTGGGGCACACGCACACAAGGACACGCCCGACAGCCACCCGGCAGGGGGCAAGCCCCCTCCAAGCCCCCTCCCGGCGGCCGCGAGGACTGCGGCGTGGCGCGGCCGGGGTATTTTACAATTTTTAATGAATAAATGAAGAGAAAGTTAAGAAGGAAGCACAGATCATTTTAATTGCAGAAGTAATATTTGTAGTTTGCCATTGACAATCTTTTTCTCATTTTATTAACTGAAGTGACCTCAAAAAATAGAATCAATGACTCTTGAATTATGGACAAAATAAATGCTTTAATTTGAACAAATGGTAAGTTACCTCCAGGAAATTGAGTTTATGTTCATAATGAGCTAATAAAATCCACTGCTAAATCATGTTGAAAAAACCTTTTATTGTAATAGCAAACAACGCAAATTTTAAATTTCAATTAGATTTCTCTGCATACATGTGCATGTTATTCTAGAAAAATAATTAAAACCATTTTCATTTAACAAGAAAATAGATGTGGCTATTATTAATACGGAGAAACATTCAAAAGAAAAAGTTAAATATGGAGGATTTGTACCATAGGAAAGAAACAGTTGAATAATATTCAGCAACCTGCAGAGTGTGCTAGAAAATCAGGGCATATGGGCTGTGACTGACACATGATTAGCAGAGATGCACTGTCCCTTAAGATCTAATTAGGTTCTTTATGGTAGGAGAGGAACAACTCAGTGGACATAATTATCCATTGTGCATCTATCTTCTCTGTTTTGCATACAGCTTTTGTTAAATTTAATTATGCTTCCTCATAAAAATAAGAAGTATTATTTTATCTGTGTAATCTTATGAAGTGATCATCAGCCAGAAAAATACCAACATTTTAAAAGAATTGAAAAGCTGGGTGTAAAATTAGTTTGCAGGAAAATCTGATATTTTGATATCATAGTGTTTTAGCTTCTCTCCATTTCTGCCAACTTTTTCTTTCTTTAAAACCCCCTTAAGTGAGTGATCTATGTGTTTTAATCATTTGTTGTCTAAAGTAAAAAATTTCAGTATGTGGCAATTCTGTGATCCAATATTAATAGAGAAAAAATCTCTATATAAGTGCTATTGTATAATACACTAAAATATTCTTTGTTATTTACTAACTTCTGAATGAACCATATATTTGAAAAAAAAAAAAAACATGTCCTACAGCACTGAAGGCAAAAGCTGAAAACAATTAAGTTTTCTATGGTCCCAAGCAAAATAATGGTAGATTAATATTTCTATAGAATTTTAAAATTTTCACTAAGGAATTTTCCTGCCTTAGGTTTTTCCAGCCTGGCTCCTCAGTATCATCTTTTTAGAATAATAAATTAGAAAACAACAAAACCTAAAAAAAAAAAAAATTACACATAGCAGCACTCTATGACCAAAAATAGTCTTTATTCTTCAAGTAATGGGGAAATAGTTACCCATGATTTAACTCATGTCTCATCTCTATCAATGAATGGAATGATCCATATTCTATTTTTAGAATATTTATATCCACACACTCAAAAAAATCCTCTGTTTTTCCAATTTCACAACTCCAGAGAAATAAACCCAATTTTACACACACACACACACACACACACACACACACATCAAGGGGAGAGGAAGAGGGTTTTATAATTTTATATATTAGCTCACCTGGCTATGGAAGATGAGAAGTATCATTATTTAGCATCTGTAGGCTGGACACCCAGGAAAGCCAAGGGTGTACTTCAATCTGAGTCTGAAGGTCTGAGAACCTGGGGAGCTAATGGCATAGTTTTCAGTCTGAGGTCAGAAGAAAATTGAGGTTCCAGTTCAAGCAGTCAAGCATAGAAAGCAAATTATCTCTTCCTCTACTTTTTTTGTTCTAGTCAAGACTTCAGTGGATTCAATGATGTCCACTCACAATGGAGAAGGCAATTTGCTTTGTATAGACTACGGATTACAATGTTAATCTCATTCAGAAACATCCTCACAGGGATGCCTGGGTGGCTCAATGGTTGTTCATCTACCTTCAACTCAATGTGTGATCCTGGGATGAGTCCTCCATCAGGCTCCCTACAGGGATCCTGCTTCTCCCTCTGCCTATGTCTGCCTCTCTCTCTCTGTGTCTCTTATGAATAAATAAATAAAATGTTTTTTAAAAGTTTTCTAAAAAGAAACATCCTCACAGACATATCCAGAAATAATATTTAGTCAAAGATCTGAGTATCCTGTGATCCAGTCAGGTTGGTATATAAAATACCAAACTTCACAAGTAAATCATTCAGTCAAATGAAAAAACAACAAAAACTAAAGCAACCTCATCTTAGATTCTTATGTTTGATCAACCAGTACAGAATTTGGAAGATTTTCTTACAATTATGTCAATGTAAAATCTATCATTTTATGTGTACTTTCATATCTCATCAGCATACTGTGATTAGGCACATGAATTGTGGGACATATTTTATTTATTTATTTAAAAACAAGAAGTGCCATATTTACCCCTTTCTGTGAAAATCATATTGAGAAAGATCATCTCAAAATCTAAGGAGCTAGTAAACTGAGGTTGTTTTCAATGAGAGTAGAAGGCTTCAGAAATAGTAAATGCTATTATTATTTTTAGATTTCATAGCAAATGAACTAGAAATATTTAGACAGGCTTTTAAAAACTATTTTCCTTATTATGTTTGTTACATCAGACTGTTTAAAGTTGATGGTGTCTTCCCCAGTGAGGCAATTAGTCTTGAAGTCCTGACCTGATCACTTATCTCAACTACAGCTGATATCTGTGATCTATCTACAATGATTTTAAAATACCAAAACATCTGAATGTTATTCATTGGGTCACCTTCTCAGTCTTATTGTGAAGTATGTTATTTGAAACAGAAAGAAAATAGATGAAGAAAAAAAGAAAGAAAATAGATGCAAGAGTCCAGAGATGGATACAGTACTAGGTGCTTAGCTTATGAATTTCTAAATTGAATTTGGTTGACAATTTTCACTATTCAAATGTGTTTAATCATTTCCATTATTGCAACTGCCGTACAAATCACAAGAGATTATAGGACTCTTCCTTCTTTCTCTCACACTACTCTAAATGCTAAATTTTTTTAAAAGAATTTATTTATTTACTCATGAGAGACACAGAGATACAGGCAGAGACATAGACAGAGGGAGAAGCAGGCTTCTCACAGGAAGTCCAATGAGGGGCTCCATCCCCAAACCAGGGATCACACCCTGAGCCAAAGGCAGATGCTCAACCACAGAACCACCCAGGCATCCCTAAATGCTAAGTATTAAAGAAGTGTTTAAGACAATGTGATTTATAAATCTATCATCATCATCTACCTAATCTACTTATTTGTGAATTTATACACCTCTCTTTGGATCAAGGATTATAAAGAGCTGGCAAATAGTTTTAAAATATGTAGGAAATTATCATTTTAAAAGTCAGGATAGGAAAAAGTTACAGGGTAGATAAAAATTTTAAAAGGTAGGCCATAAATTCCTATATATTGGCTGGACCTATGCTATATTTCATTCATTTATCTAAGCATTTATTTTGTTAAAATATACTAATATTTATTGAGGGATTTTCATGTGTCTATTAGCATAGGGAGGAAACTGATGGAGGTAAAATTCTTGCCCTTTATTAAATTGCATTCTAGCAAGAACTTAATGTAATCATCATACAACATCATTCATGCTAAAGTAGTTACATGAGCTACCAACCTGAAGAAGCTAATCAACTCAGAATTTCATAAAATCAGGTTTTTAGAAAGCAAAGTATTTGCTAACAAGACCTAACTGGGATTGAGATCTGAGAGAAAAAAAAATCTGCTGTGAATTATGATAAGAAGACATTATATTATAGTACAAAATATCCTCAATAATATCAAGATAAAGTTTCATTGAACTGTTTAAACAAAGATGCAGAGTTAAACATACTACTTGCTTTTTAATCTCTAGAAGTATTGAAATTGCAATTATTTTGGAAGTTATTTGTACAATAGCTTTTAAATGTCCCATCACTACTATGTGTTTCATTTTATATTAAATTTTATTTACAATTCTTTTGAACATCCTTTTAATCAACTTATTTTTTTTATTTTTTTTTTATTTATTTATGATAGTCACAGAGGGAGAGAGAGAGGCAGAGACACAGGCAGAGGGAGAAGCAGGCTCCATGCACCGGGAGCCCGACGTGGGATTCGATCCTGGGTCTCCAGGATCGCGCCCTGGGCCAAGGGCAGGCGCCAAATCGCTGCGCTACCCAGGGATCCCAATCAACTTATTTATCAACCTATTCACTATATTGCTAACATTCTGAGGCTAAAGTTATCTTTGCCTTCTTTTTGTTTTTGAATATTAGCTGTGCTTTCCCTCAGGGCCTAAGATTAAAAGACCCTGCAACATAAATTTTGTGCATACAGTAGTGAAAGGTTGGCAAGGTTTAGAATAAAAATAAAGTGACCAATTGCAAATAAAACAAGTAGAACTATATTTAACAATGATTATTCATGATATTAACTCTTCCAAATTTTTTTTTTTACTTAACTTCCTCTGGGAAATACAGTCTATTTGAAATAAAAGAATTATTCATTTGCATTGGTGTTAGTATCATTCTTGTTCTGCTTTCACCATCCTGAAAAACATTGCTTATTTTTTACAAGTTATAGATAGTACATATTTATAGCTAAAACCGTGGCATCAACTATCTCACCAAACTGAGTAATGTAGACCCAAAAGTCATTTCCTAACCATATAGATAGGTCAGACTTATCTTTGGAGCAGTGAAAGTATTGAGAAAGATTTACTTAAATCTAATGATTCAAGAAAATGAAGCTGATGTCAGTAAACAGATTAATGCCTCAAAAATATCAATCTTTATTTGTTCAGGACTGGCTTGCAAAGCTTTTAGGCTTGCTCTGATTCTCCTCAATTATATCATAATAGTTCTTATTATTTTCCTTATTTACTGATTTACAATCCTGATCATCTGATTTTGTTCACACTGAGAAAAATTTAAATTTCATAATTTTAAATCAGGAGTAATATATAGAAGGCAGAAAATCAGTCTTTGCCAGCCTAGAATCCCCTGTCTTTTATTCAACCACTCCTGCTATCGTCATATATTTTGATGGGAAATATCCAAAAATCTTCTCATCGCCTATTACAACCTTCAAGTATATTGTACATTTTCTTTGATTTTCTAACCAGAAAGTAAATAGAAAATTTTTTTTCTTCTATGACAATAGATACATATAGAAAAGTCCAATATCCAAATCCCAAGTCACCTGAAGAAAAAATGCAACATACTATATTATCATTGACTCAGTTACATATACAATATAATTTTATGCAATATATTTTGAGATTAATTTTAATTGTTTATGTATATATTTTTCTATTAAGTGATTGATACAAAATACATTAACTTTTAATTCATAGACATTTATAATTTTTAGTTTGTCTCTATTTCATTGCTCTCTATTTACCACCCCAAGTAGATGAAATTTCTATAATATAGAATAAAAATTTTCTAATTTTTCTTGTAAAGTACCAAATAGATAATATTTTAGGCTTTGTATTCTAATAGGAAAATCAAGAATATTGCTATGTAGGGACCTAAATAACCACTTAAAATGAAATCACTTAAAGTTGTAAAAGCTCATGGGATTTACAGAAGTAAACAGTTGGCTGGATTTGGCCCATGGGTTATAGTTTAATGTCTCTTCATATAGAATCTTATAACACTGTGCAACTCTGATTTATACATTTGTCACACTTATATGCAAATGTAATTAATGGCTTTCTTTACATTATTTTATTTCTATAAACTCAGGAATTTTCTGATGCCAGCACTTAGATTAGTGTTAGGTTTATAGCAAATACTAAATAGATATTTGTTCCCGGGGGGGAGGGGCAAGATGGGGGAAGCGTAGGGTCCCCAAATCACCTGTCTCCATCAAATTACCTAGAAAACCTTTAAATTATCCTGAAAATCTATGAATTCGGCCTGAGATTTAAAGAGAGACCAGCTGGAATGCAACAGTGAGAAGAGTTCGCGCTTCTATCAAGGTAGGAAGACGGGGAAAAAGAAATAAAGGAACAAAAGGCCTCCGAGGGGGAGGGGCCGCGAGGAGCCGGGCTGAGGCCGGGGCGAGTGTCCCCAGGACAGGAGAGCCCCGTCCCGGAGGAGCAGGAGCTGCACCGACCTTCCCGGGCGGAAAGGGGCTCCAGGGAGGTGGAGCAGGACCTAGGAGGGCGGGGATGCCCTCGGGCTCCCGGGGACACTGACAGACACCTGCGCCCCGGGAGAGTGCGCCGAGCTCCCTAAGGGCTGCAGCGCGCAGGCGGGACCCGGAGCAGCTCGGGGGGGCTCGGGGGCGGCTCCGGGGGGGGGCTGCGGGGCGGGAGCAGCTCGGGGGACTCGGGGGCGGCTCCGCGGAGGGGGCTGCAGGGCGGGAGCAGCTCGGAGGGGCTCGGGCGGCGGCTCCGCGGAGGGGGCTGCGGGGCGGGAGTGGGAATCCAACAGCGCAGGCCCCGGAGCACAGGGCGCGGGACACAGCCCAGGATCCCGCCTCCCCCGGGATCCGGCCGGGAGGATCCAGGACAGCAAGGACGCTCCTGCCCGGAACTGAGCAGATCAGCGGCCCCGCGGCGGAGCATCCAGGCCCTGCAGACGGAGAGCTCCGGGGTTCCTGCCTGGAGCTGAATCCAGGGCTCCAGAGCTGGCCCCGCCACTGGGGCTGTTCCTCCTGGGGACTCATGGGGTAAACAACCCCCACTGAGCCCTGCACCAGGCCGGGGCAGAGCAGCTCCCCCAAGTGCTAACACCTGAAAATCAGCACAACAGGCCCCTCCCCCAGAAGACCAGCTGGACGGACAAGTTCCAGGGGAAGTCAAAGGACTTAAAGTACACAGAAGCAGAAGATACTCCCCCGTGGTTCTTTTCTTTCTTTCTTTTTTTTCTTTTTTTTTTTTGGGTTGTTTTGTTTTGTTTTGTTTTGCTTTTTGATTTGTTTCCTTCCCCCACCCCTTTTTTTCCTTTCTTTCTTTCTTTTTCTTTCTTTTTCTTCTCTTTTTTTTTCTTTTTTTCTTCCTTTTTTTTCTCTTTCTCTTTTCTTTCCTTCTTTCTCTCCTCTCTTTTTCTCCTTTTCCCAATACAACTTGTTTTTGGCCACTCTGCACTGAGCAAAATGACTAGAAGGAAAACCTCACCTCAAAAGAAAGAATCAGAAACACTCCTGTCTCCCACAGAGTTACAAAATCTGGATTACAATTCAATGTCAGAAAGCCAATTCAGAAGCACTATTATACAGCTACTGGTGGCTCTAGAAAAAAGCATAAAGGACTCAAGAGACTTCATGACTGCAGAATTTAGATCTAATCAGGCAGAAATTAAAAATCAATTGAATGAGATGCAGTCCAAACTAGAAGTCCTAACGACGAGGGTTAACGAGGTGGAAGAAAGAGTGAGTGACATAGAAGACAAGCTGATGGCAAAGAGGCAAACGGAGGAAAAAAGAGACAAACAATTAAAAGACCATGAAGATACATTAAGGGAAATAAACGACAGCCTGAGGAAGAAAAACCTACGTTTAATTGGTGTTCCCGAGGGCGCCGAAAGGGACAGAGGGCCAGAATATGTATTTGAACAAATCATAGCTGAAAACTTTCCTAATCTGGGAAGGGAAACAGGCATTCAGATCCAGGAAATAGAGAGATCCCCCCCTAAAATCAATAAAAACCGTTCAACACCTCGACATCTAATAGTTAAGCTTGCAAATTCCAAAGATAAAGAGAAGATACTTAAAGCAGCAAGAGACAAGAAATCCCTGACTTTTATTGGGAGGAGTATTAGGGTGACAGCAGACCTCTCCACAGAGACCTGGCAGGCCAGAAAGGGCTGGCAGGATATATTCAGGGTCCTAAATGAGAAGAACATGCAACCAAGAATACTTTATCCAGCAAGGCTCTCATTCAAAATGGAAGGAGAGATAAAGAGCTTCCAAGACAGGCAGGAACTGAAAGAATATGTGACCTCCAAACCAGCTCTGCAAGAAATTTTAAGGAGGACTCTTAAAATTCCCCTTTAAGAAGAAGTTCAGTGGCACAATCCACAAAAACAAGGACTGAATAGATACCATGATGACACTAAACTCATATCTGTCAATAGTAACTCTGAACGTGAACGGGCTTAATGACCCCATCAAAAGGCACAGGGTGTCAGACTGAATAAAAAAGCAGGACCCATCTATTTGCTGTCTACAAGAGACTCATTTTAGACAGAAGGACACCTACAGCCTGAAAATTAAAGGTTGGAGAACCATTTACCATTCAAATGGTCCTCAGAAGAAAGCAGGGGTAGCCATCCTCATATCAGATAATCTAAAATTTACCCCGAAGACTGTAGTGAGAGATGAAGAGGGACACTATATCATACTTAAAGGATCTATCCAACAAGAGGACTTAACAATCCTCAATATATATGCCCCGAATGTGGGAGCTGCCAAATATATAAATCAATTATTAACCAAAGTGAAGAAATACTTAGATAATAATACACTTATACTTGGTGACTTCAATCTAGCTCTTTCTACCCTCGATAGGTCTTCTAAGCACAACATCTCCAAAGAAACGAGAGCTTTAAATGATACACTGGACCAGATGGATTTCACAGATATCTACAGAACTTTACATCCAAACTCAACTGAATACACATTCTTCTCAAGTGCACATGGAACTTTCTCCAGAATAGACCACATATTGGGTCACAAATCGGGTCTGAACCAATACCAAAATATTGGGATCGTCCCCTGCATATTCTCAGACCATAATGCCTTGAAATTAGAACTAAATCACAACAAGAGGTTTGGAAGGACTTCAAATACGTGGAGGTTAAGGACCATCCTGCTAAAAGATGAAAGAGTCAACCAGGAAATTAAGGAAGAATTAAAAAGATTCATGGAAACTAATGAGAATGAAGATACAACCGTTCAAAATCTTTGGGATGCAGCAAAAGCAGTCCTAAGGGGGAAATACATCGCAATACAAGCATCCATCCAAAAACTGGAAAGAACTCAAATACAAAAGCTAACCTTACACCTAAAGGAGCTAGAGAAAAAACAGCAAATAGATCCTACACCCAGGAGAAGAAGAGAGTTAATAAAGATTACAGCAGAACTCAACGAAATCGAGACCAGAAGAACTGTGGAACAGATCAACAAAACCAGGAGTTGGTTCTTTGAAAGAATTAATAAGATAGATAAACCATTAGCCAACCTTATTAAAAAGAAGGGAGAGAAGACTCAAATTAATAAAATCATGAATGAGAAAGGAGAGATCACTACCAACACCAAGGAAATACAAACGATTTTAAAAACATATTATGAACAGCTATACACCACTAAATTAGGCAATCTAGAAGAAATGGACGCATTCCTGAAAGCCACAAACTACCACAACTGGAACAGGAAAAAATAGAAAACCTGAACAGGCCGATAACCAGGGAGGAAATTGAAGCAGTCATCAAAAACCTCCCAAGACACAAGAGCCCAGGGCCAGATGGCTTCCCGGGGAATTCTATCAAAAGTTTAAAGAAGAAACCATACGTATTCTCCTAAAGCTGTTTGGTAGATAGAAAGAGATGGAGTACTTCCAAATTCGTTCTATGAGTCCAGCATCACCTTAATTCCAAAACCAGACAAAGACCCCACCAAACAGAGAAATACAGACCAATATCCCTGATAAACATGGATGCAAAAATTCTCAACAAGATACTGGCCAATAGGATCCAACAATACATTAAGAAAATTATTCACCATGACCAAGTAGGATTTATCCCCGGGACACAAGGCTGGTTCAACACTTGTAAAACAATCAATGTGATTCATCATATCAGCAAGAGAAAAACCCAGAACCATATGATCCTCTCATTAGATGCAGAGAAAGCATTTGACAAAATACAGCATCCATTCCTGATCAAAACTCTTCAGAATGTAGGGATAGAGGGAACACTCCTCAACATCTTAAAAGCCATCTACGAAAAGCCCACAGCAAGTATCATTCTCAATGGGGAAGCACTGGGAGCCTTTCCCCTAAGATGAGGAACAAGACAGGGATGTCCACTCTCACCACTGCTATTCAACATAGTACTGGAAGTCCTAGCCTCAGCAATCAGACAACAAAAAGACATTATTAAAGGCATTCAAATTGGCAAAGAAGAAGTCAAACTCTCCCTCTTCGCCGATGACATGATACTCTACATAGAAAACACAAAAGCCTCCACCCCAAGATTGCTAGAACTCATACAGCAATTCGGTAGCGTGGCAGGATACAAAATCAATGCCCAGAAATCAGTGGCATTTCTATACACTAACAATGAGACTGAAGGAAGAGAAATTAAGGAGTCAATCCCATTTACAATTGTACCCAAAAGCATAAGATACCTAGGAATAAACCTCACCAAAGATGTAGAGGATCTCTACCCTCAAAACTATAGAACACTTCTGAAAGAAATTGAGGAAGACACAAAGAGATGGAAAAATATTCCATGCTCATGGATTGGCAGAATTAATATTGTGAAAATCTCAATGTTACCCAGGGCAATATACACGTTTAATGCAATCCCTATAAAATCCATGGACTTTCTTCAGAGAGTTAGAACAAATTATTTTAAGATTTGTGTGGAATCAGAAAAGACCCCGAATAGCCAGGGGAATTTTAAAAAAGAAAACCGTATCTGGGGGCATCACAATGCCAGATTTCAGGTTGTACTACAAAGCTGTGGTCATCAAGATAGTGTGGTACTGGCACAAAAACAGACACGTAGATCAATGGAACAGAATAGAGAACCCAGAAGTGGACCTTGAACTTTATGGTCAACTAATATTCGATAAAGGAGAATAGACTATCCATTGGAAGAAAGACAGTCTCTTCAATAGATGGTGCTGGGAAAATTGGACATCCACATGCAGAAGAATGAAACTAGACCACTCTCTTTCACCATACACAAAGATAAACTCAAAATGGATGAAAGATCTAAATGTGAGACAAGATTCCATCAAAATCCTAGAGAAGAACACAGGCAACACCCTTTTTGAACTCGGCCACAGTAACTTCTTGCAAGATACATCCACAAAGGCAAAAAAAAAAAAAAAAAAAAAAAAAGCAAAAATGAACTATTGGGACTTCATCAAGATAAGAAGCTTCTGCACAGCAAAGGATACAGTCAACAAAACTCAAAGACAACCTACAGAATGGGAGAAGATATTTGCAAATGATGTATCAGATAAAGGGCTAGTTTCCAAGATCTATAAAGAACTTATTAAACTCAACACCAAAGAAACAAACAATCCAATCATGAAATGGGCAAAAGACATGAAGAGAAATCTCACAGAGGAAGACATAGACATGGCCAACATGCACATGAGAAAATGCTCCGCATCACTTGCCATCAGGGGAAATACAAATCAAAACCACAATGAGATACCACCTCACACCAGTGAGAATGGGGAAAATTAACAAGGCAGGAAACAACAAAGGTTGGAGAGGATGCGGAAAAAATGGAACCCTCTTACACTGTTGGTGGGAATGTGAACTGGTGCAGCCACTCTGGAAAACTGTGTGGAGGTTCCTCAAAGAGTTAAAAATAGACCTGCCCTACGACCCAGCAATTGCACCATTGGGGATTTACCCCAAAGATACAGATGCAATGAAACGCCGGGACACCTGCACCCCGATGTTTCTAGCAGCAATGTCCACAATAGCCAAACTGTGGAAGGAGCCTCGGTGTCCATCGAAAGATGAATGGATAAAGAAGATGTGGTTTATGTATACAATGGAATATTACTCAGCTATTAGAAATGACAAATACCCACCATTTGCTACAACGTGGATGGAACTGGAGGGTATTATGCTGAGTGAAGTAAGTCAATCGGAGACAGACAAACATTATATGTTCTCATTCATTTGGGGAATATAAATAATAGTGAAAGGGAATATAAGGGAAGGGAGAAGAAATGTGTGGCGAATATCAGAAAGGGAGACAGAACGTAAAGACTGCTAACTCTGGGAAACGAACTAGGGGTGGTAGAAGGGGGGGAGGGGGGGTGGGAGTGAATGGGTGATGGGCACTGGGGGTTATTCTGTATGTTGGTAAATTGAAGACCAATAAAAAATAAATTAAAAAAAAGATATTTGTTCCCTGTTTTACAGGATGAGATCCTTGAGGATAAGGGTAACACCTATTCATTTCATTGTTTCTAATACCCTTACAAAGACTTATACCTGTTAGAGACATAAGTGGGTTTATTTTTTTTTGTAAAGAATGAATAGCATAAATAATTTTTCCAATCTTAGAGGTTAAGCTAATGTGGAGAAACATCTTTGTATGATATTTCTGTTATCAGAGCAGAGTGAGATTTGGAATAATTTCTGTATTAAACTAATAATTGATGCAGTATTTCACAGTATGCAGAGAGCAGGGTGGTCAACTGCATAATTCAACTCAAACTGTGGTGCACATATTTATATTACTTCATTTCTTTTTCTGGAAGGTGTCAAGTTAGTGGCTTAGGGAGTATTAAGCATTTTACATATTTAAATTTGGATCTTCCTCTTAGATCCTTTAAACCCCACCCACATGGACAAGAAAATATCCCTTGTCACTTCTTCTGGAATTGTCATGGCTACATCCTATAATTTTGGGGAATTGAGGACTTGCTACATGTGGCATTTCAGAGAGGGATATCACCAAGGAGAAATATGTTATTGAAAATATTTTGGGGGGATTTCATACTATAAAGTTATCCAGAAAATTAATATTGAATATATTTAATCATATTTTCTGAGAGTGGAACTTCTCAGTTGAGGTTGAATGGGTGAAGGCATTGTACAATATTGATGACCTAATATAATTTGTATTTCAAATTATGTTTCCTTAATTCTTTCCTTTCTTCCCCTTTACTTAAATTTTCATTCCTTTCTTCCTCCTCTTTGCCTTCCTTCACCCACACCTCTCCCTCTTCTAACTCTTCATTCAATATATTACACAGATATAAAATATATATAGTTAGGTATCCAGAGGGTACATGAATTAGCAATTTGACAATTGATGTAAAAAAGCAAATGAAAAAAGCATGGGTTTCTCTGCTTTTCACCATGACTTCTGAACAACTGCCTCAGATAATATTGAAATAAGTATTTTGGTGAATTGAAATGTGAAGAATCACTGTGAAGGGAAAAAGCAGAATAAGTCTCTATGGATGATTTAGATTTCCTATCTGTAAGTACAAAAACTACTTTGGTTAAATATTTTCTGGTTATCCTTGATGATTGATTGTTTACTGGTTGATTAAAAAATGTTGCCCTCAGCACTCAGGAAGGATCATTTCTTAGGACTCACATTCCTTAGTAATACCAACAATTCACTTCTTTGCTTCATAGTTGTGCAAACTTGACTTTCATTGTAGGCTGGGCAAACAAAGCATTAACATTGGTTTAATGTTTCAACAGAGACTGAGTTATGAGATGGTGTTGGTGCCTCCAGGATGTCAGAAAATGTGTTAGCCAAAGACACATCAAATTCAGGTAGTAAAATTGTGAGTTTGAGGTAACTCAAGAACATGAGACCCCTAATAAACTATCTCAAGTATCAATTACACTGGGGTTAAAGAAACATCATTATTATTTTTAAAATCTGCTAATTTCAGAAAGTCAACGAAGTAGATAAAGAAGATAAAATAAATTTGGAGTGGATAAAATTCAACCAATAACATTTAGTGTACAGATAGGTATGCAGGACTGAATAGTGAGATGCTATAAACCTAGCTTTTGACTTCAAGCATAATGACAATTTGACTAATTAGAAATTTTAAGTGATCATGTGATAGTTAAGACATATTTGTTAAAGAAAAGCATAATCTTCCACTGATTGAGGGCCAAGAGGTATTTTGTTCAGAGTAAAATTAATTTTATAAAATAAATGTAAAAATAAAATAATTAATATAAAGACAAGCATAACTAGTTTTGCTGAAGTTGCCTAATAATATTTCCTTCCTGAGGGACCAGAACACTTTCTGTTTATTGATTACATTAAACATCAATCTAAGAGTCAGAATTATATTCTAGGAGATAGAATAATTTAGCTTCTCTTGAGTTCTAAACCTCTGGATGACAGCCTCAATTGAGGGTATAAGAATTGAGGGAACAAGGAGTCAGGAAGTAAACTATTTTCTTATTTATTTAATGAAAGCAGGTTTTGTGATCATTTCTAGACATATTATGGAAAAAACAATAGAACAAAATGTGTGTGTGTGTGTGTGCGTGTGTGAAGCAGTGAGGAAGATAGAGTTACTCATATCTGTGAAGTCCATTCCACCTATTGCACCTCTCCCTTAGCTTAGAGAGTCATTCAAAGGACACAGAAACTCCTCATGCTGCCCATATTTGGTGGTGTCACTGAAAAGATTGCTGACTCTGCATCTGGGTCATGGTTTAGAAAGCTCTAATAAGTTCTATTGTAGATTTATAATGATCATATTTAATTTTGGATTAAGGTCTTCTGACAAATACAAAAATTTGTTTTCAAATTATATATGTTTTCCTATTTTCCTGTGTTTCTTGTATATGTGTATATAAGCTTATGGGCACATATATTTATACTTTAATCTTTATTTTTTTTTATTTATTTTTTACTTTAATCTTTAAATGCATGACTTTTATCATTTTATATTTTTATGTCTTTATGGCATTGGAGAATCATGAAGATTAACTCCTGGGCCAACCAATAACAGATGGATCACTGTTTAACTGCCTGAAATGTAAATGACTAATTTTAAATGAACGTATATTTCCTTCTATTACATGTAGTTTACAGCCTGTGGCATATTGTAGTTTTTTTGCTCATGTATTAAGGCAGATATAATTTTTCTCTCTCTCTCTCTCTCTTTTTCCTTCTCAATTCTATTATATAGTCCCAGAAAAAAAATTGTTTATCTTTGCTTAGATGACATAATGCTCTCTGAACCAGCTGCTGATAGAATTTTAGGACTCTGAATGGTTCAGCATAGATTGTATGCCTGGCCCTAAGGCCAGTCAGAACTATTGGAAAAGTGATGGCTAAGTCCCCTAGAGAAAGACGCTTTGACAAGCATATTTATTTCCACATATACTCTTATAAAAATATTTCTACCTAAAATTAGAAATTATCCTGTATTCAATAAGAAATGCAATCTTTCTTTTACCAAAACAAAACAAAGAAAAACAAACAAAAAAAAAAAAAACAAAAGAAACCACTCAAACAAAACCAAAAACAACTTGACGCAGATTTTATCTAGTATTTTTTCTAAGCCAAGATACTGAGTAACACACATCTTTTGAGTCAGGTCTAGATGTGGCTTCTCATGATTTAGTAACTTGCAAATAAATGACCCAGTTTACATCCTCTAACATATTCAACATATCTCCATTAGAAAGGGAAATCTGGAAAGTTACTTACCACTTCTTGACAGTGTAAAGATTTCTTGGTTAACTAGTCTGGTCATCTCAGTTCTCCTACCCATGTCCCTAGCCACAAGATACTATCAATGATCTTAACCATATTGGATGTGCAGGTGAGTGTGTGTGTATGGGGATGTAACACTTGAGTCAGGCAGAGAATTGATAACAGGAACTGTACAATTTCCTCATTCCCTTTATTTAACTGAAGTTCCACTTGTCTTACTTTGTGTTTTGCTATCTCTCAGTCTTTGTTAGTATCCAGGTTATCTTGAAGCAAATAATTCATCTTTTGCAATTTTTTAAATTCATTGGATGAGGTAAATTGAAGATATTTAAGTTATAATAACCATGGTAATATAAATTTATTATCTAATATAATTTTAATATATTATGCTATCATTTTTGTAAGCAAAATTGTGCTTTGTGTTTCAGATATTCTAAGATGTCACATTTACATTTTATTTCTTATAGTTCTTGATTTCTCTGATGCATTTGATAGTGTTCTCTTTTTACTCCTCTTCACATGAGGTGCCTGATACTTGCCTTTGTTTTTTCAACACTTGTCTTCAAATGTTTCTCCCAACTTACTGATCACTATTCTTGGTCTCCTTGGCTTTTTATTTGTACCTATTTCATATTGTCTATCCTTAGGGTACTGTCCCGGACCCTCTTCTCTACTCAATCAATGCAATCTCCCTCAGTGATATCATAAAATAATAATTAAAAAAATTATCAGAGCCAACTTTTCATTGACTGCTCCAAAGCTTCTCAAATGTAACATGTTCTGCGTCTTAGAAAACACTATCCACCATCTTAGAAAATATTATCCTATTTACCAAGTCAGAATGTTGGGAGCTGTGCCTGCTTTCTCCTCACTCCTCTTACTCCTCACTGCACATGTCTACACTAAGAGCTGCTGATTTTACCAACTAAACACACCGGAAATTTTAAATATTTTTCTGTAGCCACTACAACTACAATAATTGTTTATTATTTAAATGCCAATGTTTCTTAGCAGTGTCCCATTAAAAAGCTTACCAGGAATTAATGAAAATTTACATGGATGTGGCTATACTATAAGTACAAACAATATTTTATGAATATTACAAAGAAACTATTTTGTTTTTGGTTCAATGACATTTTTATGGAGCAAAACCTGAAGTCTGATAAATTATGAGAAAACCAAGTCACTCATCACAAACAGAGGGTGTCTAATTTCTTTTATACAACTTTGTTCACTTCAACAAAGAAAACCACAAATTATTGATATTATTGAGCCCTACTTAAAGGATTTTCTTTATAATAATTATATTGTTTTTTCCAAAATGAAATTCTAAAACCACTCTTATCTTGAAATAAAAACTTAGATAGATTAATTTTAAAAATGACCCTTTGGGTCAATTGGTAAGACTTCAATTTTTTAAAATTTATTTTATATATTGTTAATGCTAATAGTTATCAACAGTCCTTTTGGAGCCACTAATAATATAACTTTAATGTGAAGAAAGTCAGCAATGGGAGCCATTTTATCAAGGGCCATAGCAAGCTTAATGGCAAAATTCTACATCTGAAGATATTCTTCTCTAGTTTAAAATCAGCTAACTTTAGTTCATTCATTGCTATACAGGTCTGGTAGCTGAGATTTGAAAAGGATATTTTTATTATGATTACAATAAAGCAGGAAGAAATATATCTTCCTAGCCATTTATAAGGAAAAGCCAGCCACTAAAATTAAGCACATGATGTGGAGGACCAGTATGTACTAAGACAGTTGTCCCACTACTTCTTTTGCTGCTTTTGCCTTGTATGACTGTCTTCTACTGTCAATACTATTTTCTTGACAACCAAAGCATAGCGTCTCATTTGTAGGGAAAATTGTTCTACTCTTGTAGTGGAGGAGAATTGGAGATTATATTTAAATTTTTCCCGGTGTCAGGGTGCCTGGATGACTCAGTCAGTTAAGAGGCCTACTCTTGGTTTTGGCACAGGTCATGATCTCATGGGTCTTGGGATCAAGCCCAATGTCAGACTCCATGCTCAGTGGTGGAGTCTGCTTCTCTCCCTCCCCCTCTGTACCACCCTTACACACAGACACTTTCTCTCTTTCTCTCAAATAGATAAATCTTAAAAATATATAAACAAATTCTTCTCATTATCAAAATTAAAGAAAAGATATATACACTTCTTCAATGGTGTATTCTCTAATATTTTTGAGGATATACTAAATATCCCTTAATATTCATTCAAGGAAATTATCTTAGCAAATGTAGTGCCTATAAGTCCAATGTTTTGTTTTGAATTACTTGTTGAGTATTTTTTTGCTCTTCATTTGTTTCCAAAAGAGTCAATAGACTTATTAAAAAAAAAAAACATAGAAAAGAACAGTAAAAAACATAATAATTGACAAAGTAAGCAACATTATAGAAAATAGTGGAAAATACATGATCTTAAGTAAGTTGATTACTGACTATATGTTCTAAGTAAGTTGATTATTGACTATATGTTCTAATTTAATTCTAAACTTTCTGGCAAACATTGACCGTTTGCCATCATTCTATTCTCAATGAATTGCCTCTCCTTCAGCTCCAAATGAAAGCTGCTATGTTTTTACTTAATCATCCAAAGTCTTTGGACTAGAGAAAGGCTGATCAAATTTATTCTGTGTGTGTATGTTTTTGTTTTAACTGACATAATTAGTTTGGTGGTTTTAGCCATAAAATATAAGGTTGATAGTAATAAATGTTCATGTTTTCCACAACATGAAAGAAGTAAGTGTGGAAAAAAATGGAGGTTGACATGCCAAGAGAACCCAATCAGGAAGAAGGGACAACAGCACTCAGCATTTGAGTCCATAATTCAAGTCTTCCCTGAGTTCCAACAATCCCATTTTTCTTGTTTTTAGTAGTTCAACACTTTTTTGAGATTCTGCAGGTCAATAAATTTTCCTTTTTAACTAAAGTACATCTATTTGAGTTTCTGCCACTGCCAACCACAAGGATTATGGCTGATAAACAATGTTTTGCATAACCTTAAATTTTTTGTGGATATTTTAATTCCCAATCTGCTATATATTTCTACGTCCCAAGACGCCATACACTTCACTTCAAACTTTTCCTAGCCTTCTTTAAAAATATAGTGATTGGAAAGGAAACTAGACATAAAAGAATGTAAATAAAAGTGTCTTGTTCAGAGCATTTACTAGACCTCATTCCAGGAGGCACTCACTTCCAATCCCATTCACTCTTCCACAGACCAATGCACACCCCTTATATGCTATTTATGACATTTGGGTGTGCTTGTTTTACTTATACAAGAGGAAACTAAGAAGAATTTTTTTAATCCAGAAAAGAGCTATATTACTTTCAGTCAGATTAACTTCATGAGCAGAGTATTTTTTCTTTTGTTTCTTTTCGTACTTCTAGGTCAAACCAGGGGGAAAAAAAGTGTGAACATTTTTATCAGTTTGAAAAGGGATGTCATTTTTTATCACACTTTTTATGTTTTCCTTTCTCCTTTTATGTGAGCCCCCTTGAGATTTCAAAACCCAATTCTCTTCCTGCCTGCAATTCTGTTCATGGTGACATGGCATTTTGCCTAAAATGAAACATCAGTGTAAGTTTATGATACTGGGAGGAACAAAGGAAAGAAAAGCATGTGTAAAATATGGGAAGACTGTGAACATGTTCACTCATTCACATATTGTTTCTGTATTTAGATGAAAACATTGGGGTTATATTTATATATTGTCTTAAGTTCTTGAAATTTTCCTTGCTTCCTCCTAATGTATTTAAATTGTATTTTCACTTGTATAATCTCTTTTTAAATTTAATTTAAGTAACTCTACAAACTCAAAGCATTCTTGTAAAACTAGTTCAGACACACCTAAAAGAAAAAAAAAACATTTTTATTTGCTTTGAACTTGCAATATTTTAGTACAGACTTTATAATTAATTTCTAGTTATTTTCCACTTTCAAGTGATCTAATAATATTTCATATGTGTGATTTCCATTTAAAAACAAAAGATAGGTGATGTCACCAAAATGGTGAATTCCCACCCTCCATCCCCTGATAACAATCAACAGGTAGATAGCTATCCATAAGCAAAAGCAGTTCTGAGGAATCACAGGAACCCACTTGAGGAAACTTGAGCAACATTGTAGAACAAAATAACTCCTGAAGTTAACCACACAAAATGGAAGGAAGAGCAGCTTCATTTAACTTGAATCATCTCTTCCCCAAGTGGGCACTATTCAAAACAAAGAGAGAACTCCCCAGATAGGAGATCCTCTTGCTAGAAAAATAAGATTGTGGTGAGCAACCATCTTCCCCAGACTTTTGGGGCACCCCTAGAAGGACCTAGTTCAGTTTTACCCCACTAGATTAGCAAAACTGAGACATGTCGAGATATCAAGTAATAAGAAAGAAAAGCAGGGGCTATAAGTATCAGGCACATAACACGAGTAGCAATAGGGGGTTTCTGGGTGGCTCAATCAGTGAAGCATCTGCCTTCTGCTCAGGTCATGATCCCAGCATCCTAGGATTGAGCCCACATTGGGATCCCTGCTAAGTGAGGACTCTGCTATTCCCTCTTCTGATCCACATGCTTGTACTCTTTTTTTTCTCTCTGTCAAATAAATAAAATCTTAAAAAAGAAGAAGAAGAAGGTAACAGTGACCTGTTCTGCAGAGGACTCAAGATGTTTTGCCAATAAAGATACCAATGCCCAGCAGAGCTGTCAAGGATCTCCTACATATTTTGTTTGTTGCCCCTCAGTATTCACAGTTGCAGAAGCCTGAGTCTTTTCCTGCTCATCATCTGCCTCTGAGAGTTGGGAATCTACACTGGTAGCCAACCTCAGGCTTAGTGACTGCATGAGTACAACATAAGTGTTGTTGTCAACACACCTGTTGACATATCCTGCCATGTACATGCACCTGTACCCCCTCAGCCTGATTTCTGTCACTGGTCTCCACTGCAGTGAACTCTACCATAGGAAAACCATGAACTAATATGGTGTATATAAACGTCCAGGGCCCCTATAACTTCCAGTGTAAGTGTGGTTAACACTGGCCCTTCCATGGGGATCCCTGGGTGGCTCAGCTGTTTAGTGCCTGCCTTCGGCCCAGGGCGTGATCCTGGAGACCCAGGATTGAGTCCCACATCAGGATCCCTGCATGGAGCCTGCTTCTCCCTCTGACTGTGTCTCTGCTTCTCTCTCTCTCTCTCTCTCTCTCTCTCTCTCTCATGAATAAATAAAAATCTTAAAAACAAAAACAAAAAACATTGGCCCTCCCTGATGGCACTGGCCTCAAATACTATGCATATGTTTGCAACCAGCACTTGCCACTCCAAAGCAAATGCACCTGGTCCCTACAGTTTATCATGTGGACACGACTAGTCTACTCACCATCACTGCCAGCACTGATATATAGTCACTGAATCTGGAGGTTCTGTTGTGGATCCAATCACTTCTTGCAACAACTGTAGATACCTTACACTCAGCACGCAATTGTCAATGTTCTAGACACAGGCAGACTGAAACAATGACATATTATGCCTTCTCAGATCCACCAGATGCTTCCATACTTGATGCCCTGCAGAACTAGACCCAGGGCCACAGTATGATCTACTGTGATTCCACATATGCAGTCAACTAATACCTGAGAAGGGAATCAAAAATAGTAAATGGGGAAAAGATAGTCTCTTCAATAAATGGTATTGAGATTGTTGATAGGAATGCAAACTGGTGCAACCACTCTGGAAAACAGTTTGATGTTTCTTTAAAAGATTAAAAATAGAATTACCCTACAACCCAGCAATTGCACTACTATATTTCCTTAAAGGATACAAAAATACAGATTCAAAGGGGCACATGCACACTGTTGTCTACAGCAACATTATCAATAATAGCCAAATTATGGAAAGAGCCCAAATGTCCATTGACTGATGAATGGATAAAGATGATGTGGGATATATATATATATTATATATATGTATATATAATGGAATGTTATATATATAATGTTATATATGTATCTATATATAATGGAATGTGTGTATATATATAATGAAATATGTATATGTACATATATATATATATATATATATATATACACACATATATATATAATGGAATGTTACCCAGCCATGAAAAAGAATGAAATCTTGCCACTTGTAATAATGTGGATGGAGCTAGGGTGTATTATGCTAAGCAAAATAAGTCAACAGAAGAAAGATAAATACCATATGATTTCACTCATATGTGGAATTTAATGAACAAAACAGATGAACATAAGGGAAGGGGGAAAAAGAAAAGGAAGGTAAACCATAAGAGATTCTTAACTGTAGAAAATAAACAGGTTGCTGAAGAGAATGTGGGGAGGGATAGGCTAAATGGGTGGTGGATATTAAGGAGGGCACTCATTGTGATGGGTATGGGGTGTTATATGTAAGCGATAAATCAGTACTCTTGAAACCAATAATTAGACTAAATGTTAACTAACTAGAATTTAAATATTACACCATATGTTAACTAACTAGGATTTAATAAAATTTAAATAAAAATTTGAAACAAAAATAGATAATTTTGGGAAAACTGAATATTAAAACATGCAAAAAAAAGTGAAAATAGACCCCTATTTTCTATCACTCAAAAAATTAATCAAAATGGATTAAACAGGACTAAAATGAA
This sequence comes from Canis lupus baileyi, assembly GCF_048164855.1. Classification (NCBI taxonomy): domain Eukaryota; kingdom Metazoa; phylum Chordata; class Mammalia; order Carnivora; family Canidae; genus Canis; species Canis lupus. Next base: position 4,309,290 of record NC_132842.1, read on the forward strand.
ACCATAAAACTCATAGAAGGAAACGTAGGGAAAAACTCCTTTACATTGATTCTGGCACTGATTTCCTGGATATGACAGCAAAAGCACAAGTAAAATAATAAAAAATAAATAAAAGGACTACATTAAACTAAAAATCTTCTGCATAGCAAAGAAATGTTTAACAAAGTGAAAAGGTAACCTACAAAATATATTTGCAGACCATATATCTCTATAGGGTTAATATTCAAAATATATGAATTATGAAGAGTATATTGAAGAGTATATACAACTCAATAGCAAAAAAAGAAAAATGTATTAACAAGTGGGCAGAAGTCTGATGCTCTACCAACTGAGCTATCTGGGTGCATGAATACCTGATATGAGCACTACGTATTACATAATACTGATGGATCACTGACCTCTACCTCTGAAACTAATAATACATTATATGTTAATTAATTTAATTTAAATTTAAAAAAGAAAGAAAACATTATATGAAATTGTATACATCACATGAAAAAAATCCTATCTAATGTAGTCTGAAAGCAGTCACGTCAGCATCATTAAATTTTGTGTTGTTTTCTTCATCTGTTAGCCTTACTAAAGATAGCGTTACATCTCATTGTTAAAAAAATTAAAAAAGTGGGCAGAAGACTGAATAAATATTCTTCCAAAGAACACATTCAGGGGCAGCCCTGGTGGCCTAGTGGTTTAGCGCGGTCTTCAGCCCAGGGTGTGATCCTGGAGATCAGGGATCGAGTCCCACATCGGGCTCCCTGCATGGAGCCTGCTTCTCCCTCTGCCTGTGTCTCTGCCTCTCCCTCTATCTCTCTCTCTGTGTGTCTGTCATGAATAAATAAATAAAATCTTAAAAAAATAACACATTCAAATGGCCAACAAACACATGGAAAAGTGCTAGTCATCAGAGGAATGTATATTAAAATCACAATGAAATATTATCTTACACTTATTCTAAAAAGCAAAAAACAGAAAATAGATCTACTATAGGATCCAGCAATCTCACTTCTTGTTATACATTTGAAGAAGATGAAATCATATTCTCTAAAATATATTTTCATTTGCATGTTCATTACAGCATTATTCATAATAGTCAACACATGGCAACAATCTAAGCGTCCACTGACAGATGAATTGGTAAAGATGATGTGAGAAATCTCTCTCTCTCTCTCTCTCTCTCTTTCTCTCTTGCTCTCTCTCTCATTCTTTCTCATCTATTTAATCTATATCTGTAATGGAATATTATTCAGCCATTAAAAACAAGGAAATTCTTCCATTTGTGACATCATAGATGGGCCTTGAGGGTGTTATGCTAAGTGAAATATGTCAGAGAAAGACAAACACTATATGATAGCAATTATATGTGGAATCTAAAAATCAGCAAGCAAAATGGTGATTTCTAGGGGTGGAGGGGCGGGGGAAAAGGGGAGATGGTCAAAAAGTACAAACTTTCAATAAATTCTGAGGGATCTAAATACAGTATAGAGACTATATTTAACAATACTTTATTGTATGATTGAAATTTGCTATGAGTGTAGAGTTTTAATGTTCCCACCATCTAGAACAACAACAAAAATAGTAATTATGTGAGGTGAAGGATGTGTATCTAACCTAATATATATCTGCAATATATATTTGTATCAAATCATCACATTGTACACCTTAAACTTATACAATGTCATATATCAAATATATTTCAAAAAAGCAGGAAAAATAAACTAGGTTTGTTGGAACAATTTATCTTAAGATATATTGTTTTATTGTCAAAATAGTGACATTAAATGAAGTGTAAGAATATGTATTTCAAAACCTTTGAATAATTGTAATACAAGGTCTACAGAAATGATTTCTGCTTAACAACAATATGATTGTATTTCCATGTAAAATGGAGTATGGTTTAGGTTTTAAAGGAAAGTGGGGTGGATGATCTGAAGATGATAGTAATCAAATGATGATGAAAGTATATGCTGGAAAATATGCTTAATGCATTATACTCATCCCTTTTAAATGTCTAGTGCTCTAAAAAAACACAGGTTTTTCACAGTTTTTTGATAATCCATGCTCATTTACTTCTCTGGAAGACTTTCTCCTTTGCATAATTCCTTCCTCTATGCAATATAGGTGAGGCATCATGATAGAATATAAAGAACATTGGGTGAAAGTCTGCATATATTATTGTAATATTAGCTCTGCTACATCTTTCTGTGCAACCTAGGTCTTTTCACTTTCATTGGCATAAGGGTAATGGCATATGTAATATGTTACTCGGTAATTATTTATATATTTATTAATCATAAATACCAGATACTAAGTATATTGAATAGGACAGTCTCTATCCTCATAGAATATGCACACAAGTAAGAGAGATGAACATTTTATTTTATTTTATTTTATTTTATTTTATTTTTTTTTTTGAGATGAACATTTTAAAGAATTCAAATATATATTTTGTAATAAAATTTAGAGAGCTGTGATACCATAATGATCCTAGGGAACTGAAAATGGTCTTCCTGGATAAATTATTCTTTGTATCTAAAAACTAGTGTAGATTTAGGTAGAGATGAAATTGCATGGTAAAGTGGAAAATGCAGAATATTTTTATGCATAGTAAATATAATATGTAAGAATCAGAGGCAAGAAGAAACTGGACACTTTTCTAGAAATTATGGTCCTTTCAACTTCCAAATTTTGTTAGGTCTTACAGATACAACTCAAGTTCTAGACTTTTTTCTCTGAATCTTGCTTCTACAAATCCCTAGCCTACATCAACCTTTCTCCTTCCTGAAATTCCATTTGAATGGAATCATTTGAAAAATACACTTATAGCATTATTTGCTTTGCCTTATCAAATTATTTAACATATACAAACACTGTCTTCCTTCTGAGATTTGTACATTCAGTATAAATAGGGCTGTGTTTTGCACGCTTTGTACACTATAAAGTCACTTACAGCATGGGCAACCAGGATCCATTAAGAAAAGTCTTGAATTAAAAAAAAAAAAACCAAACAAACAAACAAACAAACAAAAAATCTTGAATTCATCATTTCCCTTTACCCTTAATGCAGGCTTCCTGTCATAGTGTTGAGACCAGGAATAATTCATGGATTGTAATGTTGATTTACAGAACAGTAGTATGTGTCTTAACAAGTATTTGGATCATATCATTCTCATCTGGATTTAGGAAATGCAATGATTCCACCAATTTCCTCTTGCAGTGTTTCTAAAGAAATTACTATATTATACTTAAGCATCTCTGATTGATGACCTTAACATCTTGAGCTCCTCAAGAAAATTAAAACCACATAGTACAGGAAGTTTCTGCTAAAATTGCCAATAATAGCAATGGTTTTTATTTGGGTAATACTCTCCTTTCAATATATTTAGAACCCAAATGTATAGCAACTTTTCATTCCTGAATCATGTCTCTAAACTAGAATAAAGTACTAAATGAGGTGTGAAGAAAACTTTCAGATACAAACCAGTTGTCTGTCAAAGAAGGAAAGATATGCCAAAACTCATAGTGTCAGACTATTATAATATTTTGTGTCTCATTTATGTTATTTCTGGTGGAGATAGCCAAACCTGATGGCCTAGGGATTAGCAGAACAATATTTTATTTATAGTCACATTACTAACTCCATCACTGTCTAAAATATCTCTGTGAAGTATTTTTATATCTCTATATGGAATGAAGATCTAAGTATATCATAAAAATGAGAATCATAGTTGTATCTAACATTTTACAGCTTAAGCATTATTCCATTTACCATTAAATCACTGTGCTCTGAATATGTATGTGAAACCTAATAATTTGTTGCATAAAGTTTTGAAAGGAAATAATCTTTCTTCCCAATCAATCCCAGATCCCTTTGTTTTGTATCAGGGTTTTTATATATCAAATTTGTAAAAATAAAACACGAAAGATTACTTTGTAAATAAAATTAAGTGGGTATGCTATAAATGTAATTGTAATCTATAACGTATCTGTCCTTGGGCTATTAGCACAGCTCTTTAAAAACTTTTTAGATAAATCTGACAAAGATTACCTAAACTGGATTCCACATTGCTGAAAAAAAGACAGGGAAAACAGTCTCTGAGGATTCAGATATCTGAGAAAAATTCAAGAAGTTTTTATATTTAGATAAAGTTTTAAAATATATTTATCTATTTTTCTTTGTTCTGACTATACATTGGAAGAGCTTGCAAACTATTTATGTAAGAGTATGAATTCATAAAGTTTTTAGAGCAAAGTATCCTCTGATTCTTAAACAGCTCCTGTGACTGTTACAGGAAGGACAAGAAGAAGAGGGAAGGGCAGGGGGAGGAAGAGAGAGGGAAAGAGAAAAAGAAAGAAAGAAGAAAGAAAAAGAAAGAAGAAAGAAAGAAAGAAAGAAAGAAAGAAAGAAAGAAAGAAAGAAAGAAAGAAAGAAAGAAAGAAAGAAAGAAAGAAAGAAAGAAAAGAAAGAAAGAAAGAAAGAAAGAAAGAAAGAAAGAAAGAAAGAAAGAAAGAAAGAAAAAGAAGGAGGGAGGGAGGGAGGGAGGGAGGAAGGAAGGAAGGAAGGAAGGAAGGAAGGAAGGAAGGAAAGAGAGAGAGAAATAAAGTAATTCTTTCAGAATAGTAGGAAGCTGTCAAAATCTATTAAATGGAATAATTTGTAAAGAATGTTTTTCCCAAAAAAGAAAAAAAAAAGAATGTTTTTCCTTTCTCTCCAAGACCCAATGTTTTTTGTACCTGCTGATAGCTCCCCTATCTAGAATCTGTTCATCTTCCACAATTTGAAAATTAAAATATAGAAAACTGTCCTGTACGGATGGGAGATTTGTAATTATTTGTTGTGGCTAAAATGTGAGATGTATCTTTATAATACTCACTTCCAACCACCTTCATCTTGAATTTGTTCAGTGCCTTGTGATTTAATAAATTTTGTATCCAAACAACAAACTGATTATATTACAAAGAGGAATGCATGATAGAGGATTGGATAACCAATGTCTCTTTCTCCCTCCCCTCTCCTCTCTTGTTCTCTTTGTTCTTTGAGAGAAAATGCTTCTTGGGTGATCGGCTAGAAAGTTTACTGGAAAATAGGAGTTAATTATTTCCATCATTTAGCAATAACTAAAGGTATATCACTCAAGTAAATTACATTAAAATTTATTGATGTTTTTCATCAATACTTCAGATTATACAAAACAAACAAAATGATAACTTTTAATAGATAATTTAGATATATAAATTTTGTAAAAATAAACCCCCCTTATTGATCTGGAAATTAGAATTTGGTTAATAGCTGAAAGCATAAACAATATTTTAAAGATGATTATATTTTTAAGTAAACACTTTTAAATAAAGCAAAACATAACCAAATTCAAGAAAATATATAAATTGTAAGTGTGCAGTTCAAATAATTTTTACAAAGTGACACACCTATGTACACTGCACAGATTAAGACACAGCATTAAGCTCCCTCTCTTTTCCACCCAGCTTCAACCTCTGCCTTTCTCCAAAGTTATATCCTGATTTCTAACACCATAGGTTTATTTTGCCTGTTTGAAATTTCTTAAAAATGAAAACTTACAACGGTATTCTTTCATACCTGACTTTCATATCTTACAAACATTTTGTTTGTAAAATTCATTAGTGATCCTATGAACAGTTAATAGTTTATTTTCATGGCTGTTTGATTTTTCATGTGAATATAGTTTATCCGTTGTCCCCTAATGAATATTTAGGTAGTTACTGGTTTCAGGTTGACACTAACAGTTCTTCAATGGTTATTTTAACATATTTTTTTGCCAAAAATATGTACATATTTCTCTCGAACATTTTCCTTAGACTACTCTGGGACTAATTGCTGGGTTAGGACATGTTTAGTGATATTTCTAATAGTTATCCAAATTTGTACTCCTACAAATAGCATATATGATTTCAGTTACTTCACCACCAAATCAACCTATTATATGATTTTTCAAAAATATTGTCCATTCTGATGATAATGCAGATATATTGTATTTGAATTTGCATTTTTCCTGGTAGCTAACAAAATTGAGTATTTTTTTTATATGTATACTTGCTATTTAAATATCCTATTTGGTAAGTCCTCTTCAAATCTTTTGTCTATACTTCCATTTAATTGTCTATCTTTTATTGAATACTTTAGATATTCAAAATTTCTTACATTCTCTAGCTTTTGTATTTGTTATCTAAATAGTACCTTTCACAATCAAAAATTCTCAATTTAACATATTCCAATTTGTCAAATTTGTTTTGTTACAGTTAGGTTCCTTTATGTCCTCTTTAAGAACTATTTATCCCCGGGGGAGAGTTATATTTATTTAAATATTAATTATATATCAAAATATACAAAAAAGATGTTTAGCTAAGTAGTCTAATAATGCTACATCCACTGTTATAAGTTCAAGGTATATAAAGTTTGATCAGGGTGATATGCATTGAAAAAAATTGCATTTCCATAGAACTGTGAATTAAATATAAATTCCTCTAGAGTGTAACCTACTAGGATATTAGCAATTCCAATGTCAGTCATTTTAGTTTTTTCTTATCCCCTGCATATAATCATACATGAACTCTGGGTTTAAGGGGTACCAGGGAAAGACTGTGAGTGGTACAGACTATCCACAGGAGGCTATCTTTGCTTTTGTTTTACTCACAGGAAGTTATGGTGGAGTGCTAGGCCAACTATCTGTACTTGGGTGCTATTATTCAAGGATGACACTCCCAAAAAAAAAGAATGACAGTCTCATCTTATCCAGTTAAAGTATCAACTTCTACTACCTTGCTCCTAGTTTCTCTCCAGTCTCAAAAAAAGCTCAGAGCATCTCAGATCCAGTTGACTTCATCTTGGCCAAAGTGCTTTCTTTCCTTCATAATAATGTATTTTGAGATGACAGCACCAGATCCTTCTATAGATATTATACCAGATACAGAGATTTTAACCTTTCTTCTAGAGTGAGATTGGATAATGATGGTAAAATAATTTATTTTTCTTAATAACATATGCTATTATAATAGAAAATTCAAGGTACAAAAAGACTAAGTTATATTTAGGAATAAAATTAACTTTAGTATTTAGATATTCATAGGTAAATAAATGTTCAGGTTCTAAAGTTTATCAATAAACTCCTTTCCAAAGAAATGATATCTAATATCAAAAAGCTAATATATTAGTAACATATATTTGATACATAAAATATAGAGCTTAAAATCAGATTTTTTTCCTCCTTTCCTTGAATGTGGATATCACCTTGAGCCAAAGAATCTTTCACTGGTTAATTAAAAAGAAATCTCAGATTTTCAGTTTTTCCTTAAATAGTTGCCAGGCTATATATAATATTGAACTGGAAATATATATTGTTTTTCTTACTTTTATTTTTAAAAATTTAACATATATATATACACATATATATTTAAATTAAAAATAGTAAGATTTTCTTAAAATTATAGGATGGGATGAAGTAATGCCTGATCTGTTCACTCCTCATTACACCACCAGACTGAAGTTATGGTTATGAGCAATAGGTTACTATGATAGTCCTTAGGAGAAAAAAAATAAAATTTGGCTAAAGTCTCTGGTGTCAGTAGGTTAATAGCTTTCCATTACTGTGTGTTCTCTGTACCAGAGCAACTCCCTGTTTCTTGCTTAAAAAGCTTTGGGTTTTCCTTCTGTCCAGGCATGACTCAGATCATTTTATCTCCTCTCCCTAATATCTACTCTAATAATTAATTTAGAAAATCTCATTAACTTATTTTATTTTATTTTATTTTTTTATTTTTTTTAAACTTTTTTTTTATATTTTTTATTTATTTATGATAGTCATACAGAGAGAGAGAGAGAGAGAGAGGCAGAGACACAGGCAGAGGGAGAAGCAGGCTCCATGCACCGGGAGCCCGATGTGGGATTCGATCCCGGGTCTCCAGGATCGCGCCCTGGGCCAAGGGCAGGCGCCAAACCGCTGCGCCACCCAGGGATCCCTCATTAACTTATTTTAAATAAATGTTATTTTCTAGAAGAACTTGAAATTTTTAAAAACTTAACTTGATAAATTAAACCTAATTTGGCAGGACTTGTAAATAGGACATATAACAAGACAGAAATGAAAACCCCACAAATATCCAGAGAAAATTATAAAGTTTTTTAAGTAGTTTACAAGTTGGGGTACCTGGGTGGCTCAGTTGTGTCTACCTTCAGTTTGGGTCCTAAACACAGGGTTCTGGGATTGAGCCCCAAATTAAGATCCCTGCTCAGCAGGGAGTCTGCTTTTCCTTCTCCCTCTGCCCTTCACCCCTGCTTGTGCTCTCTCTTGTTCTCTCTTTCAGATAAATAAATAAAACCTTTAAAAAAATGGTTTACAGATTGAAAAAGATAAAGCTATAGTATTCTTTGACTTTCCCTTTCCTTAATTCACTCACTATTTTTGGCAAATAATAACAGTCTTTTTTTCTTGTTTTAAGGTTTTTATTTGAATTCCAGTTAGTTAACAGTGTAATATTTTTAAGTGATTCAACACTTACATGCAACACCCGGTGCTCACCACAAGTGCATATGGCAGGGAAATGTGGTCTCTTGCAGTTCTCAGGTATTTTTCATCATGTTTAGTGTAACAAGATGAGATCCGGAAAACGTTCCACTAGTGATTCTGGAAGTGCTCCCAAAAAGTAGAGAAGTCATGACATTATAAGAAAAAGTTGAATTGTTTGAAATGTACTATATAGATTGAGGTGAGGTGTGCAGCTGGAGCTGCCTGTCATTTGAAGATAATTGAATCCATGAATAAAGGTCACTACAAAAAAAGAAAAGGAAATGCATGAAGCTGTCACTGCAGCTATGCCAACAAGTGTGAAAACCTTGCACTTTTCATGAAATATCATTTTATCTTGTATTGAAAATGCAGTTTTTATGTGGGTACAAGAACATGTATTTTTAGACTCTAATGTGATTTGAGAAAAAGCAGAGCCATTTTATGACAACTTAAAGCAAAGGAAAGGTGACAGATCTAAATTGGAGAATTTGATGCCAGCAAAGAATGGTTTGATAGTTTTAGAAAAAAGTTTGGCTTTAAAAAATAATGTCAATTGGAGAAGCAGCTTCTGTCAACTAAGAGGCAGCAAGGCATTCCGTGATGTCATTAAGAAAGTCGTTGAGGGTAAAGGATCTCCACCTGAACAGGTTTTTAATGCAAATTAAAATACCTTATACTGGAAAAAAGGTGCCGCAACCGGCATTTGTTAGTAAGTAGGAGAAACAACAATCAGGATGTAAGACAGGAAAAGGATAGGCTACCTCTACCATTTTGTGGAAATGCAGTCAGGTTTATAATGATGACCATCCTCATCTGTAAAACCAGGAAACCTTGAGCCTTAAAGGAAAAAAATAGAGCTACTAATCATTTTGTTATACAACAAGGCCTGGATAACAAGAACCATTTTTCAGGATTGATTCCATCTATGTTTTGTCCCTAAAGTTAAGAATTTCCTTGCCAGTAAGGAATTGCCTGTTAAAGTTCTTTTGATATTGGACAATGCCCCTGGAAACCCAGAACCCTATGAGTTCAACACTGAAGGCATAGGAGTGGCCTACATGCCCCCAAACATGGCATCCCTAATTTACACTCCAGATCAGAAATTCACAAGGACCTTTATTTAAGGTTCATTACATCTGGTACTCTAAGGAAAGGGTTGCCAATGCTATGGAAGAGAACCCTGATAAAGACAACATCTTGAAATCAGGAAGGATTATACCATTGGAAATGCTATCCTTGTTAAAGAAAAGCCTTGAAAGCCATCAAGCCTAAAATAATAAATTCCTGCTGGAGAAAACTGTGTCCAGATGTTGTACATGACTTCACAGGATTTACAACAGATCCAATCAAGGAAATAATAAAAGTGATTGTGGATATGGGGTAAAAGGTAGGGAATGAAGTGTTTCAAGATAGGGATCTTGGAGAAATTCAAGAGCTAATAGACACCACACCAGAGGAATTAACAGACAATGACTTAAGGGAGACTCATGCATCTAAACAAGTGCCAGATAATGAAAAAGAAGATGTAAATGAAGCAGTACCAGAAAACAAATTGATGGTAGACAATCTGGCAGAAGGGTTCTGATTATTTAAGAATGCTTTTGACTTATTTTACAACATGAACACTTCTATGATACAGGCAATCAAACTAAAGCAAATGACAGAATAAGGATTGGTATTGTATAGAAACATTTCTTGAGATGAAAAAGCAAAAAAGTCGGACAAAAATTGCAATGTATTTCTGCAAAGTTACACCAAGTATGCCTGCCTCTCCTGCCTGCCCTTCCACCTCTTCTACTTCTGCCTCTGCCACCCCTCAGGCAGGAACAACTTCTCATTCTTTTCATATTATTATTTTTATTTATATATCTTTTCATTTTTGCTTTGTTTTTATTGAAGTTTGACTTGCCACCATATAACACCCCGTGCTCATCCTCTTTCCATTTTTAATGCTTAGTGTTAGTAATCTATATAACATCTAGTCTTTTGTGTCATGTAATTACAATACTGATTTAGGTACTGACAGATGATTCATCTTGTCTGTTTAGATGAATATAAAATATAACTTATGTATCAATAAATACACTATAGGATGCCTGGGTGGCTCAGCGGTTGGGCACCTGCCTTCTGCTCAGGTCGTGATCCCAGGATCCGGGATGGAGTCCCACATCAGGCTCCCTGTGAGGAGCTTGCTTCTCCCTCTGCCTATGTCTCTTTCTCTGTCTCTGTCTCTGTCTCTCTCTGTGTCTCTCATTAGTAAATAAATAAATCTTAAAAAAATAAATAAATACAGTATAGTATTATAAATGCACTATCTTCCTTATGTTTTCTTAATAAATATTTTCTTTTCTCTAGCTTACTTTATTGTAACAATAGTATATAATACATATAACATCCAAAATATGTGTTGATCAACTTTATATGTTATTTTAAGGCTTCCAATCAACAGTAGGCTATAATAGTTTTAAGTTTTTGTAAATTCAAAAGTTACATTTAAATTTTCAACTGTGTCAAAATCCTGAGTTGTTTAAGGGTCAATTATATATTTTTCCTTTGGGTTAATTAAAATATATTAAAATATTTTATTACATTCATCATAGAAAGTTTTAAAACACTTTAATCAAGTGTTTCCTGTTCATTTAGTAACAGTATGTAATTTTATCTTAGTTACTAATTATGAAACACTATTTCCACTTAGATATGATGTTTGGAAATATATGTATATAACATACATATATTATTATTTTTAGGTGCAAGCATATATCTGAATTGTCTCATCCAAGATAAGGAAGAAATTTATCATCTTTGACTTTCAACGGCTCTTGGATTGATTCTGACATTGCTATGAAATTTTAATTAATTTGTTTTAATAGGTATATCTTTTCCTTAGATTTTCCTGTTTTAGAAAGTTGACAGAAGATAAAAGGTTACTGCCATACTGTTTGATTCTAATTCATTATAGCTACATCTTTTTCTATTCTTCTAATACTTTATCTTGTAATTATTATGTACAAGGACATTGAGACTATATTGATAGGACAATGACTAAGGAAAATAGTCACAATTTATAGATTTTTAATCTGTTTTAAGCAATATAATGGTGTGTGTATGTGTATTTAAATCTAGCACTTAATGTGAGGTGTTTAAAACACAAAGGAAGATGGAAATACCATTTTTTCAATTAAATTAATTAACATATATTATTTTCAGAGGTAGAGTTCAGGGACTCATCAGTTGCATATAACACCTAGTGTTCATTACATCATGTGCTCTCTTTAATGCAGCATTCAATTATCCATCCCTCCACTCACCTCCCTTCCAGCAACCCTCAGTTTCTTTCCTATAGTTAAGAATCTATTATGGTATGTCTCCTTCTCTGATATCACTTTATTTTTCCCTCCCTTCCCTTATGATCCTCTGGTTTCTTAAATTCCACATATGAGTGATATCATAATTGTCTTTCTCTGATTGACTTATTTTACTTAGCATAATATTTTAGAGCCAGTCAGTGTTCTTTACATTCCTAGCACAGCGTTCTGTTTCCTTTATCTGTCATGATGAGGGAGCAGGGTGCAGAAAAATAAGTCATGGGCTTGAGAACTGCAGAAAAAGAAGATAATTGATTTATCAAATACAAACAGATCACCAGATGATAAACAGATCACCTTTTCTGTGTTCACTGTTAGCTAGTGATTGCTTAGGAGCACATCCAAAGCATAATGCATGTTTATTTTGAATTTTTCTTCAGTGAAAAATAGAATATTAACTGTAATTGCCATATGTAATCCCATTGAAAAGAGGAATTGCTTCTGCAGAGCATCATGACACATGACATTTTTAAATGAATACTCACAGCAGTTGAACTTACCACAACAGAAAAAAAAAGGTGGCTACAAAACTATTACAGTAGTACATATAGTTAATTTTATCCAGTTATGATTTAATACTGCATCTTTATTTGTTTACATTTCTCTCAACTGCAAATGACACCATGTCTGTGTTTGTGTGCATAAGTTTTGATTCATTTTAACTTTAGATAATATATGTGAGTATATTTTTTATGAGACTAAATGAAAAAACAGACTAGTATCTACATACATTTTATGCATTTAAGGCATAGCTAACTTTTTTCTTCTTTTCTTTTCTTTTCTTTTCTTTTATTTCTTCTCTTTTTATATCTCAAGGCTATGTGACTCATCTGTTTTTTTCAAACTGTTGCAAACTTCCAAAAGTTTTCCAATGTATCTATTTTAAAAATTCCCATATGATTGGACCCACTCAGTTCAAATCCATGTTTTCAAGGGTTTACTATATTCAATTTTTAGGTGATAGCAAGTAAAATAAGCCTTCCCCATTTTGTCTTGAATTACTTTTCCATAATAACTATTCAAGAACAGTATATTACATAAGTGGGCAGTCACACTGGCCTTCAGACATTATTTGAGAATTTATTCTCCTCTGTGTAAGAAAGTTTATTTTGCCAGAAAGTCTTTCTACTCTCTCATCTAAGCAAAATATTTTTAGATTCTTCAGGGCCAAAATTAATATAATATAAAAAAGCATAAAGCTATAGGAAGGAGGCAATAGCTCTCCCTATGAACACCTATAGCAATCTCTTTTGACATGTTGTGATTTAGTACAGTTAAAAGAGTACCTTCACAATGTGAAGTAATTAATGTTCTTTGTGAATGATTACTATTGATGGAACATCAATAATTATTATAATTAAAAATTTTTATATTTTAATACTTTTCTTCCATGTGAAATCTTTCCTTTATCAAATTTGTTCATAGTTATGGCAATATAGTGAGCATATAACGGCATTTCTCTTGTGCATCATAGAAGGAAAAGATTAAGAACAAAGCTCTAGATATAATTCTCCCAGGCTTAGGTAAACTTGTATAACTGGCAGCTTGATGTGTTACCAAGTTGAATTTCCAGAATTTTCCTTCTTCTTTTTTTTTTTTTCTTTTCAGAATTTTCCTTCTTCTAATCTATGTTGCCATACACGTTTCTAGCTCCCAATTCCATTTCTGGAAATTTGTTAATTCCCCTCTACTGAATCATTACAAGCATTGAAAGCACCAGCTTTGTGGTTTAATTACTAAGACAGTAACTATGCCCATATTCACTTACAAATTTGCTTTTCTTTATTTTTTAATTAGTTTTCTTGAGGTCTTGATGTTATAAAGTAGCTCAAACTTTTTTTTTAAGGGGGGGGCACAGTTATGGTTACTGGATTCTCTCTTTTTTAAAATATTTTATTTATTTATTCATGAGAGACACAAAGAGGAGAGGAGAGAGAGAGAGAGAGAGAGAGAGAGAGAGAGAGAGAAGCACAGACACAGGCAGAGGGAGAAGCAGGCTCCACGCAGGGAGCCCAACGTGGGACTCGATTCGGAGTCTCCAGGATCACACCCTGGGCTGAAGGTGGCGCTAAACTGCTGAGCCACCCGGGCTGCCTGGTTACTGAATTCTTAAATGATAGTTTCAGTAATTGTCTAGTAAAAATAAATTCATATTGTGGTAGAAAAAAGAAAAAGGGAAGAAGGAAGGAAGGAAGGAAGGAAGGAAGGAAGGAAGGAAGGAAGGAAGGAAGGAAGGAGAAAAGAAAGAAAAAGAAAGAAAGAAAGAGAAAGAAAGAAAGAAAGAAAGAAAGAAAGAAAGAAAGAAAGAAAGAAAGAAAGAAAGAAAGAAAGAAAGAAAGAAAGAAAGAAAGAAAGAAAGAAAGAAAGAAAGAAAGAAAGAAAGAAAGAAAGAAAGAAAGAAAGAAAAAGAAAGAAAGAAAGAAAGAAAGAAAGAAAGAAAGAAAGAAAAAGAAAGAAAGAAAGAAAGAAAGAAAGAAGAAGAAGAAGAAGAAGAAGAAAAAGAAAGAAAGAAAGAAAGAAAGAAAGAAAGAAAGAAAGAAAGAAAGAAAGAAAGAAGAGTGAGAGGTATTTGAGTATTTGGATTTTCTATATACATAGATTACATTTACTGAATAATCTGTCTCTTTTTTATGTTTCCAATAGAAATAAAAAAATTAACTTTTGTGTATATATTTGTAAAACTGAAAGCCTCCCTAGGCTGTTTCCCCTGCCCTAATAGAAGTCAAGTATATTCCTGAAAATTAGAAAGACATATTAAAATAAAAATGTCTATTTAAACACAGATAATAGGGTTTCTGGATAATATAATGAAAAAATCGGCTGCTTCAAAGCCAAGTAACTGAGAATTAAGTGCATAAGATAATGTTTAATAATTTAAAGATAAAAATAAAAGACACTGTACGAGAGAATTTGTTGGCAAGAAGGAGGATTTAAAATGTTAACCTGAGTATACACAAAGCAATAGCATTGATTTGTCACCTACAATTATCTTGAAACATAAATAGACCCAGCAGAGGAAAAAAAAAAAAGCCAATTAAACAATAAAGTCGTGTATTAAGCTTTAAAATAGGAATAAACAGTGAACTTGCTAATTACTGTCTTACAAATCAGACATTAATACTTTTTGAAATAATAGAACACATATTAACAAGATATTTAAGAAAAGTTTGAAAACACTAGAATTTTGAGCTGCATACAAAGTAAGTGATAAAAACCTCAACTTGTAAAAAAATAATCTTTCCATAAAGAGGAAGGTATATTTAATGGGAAAAATAAACACATAAATGAAATATAATCTTGGTTATTTACAAAGCACATTTTACCTAGGAATACAAAACTCTTTTTTTTCAAGTTTTTATTTAAATTCCAGTTAGTTAACATACAATGTAATATTAGTTTCAGAAGTAGAATGTAGTGATTCATCACTTACATATAACACCCAGTGTTCATCACTATTGCCCTCCTTAACATCAATCACCTATTTAACCCATTCCCCCTACTCCCCTCCAACAACTCTCAGTTTGTTCTCTATAGGTAAGAATCTGTTTTATGGTTTGCCTATTTTCCCCTGTGTTCCTTTGTTTCATTTATTAAATTCCACATATGAGTGCAATCATATAGTACGTCTTTCTCTGATTGAGTTATTTTACTTAGGATAATATTCTCTAGCTGCACCCACATCATTGCAAATGGCAAGATTTCATTCTTTTTATGGCTGAATAATATTACACCATGTGTTCAACACATATGTGTTTAAGTGTTTCTTGCTTGACAAAACAAGAAAGAATATCCAAAGGAAAAAAAACAATCTCTTCAACAAATGGTATTGGGAAAACTGGACAGCAAAATGCAGAAGAGTGAAACTGGACCACTTTCTTTCACCATACACAAAAGCTAATTCAAAATGGATGAAATACCTAAATGTGAGACAAGAAACCATCAAGATCCTAGAGGAGAACACAGGCAGAAACCCCTTTAACACAGGCCATAGCAACTTCTTACTAGACACATCTCCCAAGGGAAACAAAAGGAAAAATGAATTATTGGGACTTCATCAAGATAGAAAACTTCTGCACAATGAAGGAAACAATTAACAAAACTAAAAGGCAACCTCCTGAATGGGAAAATATATTTGCAAATGACATATCTGACAAAGGGGATAAATGGTTAGTATCTAAAATTGTATCAAACTCAACTCCCAAGAAACAAATAATCCAGTTAAGAAATGAGTAGAAGATATGAATAGGCTTTTTTTTTTCCAAAGAAGACAGACAGATGCTTAACAGATAAATGAAAAGATGCTCAACACTACACCATTGGGGAAATACAAATCAAAAGTACAATGAGTTATCACCTTACACCTATCAGGATGACTAAAATTAACAACACAGAAAACAACTGATGTTGGTGAGGATGCAGAGAAAGGGGAACCCTCTTTCTTATACTTTTGGCGTGAATGGAAACTGATGCCTCTCTGAAAAGCTTATTCTTCTTTAATACATTCTGTGAAGGAAAGTTTCATTGTTTGTTTGTTTTAAATTCTGTTTTACAGAAAATACTCAGGACATCTGATACCTACATTATATTTAATTAAGTTTTATCTATTCATTGACCTATAAGGCATAGTCACTCCTTCTTCTAAACATTTATGTTTCTTCCATTCAAAGCCTCTCCTTCATGAAGTTGCTAAAATCATCCTGAGTCATTGTAATCTACTCCTCCCCTTTGCCTTTAAGTCTGTATGTACAAATTTGGAATTTTAAGCTTTATTTCATATTCTATGAAATGAGTATATCATAAAAAATTTTTAAAGTCAGTATCATAGGTTTTTTTTTTTTTGTGCCTATACCTTCTGTTCAGATGTCTCTAATACTAGGTAGACAATAAAATTTTAAAATGCAAGGAAAATTTATGGATAACATGGTAAAATTTGCTAGGTCTGATTTTTTTTTAATCCTTGATTTCTGATGATTCACAGCCTTTTTCACTGAAAACATTATTAATAGTGCTTGGTTTAACACACATTGTAAGAAGATTGAATTCACATGAAATATTGCATGGGTCCCAAACCCAGTCTTAAAAAACTATGCAAAAGAAGAACATAAAAGTCATGGAAATGGGCAGCCTGGGTGGCTCAGCATTTAGCACCGCCTTCAGCCCAGGTCGTGATCCTGGAGACCTGGGATCAAGTCCCATGTCAGGCTCCCTGAATGGGGCCTGCTTCTCCCTCTGCCTGTGTCTCTGCCTGTCTCTCTCTCCCTCATGAGTAAATAAATAAAAGAAATAATTCTCCATATGTTAATTGTAGTACTAACAATAGAGTTGAATGGAAGCAAAATTAGTGATAGAAGTTAGTTGATAAGGAGGGCAAAAAAAGTGCCTGTAAAATCAGGAGCTTCCTTTTCCTCTTAGTCCATACCTGCATATTTATTTCTGGCTCTTCCTTCCTGCAATTCAGGAGAGGCTACAGTTCTTCTGTTCAAGGCATGTCTTTAAGCCTTTGCTATTAATATAATTTCTATTTCTTTCAAGGACTTTGATCTACTGGTACTCTTTTCCCTGTAACATTTAAGTTCTTCCTTTTTACAAACTTTGTTTAAGAAGTCAATAAAAATGTCCTTAGAAAAATTATCTAAACTTGTCCTGCTGCTTCCCCTTTATTTCCGTCTTTATATAACATTTAGGATTTTATCACTGCAGAACTTTAAACTGTCTGGCTGGCATAACAAGTACCTATCAATTGATAATCCAATGCATTATTTTCATTTCTATTCCTTAGGTTTAATGCAATATTTTATAAGTAAATATTTATTAAAATATAACACATATATAGAAAATTGTGTGAGTCACAGATATAGAGTTAAATGAGTTTTTTATGTAGTAAAAGTTATATCTTCCTTCTTCTGTTTATTCCTTCCTTCCTTCTTTTTCCTTCCTTTCTTCTCTCTCCCTCTTTTAAAATTCTCTTCTTTTGGAATCCCCCTTCATAGTTTTCTTTCTTTTCAGGTTCTATTGTTCTCTTTCCATATTCTTGCACTTAGGTTCTTACCTACAGATTCTATCCTTGGATCTTTTTCATAAAAACCTAAATATTCTTCAGAGTGATCTTCTCCATTTCCACAACTCTAATTTTCAAAGCTCGCTCTAACTTGATCTTTCATAAATACCTTAGACATAACACAGCCAAACTAACAACACAATGCTATGAGTTTTAGAAGAGACTGCCTGTATTTAAGAGTAGCATTGGAGGAGGGGCAAGATGGGGGAAGAGTGGGGTCCCCAAATCACCTGTCCCCACCAAATTACCTAGATAACCTTCAAATCATCCTGAAAATCTACGAATTCGGCCTGAGATAAAGAGAGAACAGCTGGAATGCTACAGTGAGAAGAGTTCGCGCTTCTATCAAGGTAGGAAGACGGGGAAAAAGAAATAAAGGAACAAAAGGCCTCCGAGGGGGAGGGGCCCGCGAGGAGCCGGGCTGAGGCCGGGGCGAGTGTCCCCAGGACAGGAGAGCCCCGTCCCGGAGGAGCAGGAGCTGCACCGACCTTCCCGGGCGGAAAGGGGCTCGCAGGGAGTTGGAGCAGGACCCAGGAGGGCGGGGATGCCCTCGGGCTCCCCGGGACAGTAACAGGCACCTGCGCCCCGGGAGAGTGCGCCGAGCTCCCCAAGGGCTGCAGCGCGCACGGCGGGACCCGGAGCAGCTCGGGGGGCTCGGGGGCGGCTCCAGGAGAGGAAGAGGCTCCGCATGGAGGGGGCTGTGCGGCTCCAAACTAGAAGTCCCAACGACGAGGGTTAACGAGGTGGAAGAAAGAGTGAGTGACATAGAAGACAAGTTGATGGCAAAGAGGGAAACTGAGGAAAAAAGAGACAAACAATTAAAAGACCATGAAGACAGATTAAGGGAAATAAACGACAGCCTGAGGAAGAAAAACCTACATATAATTGGGGTTCCCGAGGGCGCCGAAAGGGACAGAGGGCCAGAGTATGTATTTGAACAAATCCTAGCTGAAAACTTTCCTAATCTGGGAAGGGAAACAGGCATTCAGATGCAGGAAATAGAGAGATCCCCCCCTAAAAACAATAAAAACCGTTCAACACCTCGACATTTAATACTGAAGCTTGCAAATTCCAAAGATAAAGAGAAGATCCTTAAAGCAGCAAGAGACAAGAAATCCCTGACTTTGATGGGGAGAAATATTAGGTTAACAGCAGACCTCTCCACAGAGACCTGGCAGGCCAGAAAGGGCTGGCAGGATATATTCAGGGTCCTCAATGAGAAGAACTTGCAACCAAGAATACTTTATCCAGCAAGGCTCTCATTCAAAATGGAAGGAGAGATAAAGAGCTTCCAAGACAGGCAGGAACTGAAAGAATATGTGACCTCCAAACCAGCTCTGCAAGAAATTTTAAGGAGGACTCTTAAAATTCCCCTTTAAGAAGAAGTTCAGTGGAACAATCCACAAAAACAAGGACTGAATACATATCATGATGACACTAAACTCATATCTGTCAATAGTAACTCTGAACATGAACAGGCTTAATGACCCCATCAAAAGGCGCAGAGTGTCAGACTGGATAAAAAAGCAGGACCCATCTATTTGCTGTCTACAAGAGACTCATTTCAGACAGAAGGACACCTACAACCTGAAAATAAAAGGTGGGAGAACCATCTACCATTCAAATGGTCCTCAAAAGAAAGCAGGGGTAGCCATCCTTATATCATATAAACTAAAATTTACCCCGAAGACTGTAGTGAGAGATGAAGAGGGACACTATATCATACTTAAAGGATCTATCCAACAAGAGGACTTAACAGTCCTCAATATATATGCCCCGAATGTGGGACCTGCCAAATATTTAAACCAATGAATAACCAAAGGGAAGAAATACTTAGATAATAATACACTTATACTTGGTGACTTCAATCTGGCTCTTTCTACCCTTGATAGGTCTTCTAAACACAACATTTCCAAAGAAACGAGTGCTTTAAATGATACACTGGACCCGATGGATTTCACAGATATCTACAGAACTTTACATCCAAACTCAACTGAATACACATTCTTCTCAAGTGCACATGGAACTTTCTCCAGAATAGACCACATACTGGGTCACAAATCGGGTCTGAACCGATACCAAAAGATTGGGATCGTCCCCTGCATATTCACAGACCATAATGCCTTGAAATTAGAACTAAATCACAACAAGAAGTTTGGAAGGACCTCAAACATGTGGAGGTTAAGGACCATCCTGCTAAAAGATGAAAGGGTCAACCAGGAAATTAAGGAAGAATTAAAAACATTCATGGAAACTAATGAGAATGAAGATACAACCGTTCAAAATCTTTGGGATGCAGCAAAAGCAGTCCTAAGGGGGAAATACATCACAATACAAGCATCCATCCAAAAACTGGAAAGAACTCAAATACAAAAGCTAACCTTACACCTAAAGGAGCTAGAGAAAAAACAGCAGATGGACCCCACGCCCAGCAAAAGAAGAGAGTTAATTAAGATTCGAACAGAACTCAACGAAATCGAGACCAGAAGAACTGTGGAATAGATCAACAGAACCAGGAGTTGGTTCTTTGAAAGAATTAATAAGATAGATAAACCATTAGCCAACCTTATAAAAAGAAGAGAGAGGAGACTCTAATTAATAAAATCATGAATGAGAAAGGAGAGATCACTACCAACACCAAGGAAATACAAACGATTTTAAAAACATATTATGAACAGCTATATGCCACTAAATTAGGCAATCTAGAGGAAATGGACGCATTCCTGGAAAGCCACAAACTACCAAAACTGGAACAGGAAGAAATAGAAAACCTGAACAGGCCGATAACCAGGGAGGAAATTGAAGCAGTCATCAAAAACCTCCCAAGACACAAGAGTCCAGGGCCAGATGGCTTCCCACCCAAGGGAATTCTATCAAACATTTAAAGAAGAAATCATACCTATTCTCCTAAAGCTGTTTGGAAAGATAGAAAGAGATGGAGTACTTCCAAATTTGTTCTATGATGCCAGCATCACCTTAATTCCAAAACCAGACAAAGACCCCACCAAAAAGGATGATTACAGACCAATATCCCTGATGACCAGAGATGCAAAAATTCTCAACAAGATACTAGCCAATAGGATCCAACAGTACATTAAGAAAATTATTCACCATGACCAAGTAGGATATATCCCTGGGACACAAGGCTGGTTCAACACTCGTAAAACAATCAATATGATTCATCATATCAGCAAGAGAAAAACCCAGAACCATATGATCCTCTCATTAGATGCAGATAAAGCATTTGACAAAATACAGCACCCATTCCTGATCAAAACTCTTCAGGGTGTAGGGATAGAGGGAACATTCCTCAACATCTTAAAAGCCATCTACGAAAAGCCCACAGTAAACATCACTCTCAATGGGGAAGCACTGGGAGCCTTTCCCCTAATATCAGGAACAAGACAGGGATGTCCACTCTCACCACTGCTATTCAACATAGTACTGGAAGTCCTAGCCTCAGCAATCAGACAACAAAAAGACATTAAAGGCATTCAAATTGGCAAAGAAGTAGTCAAACTCTCCCTCTTCGCCGATGACATGATACTCTACATAGAAAACCCCAAAGCCTCCACCCCAAGATTGCTAGAACTCATACAGCAATTTTGCAGTGTGGCAGGTTACAAAATCAATGCCCAGAAGTCAGTGGCATTTCTATACACTAACAATGAGACTGAAGAAAGAGAAATTAAGGAGTCAATCCCATTTACAATTGCACCCAAAAGCATAAAATACCTAGGAATAAACCTCACCAAAGAGGTAAAGGATCTCTACCCTCAAAACTATAGAACACTTCTGAGAGAAATTGAGGAAGACACAAAGAGATGGAAAAATATTCCATGCTCATGGATTGGCAGAATTAATATTGTGAAAATGTCAATGTTATCCAGGGCAATATACACGTTTAAGGCAATCCCTATCAAAATACCATGGACTTTCTTCAGAGAGTTAGAACAAATTATTTTAAGATTTGTGTGGAATCAGAAAAGTCCCCGAATAGTCAGGGGAATTTTAAAAAAGAAAACCATAGCTGTGGGCATCACAATGCCAGATTTCAGGTTGTACTACAAAACTGTGGTCATCAAGACAGTGTGGTACTGGCACAAAAACAGACACATAGATCAATGGAACAGAATAGAGAATCCAGAAGTGGACCCTCAACTTTATGGTCAACTAATATTCGATAAAGGAGGAAAGACTATCCACTGGAAGAAAGACAGTCTCTTCAATAGATGGTGCTGGAAAAATTGGACATCACATGCAGAAGAATGAAACTAGACCACTCCCTTGCACCATACACAAAGATAAACTCAAAATGGATGAAAGATCTAAATGTGAGACAAGATTCCATCAAAATCCCAGAGGAGAACGCAGGCAACACCCTTTTTGAAGTCGGCCACACCTACTTCTTGCAAGATCCATCCACGAAGGCAAAAGAAACAAAAGCAAAAATGAACTATTGGGACTTCATCAAGATAAGAAGCTTTTGCACAGCAAAGGATACAGTCAACAAAACTCAGAGACAACCTACAGAATGGGAGAAGATATTTGCAAATGACATATCAGATAAAGGGCTAGTTTCCAAAATCTATAAAGAACTTATTAAACTCAACACCAAAGAAACAAAGAATCCAACTATGAAATGGGCAAAAGACATGAAGAGAAATCTCACAGAGGAAGACATAGACATGGCCAACATGCACATGAGAGAATGCTCTGCATCACTTGCCATCAGGGAAATACAAATCAAAACCACAATGAGATACCACCTCACACCAGCGAGAATGGGGCAAATTAACAAGGCAGGAAACAACAAATGTTGGAGAGGATGCGGAGAAAAGGGAACCCTCTTACACTGTTGGTGGGAATGTGAACTGGTGCAGCCACTCTGGAAAACTGTGTGGAGATTCTTCAAAGAGTTAAAAATAGACCTGTCCTACGACCCAGCAATTGCACTGCTGGGGATTTACCCCAAAGATACAGATGCAATGAAATGCCAGGACACCTGCACCCCGATGTTTCTAGCAGCAATGGCCACAATAGCCAAACTGTGGAAGGAGCCTCAGTGTCCATCGAAAGATGAATCGATAAAGAAGATGTGGTTTATGTATACAATGGAATATTCCTCAGTCATTAGAAAGACAAATACCCACCATTTCCTTCGACGTGGATGGAACTGGAGGGTATTATGCTGAGTGAAGTAAGTCAATCGGAGACGGACAAACATTATATGTTCTCATTCATTTGGGGAATATAAATAATAGTGAAAGGGAATAGAAGGGAAGGGAGAAGAAATGTGTGGGAAATATCAGAAAGGGAGACAGAACATGAAGACTCCTAACTCTGGGAAACGAACTAGGGGTGGTGGAAGGGGAGGAAGGCGGGAGGTGGGGGTGAGTGGGTGATGGGCACTGAGTGGGACACTTGACAGGATGAGCAGTGGGTGTTATTCTGTATGTTGGTAAATTGAACACCAATAAAAGTTATTTTATTAATAAAAATCTTTAGTGCCTCTTATATAATTTGCTTTGTTGCTGTGCATTCGGTGTCATATTCCAAAAGTTCATTGTCAAGACGAATGTCCAGCTTTTCTCCTATGTTTTCTTCAATATGTTTTACAAGATGCGTCTTTTGTTTAAGTTTTAATTAATTTTTAATTAATGCCTTTGAGTTGTATATATAGGGACTCAATTTCATTCTTTGGCATGTGATTATTTAACTTTCCTAACACCATGTATTAAACAAATTATCCTTTCTCCATTGAGTATTATGTGTGTCTTGTCAAATGTTAGTTGACCATATACGTAAAGATTTATTTCTGAGTCCTTTATTCTGTTCCATTGGTCTATCTGTATATTTTTGTGGCAATTGCACATTGTTTTGATTAATATATATATATATATATATATATATATATATTAATATAGTTTAACATCAGGAAATGTGATGCTCCATGCTTTATTTTTTTCTCAGGATTCCTGTGGTTATTCAGTCTTTTGTGTTCACAAAAAAATTTTAGGATTGCTTTTTCTATT
This sequence comes from Canis lupus baileyi, assembly GCF_048164855.1. Taxonomy (NCBI): domain Eukaryota; kingdom Metazoa; phylum Chordata; class Mammalia; order Carnivora; family Canidae; genus Canis; species Canis lupus. Next base: position 4,333,288 of record NC_132842.1, read on the forward strand.
TCTGTGAAAAAAACTATTAGAATTTTCAATGTATGCATGGCTTTAGATAGCATGGATATTTTAACAATATTCAATCTTCTGATTCATGAACATAGGAAACTTTGTACTTATTTCTGTGTTTTTCAATTTTTTAAATATCTATGTCTTACAATTCAATATATAGATATTTTACCTCCTTGGTTTCAAGTTGTTCAATTCATTCCACCAAAAATATTTTATTCTTTTTGATGCTATTCAAACAGGATTTTTTTCTTTCTTTCTTATTTAGATAGTTTATTTTTAGAGTATAGAATTGCAAATGACTTTTGGATGTTGATTTTATAACCTGAAAATTTACTATTTACTAAATTTATTATTTGTAACAGTTTTTTGATAGTTCAGGATTTTTACATACAAGATCATGTTATCTCAACAAAGATAATTTTACATTCTCCCTTCCATTTTAGATGACTTTGAATTCTTTTTCTTGCCATATTGCTCCAGCTAAGGCTTCCAGTGTATGTTGAATAAGAAAAGTGAGGGTAAATGCTCTTGTCTTGTTCCTGATCTTAAAAGAAAATTTTTCAATCTTTCACCATTGTGTGTGCCTTTTATTATGTCTTATGTCTTTTATTATGTTGAGTATATTTCCTTTTCACCCAATTCATCAAGAGTTTTATTTTAATGGAATGTTTATTTTATCAAATGCTTTCTGTGAATCTATTGAGATAGTCATGTAATTTTTGTCTTTCATTCTATCAATGTGGTGTATCATGTTTATTGGGTTGCATATATTTAAATATCCTTGTATTCCAGGGATAAATCCCACTTGATCATGGTATATGATCCCTTTAATGTGCTGTTGAATTTTGTTTACTGGTATTTTGTTGAGAATTTTTGCATCTATATTCGTGAAGTCATTGGCCCAGTGTATTTTCCCCTTTACTCCCACCCTCCTTTTCCTTCTTTCTTTCTTTCCTCTTTCTTTCTTTCCTCTTTCTTTCTTTCTTTCTTTCTTTCTTTCTTTCTTTCTTTCTTTCTTTTTTCTTTCTTTTCTTTCTTTCTTTCTTTCTTTCTTTTCTTTCTTTCTTTCTTTCTTTTCTTTCTTTCTTCTTTCTTCTTTCTTTCTCTTTCTTTTTTTCTCTGATTGATACTGTTGCTTCATCATTCTTCCAGATCATTAATTCTTTTTTACTTAAGTCTGTTGCTGATGCTTTCTATTGAATTTTTCAGCTCAGTCAGTCTATTATCCTGCTCCAAAATTTTGATTTGGTTCTTTTACATGTTTTCTATTTCTTTGCTGAAATTTTTATTTTGTGGTTGTATGGTCTTCCTGATTTTTTATTGTTCATTTGTATTCTTTTATAGCACCTTTAGGAAATTTGGTTTGAATTCATTTTGGGCAATTCATATATCTCCATTTCACTGGAATTTTATTGTGTTCCTTTGATAGTGTCATGTATCTGTGATTGTTTGTGATCCTGGTAAGCTTGTGGAAGTTTGAGCACATTTGAAGTAGCAGTGACTTCTTTCAAACTTTATGGGCTAATTTCAGTAAGAAAAGATGTTTATCTGTAGTAGGAGGCAATGTGTAGCATTCTGTGATCCCAGGTCTAATGGTGAAGAGCCCCAAGTGCAGGGGCATTTAGCAACTCAATGTCCAAAGCTATATGATTTCTTTTCTGTTCAGGTTGCTAGAGTCCACAGCATTGACAACTTCATGGTCCTTTGTGTTAGCTTGATGATTTGCAGAGGCTACAAGAAATTTGAAGTCTTCAGCAGTCCTCCAGATCCTATGGTAATGGATCAGGATAGACAGCAGTGGTGACCAGAGCTAGTGATATACACACACTCAGCTGTAAAGACCAGCAGCATTTTCCCATAGAGTGACAGGGCTGGTTGCAGGGCCAAACTGGGCCTACAGGCTGTGGTGGCCTTAACCACAGTGTGCACTTCTGTGGCTGCAGTGTTTTGCCTTAGAATCCAGTGATATGGTTGGGTCAAGAGCATACAGATGCACAGCTAGAGGGGTTAAATGTAGACCAATGCAGGGGTACAGACCAGTGACAAGAGACAGGGCAGAATCTGAGCTCACAAGCAGCTGTGAGGGTCTTGGCTGTTGTCATGCACTTCTGTGGCTGCAAGATCTCCCCACAGTCACACCCACAGTATTAGAAGGTGGTAACTCAGGGTCAAGCTGGCAAATACGCAGTTGAAGGAGCTAGTCCCAAGCACATGCACAATGGTGTGGTCAGCCACAGGAGTCTAAGCTGGTGTCTTACACTTTTGCAGATGCAGAGATCTCGGCTTACTTACAGTGCAAATGCCAGACTGCTGCTAGGGCAGAGGAGAGAAGGCAGGAAAGAGCAGGGAGGGACTCAGTCAGCTGGCATTTTCAAAGACAAATATCTGTAGGGTGAAAATCAGTGAAATCTGCAGGGAGTTTGTGGCAACTACGCTGGCTTTTAGTTTCTTCAATGGTAAAAACTCCTGGGGTCATCTGAAAAGCAGGTCACTGGGGATTATTGTCACTCTTATTCTGTGGTCAGTGCTGGTAGCCCTGACTCTTCTTCCTTTCTCTCAGCTATCTCTTTATGTCTCAGCTTTACTAGTCTCTGGGGAAATGAAATCAAAGGTGTTTTGTTTTGTTTTGTTTTGTTTTATGAAGTATTCTGAAAGACTGGGGAAGCTGGATGCTCATCTGGCTCTTCTTTCCTTGGCCAAAGGAATTCTTTCCTGGCTAATAGCAGTACAGCTTGGAGGATGAGATAATCCAGGCAAAATGAAGCTGTTTATTTTTCTTTTTTATGAAGTTATTTTCAAACATTTGTTTGTTTGTTTTCCTCCTTCTGTGTAGTTCAGAAGTTTCTAAATGGGCTCTTGAGCTCTCCTAGGCCACTTTGTTCATGGGTAGCTATCTAATTGATCTTTGTGAGAGGATAGAAGATGGAGTCTCCTACCTCATGATCTTGGTGATGTCTCCACCTATTATTGATTTTATGTTTTTCTTCTTTCCTAATGCTTGTATTCACCGTTAATTTACTTTTGAGCACTGCTTTAGCTGCATCCCACACGTTTTGATAAGTTGTATTTTTCTTTTCATTTTGTTTTACATATTTTGAATTTCTCTTGAAATTTCTGAGTCACATGTTATTTAGAAGTGTGTTGTTTGCTCACTGAGTTTTTTTCAGCTTTCTGTTACTGATTTCTAGTTTAATTCTATTATGATCTAAAAGTATACTTTATGTAATTTCTAATTTTTTAGGTGTTAAGGTATGCTTTATGACCCAGAATGTGATCTTAGTGAATATTCCATGTAAGCTTATCAAGATGTGTATTGTGTTGTTGATGAAAGAAGTATGTTGTATATGCCAGTTAAATACAGTTGGTTGATGATACTACTCAGACCCACTCTGTTCCTCCTGATTTTCTGATTGCAAGACTTGTCAATTACTGATAGGTCTTTAGCGTAATTGTGGATTTATGTATTTCTTTATTGCATTTTTATCAGTTTTTGTCTCATGTACACTAATGTTCTTTTTTTTTTTTTTATATTTTATTGGTGTTCAATTTACTAACATACAGAATAACACCCAGTGCCCGTCACCCATTCACTCCCACCCCCCGCCCTCCTCCCCTTCTACCACCCCTAGTTCGTTTCCCAGAGTTAGCAGTCTTTACGTTCTGTCTCCCTTTCTGATATTTCCCACACATTTCTTCTCCCTTCCCTTATTTTCCCTTTCACTATTATTTATATTCCCCAAATGAATGAGAACATATAATGTTTGTCCTTCTCCGACTGACTTACTTCACTCAGCATAATACCCTCCAGTTCCATCCACGTTGAAGCAAATGGTGGGTATTTGTCACAAAAAGATTAAAACTAAATGGATAGAGAAGAAATACCATGGTAATAATAATCAAAACAAAGCTGAAGTAGCTATATTAATTTAGAAAAAAGTATACCCAGAATAGGGAAGATTATCAGGAATAAAGACAAAGCAGTACAAAATAATACAGAGGTCAAATCTCCAAGAAGATCTAACAATCCTCACTGTGTATGCACCTAGCATGTCTTGGACATGCTAGGAGACATGCTAGGAGGACATGTCTTGGAGATTTGACCTCTGTATTATTTTGTACTGCTTTGTCTTTATTCCTGATAATCTTCCCTATTCTGGGTATACTTTTTTCTAAATTAATATAGCTACTTCAGCTTTGTTTTGATTATTATTACCATGGTATTTCTTCTCTATCCATTTAGTTTTAATCTTTTTGTGTCTTTATGAAATTCTGTCATTATTGCTTCAAAAATATATATTTTTTGGTTCCTTTCTCTCTTCACCTTTTATATTTTTATTACATGTATGCTACATTTTTTTTGTAGTTGTCCTACATTTCTTTGCTATGATGCTCTTCTTTCTTTCTTTCTTTCTTTCTTTCTTTCTTTCTTTCTTTCTTCCTTCCTTCCTTCCTTCCTTCCTTCCTTCCTTCCTTCCTCCCTCCCTCCCTCCCTCCCTTCCTCTTTCTTTCTTTCTTTCTTTCTTTCTTTCTTTCTTTCTTTCTTCTTTCTTCTTTCTTTCATTTCCCTTTGCATTCCAGTTCAGGAAATTTCTATTCACATTTCTTTACGTCCTTCTTCATCTGTACCCAATTCACTGGCGATTTCATTACATTTTTATTTATGTTTCAGTGCTTTTTATTTCTAACATTTCTTTTTTGACTCTTTCTTAGAACTTTCATCTCTCCCCTTATATTACCTGTCCTCTTTCATGCTGTCCATCTTTTTTTTATTAGAGTCCTTAACTTATTTTTCACTTTTAAATTCCAGGCTTGATAATTTCAACATCATTGCCATCTCTGAAACTGGTTCTGATGTTTATTTAGTATCTTCAAATTGTGTTCTTTTAATATGACTTATAATGTGTTGTTAGAGACTGAATATGACCTACTGAGTAAAAGGAACTCAGGTAAATAGGCCTTTGGTGTGAAGTTGTATGCTTATCTGGCTATGTTAGGTAGCAGCTAGATATGAGCAGCAGAAGGAACACCCTGAGGAAGACTCTTAAGTCCTTGAGGGGAGAATGATTTGAGCTGGAGGCAAAGATGGTGATAAATAGGTTACATCTTAGAAGCCTGGGGGCACAACACCCTGACTTTGTGGCTTCCGAGACTTTGGAACTGACCGACCAAGAGCCACAGGTGCAGAGCACGCACTGTTCTCTTCTACCCATGCTCCAGGGTAACCCCTAGGCTCATTATAATGCACTTGCATTGCAGTTATAGCCTCTCCATGGAGAAAGGCTACTATGATGGTTCTAGTACAAACTTTATAGGGTTAAACTCCCCACAGACACCTGTGGGAGAATATCCTGAATGATTGGAAGCAGCTTCTGTAGAGACTATCACACTGTATGTCACAGTTCGTTGCAGCCCAGAAAGACTTAATAATATCTAATTCCAAAACAAGCTAGTTCCACAAGGTAGAACCTGTCCACTCTTCACCTTGAGAGTATACTTTTGCTTTAACAAATTCATGTTTTATTTTTCTTATTTTTAGTTGTTCTAACAGATGACAACTTGTTTAAAGTAATATTAACAACAATGCTTTTGGTAGTTATAGCTATGGATATGCTTTGTACTTGCTACTTTCTTTCTGGCTGTTTTTCATTTGACCATGGAGCCTCATGTAAATCTTTTCATGGGGAATCCAAGATCTGGGACCTCCATTCACACAAGGCAGACTTTCTCACCAGTAACAGCTGGATGTTGGGCTATGTTTATCGTGTGCAGTTACTGTAGGTATTAGTGGCTACATTTTCTTCTGGGGATATTTTTCTCTCCTGTATGATCTTTGGGGTTTCCTAGAGGTTTCTTAAATAAGGTCTGAGAAGTGCAGTTATTTCCAGTGCATTATCCTGTTATTATAGAGATGCCCTGCTGATGTAGTGGTTTGGTTTAGAGGAGGGAAGCATTCCAGTCTTGGGATTAGACCTCAAACTTTCTGTGAGCTTGTGCCTCTGGGCTGTTACCTTAATAAGTTATATTTGGTGCCCTTCCCACCAGCCATTGCTTTGGGTGAGACATAAAGACTAAAGCAGGTTGGAGTTGCAATTTCCCTTCCCCCAGGTCAGTTAAGCTCTGATAAAACCCCAGTTGGTTAGGCTCTGGTAAAACTGTTTCTTTTGTTAATAGGACTTGTTAAGAAAAACAGAATGCTTTGGATGTATTTTAAAATGGCTATTTTCCCCTTTCCTTGCTAGTCCCACAAAGAGATCAAATCTCCACCCTGAGAATCTAGTAGGACTCTTAAAAATAAAACTAAGACTGAGTTCCTCTGGAATTTTTAACTCTCAAATTTGTCTGCACTGCGACTTGAGAAATTCATCCATTATACCTCGTTTTCTTAAAATGATACAGATTTTCCTAGAGATTTCTTCTCCAATTAATTGTGATTCTCTCTATCCAACACTCTCTCTAATTTCAGGGGCAGTGGTTTTGCCCTGTGACCTCAGTTTTCTGGTAAATATAAGGAATACTTGTTGGTTTTTAGTTTATTCATTTCTTTTTTCCTGTGTAGATGAGATGATGATTTCCAAAGTCCTTCCACACCAGATCAAAAACCAGAAATTTCTATTGACTTTTTAAATTTTGGCTCTTGTATTTTTGAGTCCTAAAATTCCCCTTTATTTTTCCTTATATCATATATTAATTTGCTGAGAATTTCTACCTTTTTTTAAAAAAAAAAGATTTTATTCATTTATTGATGAAACACACACACACACACACACACACACACACACACACACACACAGAGGTAGAGACAGGCAGAGGGAGAAGCAGGCTCCATGCAGGGAGCCCGATGTGGAACTTGATCCTAGGACTCCAGGATCACGCTCTGGACCAAAGGCAGGCACTAAACCGCTGAGCCACCCAGGGATCTCCTACCTTTTTTAATGTTTTAAGCATTTTGTAATTCTCATTGAAACATTTTTATACTGCTGCCTTAAAATCTTTGTTAGGGAGTTCTAACATCTTTGTCATCTTGATGTTGGCGTTTGGTCTCTTTCTCTCTCTAATTCAATTTGGAGCTTCCTGGTTATTAATGGTACAAATTATTTTCAGTTGAAACTTTGACATTTGGGGTATTATACTATGAGACTTTTGGTTGTATTTACACTTTCTTTTTCAAAGCTGGCTTCCTTTTACACTGCTGTGGTGAGAAGAGAGTGTCACCATCATTTTACTATGTTCCCCACTCACCCTCTGTTGGCAACTGAGGGGAGTTTCATGTTAATGGCAGGCAAGGGTAGGAGTTATGACTCCCCTTTAGGATCTACTGATGACTCCCTGGTTGCAAGAGTTAGAAGTATGTAATTACTGTTTCTCCTATAGGCTCCATTGACCTCATGGAAAAAGAGGTTGTCTGGTAATACTGAGCAGTGGTGAAACCCTGACTGTCCATTAGATCTCTGGTGCTACCCAAAAGAGATTGTTAATTTACCTCACTAGTATAGTGAGGGATTAAGTCCAGTCTCCTCATAGCTCCCACTGATACCATAGCGTTGGAGAAATCTTATTACCTCATGAGAATAATCTCCTTACTGAGCTTTCTTTGATATAAAATTTAAAGGGGTTCAGAGAGATGAGTGGAGTGGGCTGAGATGTCCATTATACCCTAGCAAGTTTCTGTAATTTGTCTCTGTTGATGTGGTTGGGGCTGGGGCCATAGGTTGTTTTTATTATTATTATTATTTTTGGATATGGATATACAGGGTTGCTTTTTGTGTGAGGTCATTGAAATTTCTAGGGTGCTGGGATTCTTTGGCTGTAACTCTGGGATACATCAGGCAAAAAAGGAAATACAAGGAACTTAACTTCATATGGTTCCTTAGACCCTGAGTTCCCTAAACAATATACCATCTTCTCTCTGCCTTTTAGATTATTTTCATATTTTACATGTTACATCCAGGATTTTAGTTGTATTTAATGGGAAGGCTAGGGAAAAGTACATCTATGTCATATTTCCAGAAAAGAAAGTATATCTTATATCTTGCCTTCAAGTTTGAATGTCATTTTCTCTGGGTGTCAAATTCTTTTTTAAAAAAAGATTTTATTTATTTATTTGAGAGAGAGAGCAAGCAGGGAGGGGGGAGGGGAGAGAGAGAGAGAGAGAGAGAGAGAGAGAGAGAGAGAGAGAGAAGTAGACTTGCCACTGAACAAAGAGCTCCACATAGCGCTTGATTCAGAACCCTGTGATCATGACCTGAGCTGAAGGCAGATACTTAGCTGACTGAGTCTCCCAGGTGGTTACTTGCTTGGTTTCTGACAAGATGTCTTCTGATTTTTTTTTTCCCTTGTATATATGCCTTATTGTCAGGCTCTCTTGAAGATTTATCTTTTATTGCCTAGATGTGTGTGTGTGTGTGTGTGTACCCCACTTAATGGTCTCTGAGATTCTTGGATATATGGTTTGATGTGATCATTAATTTTGAAAATTATCAGCCATTATCTGTTCAAATATTTTCTATGTTCTATTCTTTTAGCTTTCATATTCTGGAATACCAGAATATAAATTATACTATTTAATATTATGCCACAGATCTTGAATAATCTGTTCTTTATCATTACTATTATTATTCTTTCTTTACTCATTTTCTTTTTATGGCTTATGTATATAATTCATTTAACTTAGTTTATTTAACAATGTATATAAGTATGATTTCTATAAGTTATGTATCTTCACATTTACTGATTTTTTGAGGCTCTTTTGAGTCTTTTGGTGAGCTCATCAAAAGTGTTCTTCATTTATAATCCTGCATTTTCAAATCTAGTATTTCTATTAATACTTTTTAAATAATCTGTTTCTGTTTTCATAAATTACACTTCTCACCTTGCATGTTTTTATCTTTTATATTAGAGTCCTTCAGGATTAATCAAAAGTAATCCAAATTCATTGTCTAATTAATATCTATGTCATATCTGATTCTTGTCGATTGTTTCATAGTGTCTCTTTTTAAATTGCTTCTTTTTAAGATAATAAAATAAAATAAAAATAATGGTATTATGAATTACTATATGTTAATAAAGTAGATAGCCTTTATCAAGAGTGGGCAAATGTTTTCTGCAATGTGCCAGATAGTAAATATTTCAGTCTCTGTGAGGCACATACAGTCTCTGTTCATATTTTTTCCCCATTTTTTTTACGAACCTTAAAAAAATTCAATCTATTTTTCACTTACAAACCGTACAAAATGAACATCAGGCTATAGTTTGCTAATGCCCGACCTGCATGAATGGGTAAATTCCTGGAACAGTATAAAATTTTTACATTTTATATGTAAATATTGATAAATATTTATGTATAAATCATAAGTCATGATCATATAAATAATGATAGAAAAATGGAAAACCTTAGTATATCATTAATATAAAAATTAAAATATTAGTTACATACAAAATAATGTATGCTTTCTAATAACATATAAGCAAGGTACACTTTGAGTACATTTATTAATTCATTCAGCAAATAATCATTGAGGTCTTACTATATTCCAGGCAGTTCTAAGTTTTGAGGAGGAAATGAGCAAAATAGGCAGAAATCCCAGGCATCAATTTTTCTCTTTCTACTCCATCATGCTCCATCATGCTCCATTTCTACTCCATCTGAATAAACATTATTTATTCAGATATACATAATGTTTCCATATGTTTTTAAGTAACTGATTCTCTTTTTTAACTGCATCTATTGTGCAGAGCAGTTTGAATTATCATTGAATTTACGTTTTTTAATTATTAGTTTTTTGGGGTCAATTTTTGAGGCATTTCCTTGGAATCCTACCTGTTGGAGTCCTTTGAAGATAGTGTTGTAATTCTTTGCCTCTTGAAATTATTTCACTTTATATATAATAATATATAACATATATGTATATGTATATGTCATATAAACTGAATATATATTTATTGTATGTATAATAAAGTGAATAATACACTATATAGTATATAATTATAAAGTATGTATATATATATATATATATATATATATATATATATATATATACACACACATACATATCCTTGCCTGATGCCTAAGGATGTTAACTCTTATCCATGGTAGTTATTGGTATTTTTAACTTGATTTACTTGGTTTAGATTTTTCCATGATCACCACCACTTACCTACTCATGCTATCTAGGAGCTCATAGAATTGTATAATAATCCTAGGAGAGAAGGAATACAAAATAAGATATTAAAGTATCGTTAAAAACTGGCAACTTGAAGTGTGAGAAAGATGTTACTGCTGTTTTAAATGTCAATTTAGAAATGAGCACTGGGTATTTATGCTGTATGTTGGCAAACTGAACTCCAATAAAAAAATTAAAATTAAAATAAAAAAATGAAAAAAAAAAACTGGATTCAGTACACACAGTTAAATAAATTAAATTTAATGATTCCACTTAAAAAAAAAGAATGTTGATGGCTTGTATGAATCCAAAAACATAAACATAAGTACCCATGCTTCACAACATTGGATTTGGTATTGATTTTTTTGATATGATGCTAAAGGCACAGGTGATAAAATAAAAATAGAAAATTTGGACTTTATGGAAATTAAAAGAAAACTGTGCATCTAAGGACACTATCAACAGAGGAAAAGGCAACCCTTAGAGTGGTAGAAAATATTTGCAAATTATGTATCCAATAAGGAATAAATATTCAGAATATATAGAGAATTCCTAAAATGCAACAAGAACAAAAAATCTGATTCAAAAGTAGGCAAAAGACAAATAGATATTCTTCTAAGGGGATATACAAATGACCAGCACTATACAAGATGCTCAAAATCAATAGTCTTTAAAAAATGCAAACCAGGGATCCCTGGGTGGCACAGCGGTTTAGCGCCTGCCTTTGGCCCAGGGCGCGATCCTGGAGACCGGGGATCGAATCCCACGTCAGGCTCCCAGTGCATGGAGCCTGCTTCTCCCTCTGCCTATGTCTCTGCCTCTCTCTCTGTGTGTGTGACTATCATAAAAAAAAATTTAAAAAATGCAAATCAAAACTACAATGAAATACTAACTCATACCCATTAGAGTGATGAATATAAACAAAAAACAAACAGAAAACAATCAGTGCTGGCAAGGATGTTGGAGAAATTGGAAGCTCTGTGCACTATTGGGGAAATGTGAAATGGTACAGGTGCTGTAGAAAACAGTAAGATGGTTCATGAAAAATTTAAAATAATAGAATTACCACATGATCCAGCAATAGTATTTCTGGGTATATATTCAGAAGAACGGAAAATAAGGTCTCAAAGAGATATTTACATATATGTTGATAGAAGCATTATTCAAAATAGCTAAAATGTGGAAGAACTTCAAGTGTCCACTGATGGGTAAATGAATAAGCAAAATAATTGTATGTATGTATACATACATATATTCATATATGAATATAAGGCATATATTCAGCCTTAAGAAGAAAGGAAATTCTGACATATGCTTCAATACAGATGAATCTTAAGCACTTATGCTAAGTGAAATGTGCAAGTCACACCCACAAACAATATACTGTATAATTTGACTTTGTTAAGGACTTATGTAGTCAAAATCATAGAGACAGAAAGTAGAATGGTGATTGACAGGGCCTAGGAAAAGGCAAAATGAGAAATTATTGTTTAATGGGTATAGAGTTCAGTTTTGCAAGATGAAAAAAGTTCTGGTGGTTGGTTGCATGCCAGTATGAAAGTACTTAATACTATTGAACTGTACTTTTTTTTTAAGATTTTATTTATTTATTCTTGAGAGACACACAGAGAGACAGGTAGAGACATAGGTAGAGGGAGAAGTAGGCTCCCTGAGGGGAGTACCATGTGGGACTTGATCCTGGGACTTGGATCACGACCTGAGCCAGAGGCAGATGCTCAACCACTGAGCCACCCAGCTGTCTCGAACTGTACTTTTAAAGATGGTTAAGGTAGAAAATTTTATGTATGCATATTTTAGAACAATAAAAATATACTCAATCTTTTAGTTTTAAGTTGTAAAAATCAGAATTTGTAATTTTATTATTTATTAAAAATTAGTATATGCAATTCTAATCTATTCAAAAGTGATTACTATTAATTGCTTTTAATAACACAAAGACCATACATCAAAAAACATACACATAAAAAGTGATATTTCTTTTGCACAAAACTTACTAGAAATAACTTTTCAAGTGAACCTTCAGGACTCGTGTCAAGAATGATTTAATTTGATTTTGGTTTTTGGAAAGAGATGAAGTCATTCAGGGTTGAAAGTGAGAATGCGAAAACAATCAAGTTGAAAATCACTATTTTTGGTACAAAAGTCTAATTTAGAAGTAATTTTCTAATAATATTATAAATTAGGATTCCAAAAATGATCTTTTCAACTTCAAAACCTTTGCAATAATAGTACAGTCCTCAAAAAAAGTTATTTTGAATGTCAATTTAGTTTGATGTAGTTATCCTTTTTAAATTACCCAATTGGAATTATGATTGTTTTGGAGCCATATTTTACACTAATAATATTTTATTTTATTATTTATATTTATATGTCATACAATTAAAATTATATATTTAAGCTTTAAATTTTAATCTTTAAAAGCATTTAAACTTTAAACTACTATTCCTTTGAATTGGCAAGCCAATACAACACAGAGGGGCAAAATACTATGGTTTCAAATTTTTATTTCTTCATTCTCCTATTTTCTGTATCACCACCATTATGGGTCCCTAAGGACTTTATTGGATACCCCTGTCAATTTTCTTTTATGTATATTTTTACAAGATTCTCTTTCATTTTTAATATTTTATTACGCTTTCAAGATTCTCATTCATCACTTATGAAAATATATTCAGTCTTTCAAAATAGGTGAATTTTGCCAACCCATTAAATTAAAAAAAACTCCTTTTTATATTTTATAGAGAATTATCTTAATATCACACAAATTATACACACACATATGATTAAATTATATATGCACTCTTTGCAATCAAAATAATGTTAAATGTTAATATATTGATATACACAAGAAGAAAACAAATTAAAATATACATTCCTTTTAAATGAATCTTCTAAAAGAGAATCAGGCTAGAATATTTAAGCCTAGTTAAAGAGGCATGAAAGTGAAAATAAGTTTTAACATATAGATTATAATCCCAAGGTGAAATGAGGAGATAAGGCTAGAAGTATTCCCCACAGTCTCTAATATCAGAAAGACATAAAACAACATACTTTATACTACTACTGATCCTTGATAAGTCCTTATACTGAGACAAAATTATAAAAGACAAAATTATAACCAGTGCTCAAGTTGTGTTGGTTTATTAATTTTCAAAAACAATTTATTTCATCACAATTTATATTATTTTTATAATTTATTTAATTTATTTATATAAATGCATATGTATGTATCTCGTTAGATTCCATTCTTGTTAGAAAAGGGCAATTTTAAACAGATATTACGTTTAATGATTTTGTCTATTCCTTCCATTGGTAAGTGTATTCAATCTCACATATAAAGCATGGCTATCATTTTATAACAAAGCTGGTTTCTTCTCTTTCTTTACTTCAATTCCAGCTATGTTCTAACTCTTCATATCATTTTCTTTTTCTTTTTATTTTTATTTATTTATGATAGTCACACAGAGAGAGAGAGAGGGGGGCAGAGACACAGGCAGAGGGAGAAGCAGGCTCCATGCACCGGGAGCCCGACGTGGGACTCGATCCCGGGTCTCCAGGATCACGCCCTGGGCCAAAGGCAGGCGCCAAACCGCTGCGCCACCCAGGGATCCCTTCTTATCATTTTCAATGCTTGTTTCTGGGCATGTCTATGCCATGTCTTAAAAGTTATTCCTCGACTAGTTCTGTGAAGTAATAATAATGACTTTGTGTCATTCAACAAATATTCTATCAATTATATTTCATATGCTAGACTTTGCTATTTATTAGTAGCATCATTAATCAAGGCAACTGCAATTACAGGAGAAGTTGCCGTGTACAATCCTTACTGTAGAGCATCTCAAAGAATACAGGTTTTAGAGAATGACTACTTTTGGGGAACTTCAAATGGACTCAAGGCCGACATTTCTACATCACATGTTATTTGTGAAGGAAAAGATGACAAAAAAAAAGCCAACCTCACTAAAAATTTACTAACAATGAAAAATGTTTTTAAACAAAATCAATCTGCTTTGATTACTTGAGAAAAATACTGACCCTCCATTCTTTTCTTTTTCTGTGCTATCATAGAGTACATTCTTTCCATTTTAAGCCTTGACCTCTACATGTAAGAAGTGTGAAAATCGGACTAATCAACACAATAAACAATCGGACTAATCAACAATAGACTAATCAACACAATCAACACAACACAACACAATAATGGCTGATTATTAAATCTAAATCTAATAATCTAAGATTATTAAATCTAAGATTATTAAATCTGTGTATATGTTTTTAAAAGTCTCTTTATGTAAAATGTGTTATTTCATAACAGAAAAATGATTAGGGCAATAAATAGTAGATATAATTTAAAATATTTTTCAGACATCTTTGCTTTGAATTTAATTCTTAAAGACAACTTTCCTGGCCCAATTAGGGTTATTTTTATTTAGTGCTGCTTGATATAGAGAGAATCTTTTATTAAATGCTTTGTCTTTAGAAACAAAGGAAAGCGAAGTACAAAATTCCTAGAATCACAGAAATCACACAAAAAACCAACAATTATTTTTTCTATACCTTACTAGTACAGATTTTAACTTTATTCAAAAATTCCATGTACTATAGAGCAGCTTAAAATAGCACAAATTAGAATTTAGCTCACTATTGGATGCATTTGCTTTTGCCTTTTATTCCTTTTTTCTCTATAAATGTCTCTTTGATATTATTCTGTTCCCATTTCTTGTAACTTTACTTAAAAAGAAAGTATGTATACTATATAATTTCCTTTTAAAATTTATAATATTTCCTTTTCCTTAAATTAGGTGATGGCATTATTATTTATTATTGAGGGGAATGGATTATTTTAGACTTTTTCTACAAGGAGTTAAACTCTAATAAACAGCATTTTACTCAAAACAGGTCTAATTTTGCATACTAAAAACAGCAATATTCAAACCAAAACATTAACTCATTTGTTAAGCATATATTGGATATCTTCTGTATTTTCTGCTAAGACCTGAGAATATGAGAAGTAATAAGACATAGATCCTTTCCTTAAAAAATTTTGGGTTGTAGAGAGAGAGAAGGGAATTAAAATATATACGTGTGTTATATATTCTGGCAATTTCCAGATTTGTATCCTCAGCCTACACTTCTACCACGAATTTCAAACTTATATGTTTGACCACATATTAAATATTTCTACCTGCTTTTGGAACATCTGGGTGGCTCAGTGATTGGGCGTCTGCCTTTGACTCAGGAGTGGTCTCGGAGTACCAGGATGAGTCCCACATTAGGCTTCCTGCAGGGAGCCTGCTTCTCCCTCTGCCTGTGTCTCTGCCTCTCTCTCTCTCTCCATGTCTCTCATGAGTAAATAAATAAATCTTTAAAAAAATAAATATTTCTACCTGCAGATACAATAGTTATCCCCAGTCAAGCAAAACCACTGAATCTAGAAACCTGAATATCTATCTCCCTCTTTTTCTGTCCTTCTCCAAACCAGTTAAATAATCATGAAATCTTACTGATTACATCTATTAAAAAGTTCTTAATACATCCCTCCTCTTCATCCCTGCAACTTTCTAAGTGGTCTCCTTATTACTTATCTTGTCCCACTGTAATGCAACTATCACATAGCTACCATTTTAAATAGGATCTTGTTTCAGAATTTCAGTGGCTCTTGTAATCTATAGGATAAAGTTCAAATTCTTTATAAAAGGAAATATTGTTTTATATGATCTGTTCCTAACTTTATCTCCAATTTCATTGGTGGATATTCCTGACAAAATTTCAGCAGTACCAAAATGCATGTAGTGTCCCAAACACTTCTTGCTTTCTTACCTACTTTGGGTCTTATGTAATGTGTGTTTTCTTTCCATCAGTTTGGAAACTGAGTAGATCAGTTTCTACTCAATTGAGAGCTTCATTTCAGCTAGTACTTCTTTTAAGAAGTGTTCCTAATTAGTTTCGCTTCCCTACCCATGATGATTTAGGAATTGCATGCTGATCTCCATTGCACTTCTGCTTTGTTTTATTAATGTCCTAGGATTGCTATAACAGACTGTTACAACATTGGTGGTTTAAAATAATTTAAAATGTATTTTTGTTCACAATTCTGGAGGCCAGCAATCCAAAATTGGTGCCGGTAGGGCCATACTCCTTTCAGAAGCTCTAAGTAGAATCTGTCTTTTGATTCCTCTAGTGTCTGGTGGCTGCCTGTATTTCTTGCTTTCTCTTGCTTTGTCACTGCATGACTCCAATCTTTATTTTCATGTTCAAATTGTGTTCTTCATGTGTGTCTATTTTAACCTTCTGCCTCTCTTTATAGGAATACATGGTCCACCCAGGTAACACAGAGTAAACTCCTCCTCTCAGGATTACACACACACACACACACACACACACACAGAGAGAGAGAGAGAGAGAGAGAGAGAGAGACAGAGACAGAGACAGAGACAGAGAGGCAGAGGGAGAAACAGGCTCCATGCAGGGAGCCCGATGTGGGACTCCAGGGTCATGCCCTGGGCTAAAGGCAGAAGCTAAACCGCTGAGCCACCCAAGGATTCCCTCCTCTCAGGATTCTTTTTCTTTTTAAATCTTATTTATTTATTAAGACACAGAGAGAGAGAGACACAGGCAGAGGGAGAAGCAGGCTCCATGCAGGGAGCCTGATGTGGGACTTGATCCCGGGTCTCCGGGATCACGCCCTGGGCTGGAGGCGGTGCTAAACCCACTGAGCCACCAGGGCTGCCCTCCTCTCAGGATTCTTAATCACATTTTTAACAATTTAAGATAATACTCATGGTTTCTAAGGATTAGGTAGTGAATATATCTTTGGTGGTCTATTTTTCCACCAACCACAATTGTTTTTTGACAATCTTACCTAATAGACTATGTCTCATTCTCTTTGTGTTCTCAGTGCCAATCATACACTGATTGGTTTGTGAAATAGATGCTTTGTGGAATAAATGTTATTATGTCTATTAGAAGTTTAGTAAAAGTATGTTAGGCAGAGAGAAGTAAAAATTCTTGGGCAATGTAACGTCTAAAATTAATCTTGGATTCTGATTGCAGTCAGGCAAGATAGGGGGTAGAACATCCAAACTAAGACAGTGTGGAAACTGTGATAAAATTGGGAAAATAGAATGGGCCAGAGAGAATGCCAAAAAAGCTGTTATACGGAGGACAATTATGACCAGTCTTTATTTTAGACATAGAACTCCAACAATAGGTGGAAGGAGAAGTATGAGGTAAAGTCAGTATGCTATATATTAGAGGCTTATAAGTAAACTAAGTCAGAAGAAATGAGTTATTATTTAAGTTATTATTAAGGAGATGAGATTGATAAAACATGATCATAGACTTCGTATTAGGTGGCTTACCTTGAGAAAGGGACTCTGAAAAAAAGGAAATGTGTTAGAATAATAAAAATAACTAACAGTGAGTACTTACTCTGTTGAAGTATTGTTCTAAGTTTTATATTTGAAATTATCTTTTTAATATTATGACAACTCCATTAGGTAGTTGCTGTTATCACTTATAGTAGGTTGAATAATGCCCCCCAAATAAAACAAAATAAACTCAGCTGTATAATCAATCATTTTAAAAAGGATATGCTAGACTTAGAATAATGATGTGCACAAGGGCATCATGTTCTAATCACCAGAATCTATGGATATTACCTTACTTTGAAAAAGATCATTTGGATATGTGACTGACTTAAGGATTTTAAATGGGGAGATTATCCTGGTGGACCACAAATGCCATCACATTTATTCTTATACAACAGAGGCAGAGGACTTTCAACACAGAAGAAGTAGTGTGACCATGGAGGCAGAGATAGAAGTGATATGGTCACTAGTTAAGGAATGCCAGCAACCATCAGAAGCTGAAAGAAGCAAGAACCATATTCTCCCAGAGAACCTCTGGAAGGAGTTAAGCCATGCTGACACACTGAGTTTGTTTCAGTGATAGTGATTTTGGACTTCTGGCCTCTAGATCTGTGAGGAAATAACTCTTTGTTTATCTTAAGCTACAAAGTTTATGGGAATCTTTTACAGCAGCATTGAGAAAAAAAAACATAATATGTACTTTTAGGAAAAAAAAAACACACACATTGATATCAAATGACCTATTCAGGGTCACATATCTAGTCAATAAATGGTACTCTTTTTTTAATAAATTAATTTTTTATTGGTGTTCAATTTACCAACATACAGAACAACACCCAGTGCTCATCCCATCAAGTGCCCCCCTCAGTGACCATCACCCATTCACCCCCACCCCCCGCCCTCCTCCCCTTCCACCACCCCTAGTTCGTTTCCCAGAGTTAGGAGTCTTTATGTTCTGTCTCCCTTTCTGATATTTCCCACACATTTCTTCTCCTTTCCCTTATATTCCCTTTCACTACTATTTATATCTCCCAAATGAATGAGAACATACACTGTTTGTCCTTCTCCGATTGACTTACTTCACTCAGCATAATACCCTCCAGTTCCATCCACGTTGAAGCAAACGGTGAGTATTTGTCGTTTCTAATAGCTAAGTAATATTCCATTGTATGCATAAACCACATCTTCTTTATCCATTCATCTTTCAATGGACACCGAGGCTCCTTCCACAGTTTGGATATTCTGGACATTGCTGCTAGAAACATCGGGGTGCAGGTGTCCCGGAGTTTCATTGCATCTGAATCTTTGGGGTAAATCCCCAGCAGTGCAATTGCTGGGTCGTAGGGCAGGTCTATTTTTAACTCTTTGAGGAACCTCCACACAGTTTTCCAGAGTGGCTGCGCCAGTTCACATTCCCACTAACAGTGTAAGAGGGTTCCCCTTTCTCCACATCCTCTCCAACATTTGTGGTTTTCTGCCTTGTTAATGTTCCCCATTCTGACTGGCCTGAGGTGGTATCTCATTGTGGTTTTGATTTGTATTTCCCTGATGGCAAGTGATGCAGAGCATTTTCTCATGTGCATGTTGGCCATGTCTATGTCTTCCTCTGTGAGATTTCTCTTCATGTCTTTTGCCCATTTCATGATTGGATTCTTTGTTTCTTTGGTGTTGAGTTTAAGAAGTTCTTTATAGATCTTGGAAATTAGTCCTTTATCTAATACACCTTTTGCAAATATCTTCTCCCATTCTGTAGGTTGTCTTTTAGTTTTGTTGACTGTATCCTTTGCTGTGCAAAAGCTTCTTATCTTGATGAAGTCCCAATAGTTCATTCTTGCTTTTGTTTCTTTTGCCTTCGTGGATGTATCTTGCAAGAAGTTACTGTGGCCAAGTTCAAAAAGGGTGTTGCCTGTGTTCTCCTCTAGGATTTTGATGGAATCTTGTCTCACATTTAGATCTTTCATCCATTTTGAGTTTATCTTTGTGTATGGTGCAAGGGAGTGGTCTAGTTTCATTCTTCTGCATGTGGATGTCCAATTTTCCCAGCACCATTTATTGAAGAGACTTTCTTCCAATGGATAGTCTTTCCTCCTATATTGAAAATTAGTTGACCATAAAGTTGAGGGTCCACTTCTGGATTCTCTATTCTGTTCCATTGATCTATGTGTCTGTTTTTGTGCCAGTACCACACTGTCTTGATGACCACAGCTTTGTAGTACAACCTGAAATCTGGCAATGTGATGCCCCCAGATATGGTTTTCTTTTTTAAAATTCCCCTGGCTATTCGGGGTATTTTCTGATTCCACACAAATCTTAAAATAATTTGTTCTAACTCTCTGAAGAAAGTCCATGGTATTTTGATAGGGATTGCATTAAACGTGTAAATTGCCCTGGGTAACATTGACATTTTCACAATATTAATTCTGCCAATCCATGAGCATGGACTATTTTTCCATCTCTTTGTGGCTTCCTCAATTTCTTTCAGAAGTGTTCTATAGTGTTTAGGATAGAGATCCTTTATCTCTTTGGTTAGGTTTATTCCTAGGTATCTTATGCCTTTGGGTGCAATTGTAAATGGGATTGACTCCTTAATTTCTCTTTCTTCAGTCTCATTGTTAGTGTATAGAAATGCCACTGATTTCTGGGCATTGATTTTGTATCCTGCCACGCTACCAAACTGCTTCATGAGTTCTAGCAATCTTGGGGTGGAGGCTTTTGTGTTTTCTATGTAGAGTATCATGTCATCGGCGAAGAGGGAGAGTTTGACTTCTTCTTTGCCAATTTGAATGCCTTTAATGTCTTTTTGTTATCTGATTGCTGAGGGTAGGACTTCCAGTACTATGTTGAGTAGCAGTGGTGAGAGTTGACATCCCTGTCTTGTTCCTGATCTTAGGGGAAAGGTTCCCAGTGCTTCCCCATTGAGAATGATATTTGCTGTGGGCTTTTCGTAGATGGCTTTGGTTATTCATTGGTTTAAATATTTGGCAGGTCCCACATTCGGGGCATATATATTGAGGATTGTTAAGTCCTCTTGTTGGATAGATCCTTTAAGTATGATATAGTGTCCCTCTTCATCTCTCACTACAGTCTTTGGGGTAAATTTTAGTTTATCTGATATAAGGGTGGCTACCCCTGCTTTCTTTTGAGGACCATTTGAATGGTAAATGGTTCTCCAACCTTTTATTTTCAGGCTGTAGGTGTCCTTCAGTCTGAAATGAGTCTCTTGTAGACAGCAAATAGAGTGTCAATAGACTTTTATCTAGTCTGACACTCTGCGTCTTTTGATGGGGTCATTAAGCCTGTTCACGTTCAGAGTTACTATTGACAGATATGAGTTTAGTGTCATCATGATATCTATTCAGTCCTTGTTTTTGTGGATTGTTCCACTGAACTTCTTCTTAAAAGGGAATTTTAAGAGTCCCCCTTAAAATTTCTTGCAGAGCTGGTTTGGAGATCACATATTCTTTCAGTTCCTGCCTGTCTTGAAAGCTCTTTATCTCTCCTTCCATTTTGAATGAGAGCCTTGCTGGATAAAGTATTCTTGGTTGCATGTTCTTCTCATTTAGGACCCTGAATATATCCTGCCAGCCCTTTCTGGCCTGCCAGGTCTCTGTGGAGAGGTCTGCTGTTAACCTAATATTTCTCCCCATCAAAGTCAGGGATTTCTTGTCTCTTGCTGCTTTAAGTATCTTCTCTTTATCTTTGGAATTTGCAAGCTTAACTATTAGATGTCGAGGTGTTGAACAGTTTTTATTGATTTTAGGGGGGATCTCTCTATTTCCTGCATCTGAATGTCTGTTTCCCTTCCCAGATTAGGAAAGTTTTCAGCTAGGATTTGTTCAAATACATATCCCGGCCCTCTGTCCCTTTCGGCGCCCTCAGGAACCCCAATTAAATGTAGGTTTTTCTTCCTCAGGCTGTCGTTTATTTCCCTTAATCTGTCTTTATGGTCCTTTAATTGTTTGTCTCTTTTTTCCACAGTTTGCCTCTTTGCCATCAACATGTCTTCTATGTCACTCACTCGTTCTTCCACCTCGTTAACCCTTGTCGTTAGGACTTCTAGTTTGGATTGCATCTCATTCAATTGATTTTTAATTTCTGCCTGATTGGATCTAAATTCTGCAGTCATGAAGTCTCTTGAGTCCTTTATGCTTTTTTCTGGAGCCACCAGTAGCTGTATAATAGTGCTTCTGAATTGGCTTTCTAACATTGAATTGTAATCCAGATTTTATAACTCTGTGGGAGAGACGACTGTTTCTGATTCTTTCTTTTGAGGTGAGGTTTTCCTTCTAGTCATTTTGCTCAGTGCAGACTGGCCAAAAACAAGTTGTATTGGGAAAAGGAGAAAAAGAGAGAGAAGGGAACAAAAGAGAAAAAGAAAAAAGGAAGAAAAAAAGGAAAAAGGAGAAGAAAAAGAGAAAGGAAAAGAAAGGTAAAAAAAAGGGTGGGGGACGCAATCAGAAATAAAAAAATAAAAAAATAAAAAAAACCACGGGGGAGTATCTTCTGATTTTGTATACTTTAAGTCCCTTGACTTCCCCTGGAACTTGTCCGTCTAGCTGGTCTTCTGGGGGAGGGGCCTGTTGTGCTGATTTTCAGGTGTTAGCACTTGAGGGAGCTGCTATGCCCCCTGCCTGCTGCAGGGCTCAGTGGGGGTTGTTCACCCCGTGAGGCCCCAGGAGGAACAACCGCAGTGGCGGCGGCCAGCTCTGGAGCCCTGGAGGCAGCTCCTGCAGTATCTCCAGAGCTCTCTGTCTGCAGGGCCTGGAGGCTCCGGGGCGGGGCCGCTGATATGTTCAGCTCAGGCAGGTGGGTCCTCGCTGTCCTGGGCCCTCCCGGCCTCTGCCTGTCCCGGGGGGAGGCCGGATCCTGGGCTGTGTCCCGGCGCCCAGTGCTCCGGGGCCTGCACTGTTGGATTCACGCTCCCACCCTGCAGACACCTCCGGGGAGCCGCCCCCGAGCCCCCCCGAGCCCCTCCAGCTGCTCCGGGTCCCGCCGTGCGCTGCAGCCCTTAGGGAGCTCGGCGCACTCTCCCCGGGCGCAGGTGTCTGTTAGTGTCCCCGGGAGCCCGAGGGCATCCCCGCCCTCCTGGGTCCTGCTCCAACTCCCTGCGAGCCCCTTTCCGCCCAGGAAGGTTGGTGCAGCTCCTGCTTCTCCGGGACGGGGCTCTCCTGTCCTGGGGACACTCGCCCCGGCCTCAGCCTGGCTCCTCGCGGGCCCCTCCCCCTTGGAGGCCTTTTGTTTCTTTATTTCTTTTTCCCCGTCTTCCTACCTTGATAGAAGTGCGAACTCTTCTCACTGTAGCATTCCAGCTGTTCTCTTTTTAAATCTCAGGCCGAATTCATAGATTTTCAGGATAATATGAAGGTTATCTAGGTAATTTGGTGGGGACAGGTGATTTGGGGACCCTACTCTTCCACCATCTTCCCCCTCCTAAGTGGCACTATATTAAACTAAAAAGGTGCGCACAGCACAAGGAGCAATCAACAAAATTAAAAGTTGCCTATAGTATGGGAGAAAATATTTGCAAAACGTGTATCCTTTAAAAGATAATATTCAAAATATATAAAGAATTTATACAACTCAATAGCAAAAAAAAAAACAAAAAAAACCCACAAACAATCTGATTAAACAATGGGTAGAGGAACTGAATAGACAATTTTCCAAAGACAACATACTAAAGGTCAACAGATACATGGGAAAAAAAGTTTAACATCAGGAATTATTAGAGAACTTCAGTTCAAAACCACAAACGTGACATCACCTCAGATTTGTTGTTTAACTATCATCAAAAAGGGAAGAGATAGGAAGTGTTGGCAAGGATATGGAGAAGGGTGGATGAATCTGCACTGGTTGTGGAAATATGATTTGTATAGTCATTTTGGAAAACAGTATATAGGATATCATTTATATATTATATATGAAATATAACAACATTGAACTGATAGAATTGGAGAATGGGATGGTGGTTGCCAGAGGCTGAGTAGTGGGGAAAATTGGGAGACATTTTTCAAAAGGACAAACTTTGAGTTATAATATGAATAAGTTCCAAAGATCAAATGTACAGTGTGATGACTATAGTTAACAATACTATATTGTATATTTGAAAGTTGCTTTAAGGATAGAGCTTTACTGTTCTTATCATAACAATAACAATAAAATGGTAATTAAGTTAGATAAAGGCTGTGTTAGCTTACCTAATTGTAGTAAACATTATTCAATGTATCATGTATCTAATTATTTCATTGCATATTTTAAATTTGCACAATTTATGTGGTGACTATATTTCAATTAAAATATATATTTATGTTACATAATATGATATACATATCATATTATAATATGATGTACATAAATATATGTATATATCAGTAATGTAAGCTTCCACCATAGGAAATTAAAAAAAAGAAGAACAAATTAAACCCAAAGTAAGAAGAAAATGAATAATAAAAATTAGAGCAAAAATCAATGAAATTGTAAGCAGGAAGTATATATTCAAATTCTGTGAAATAAAAGGTGATTGAAGGAGATCAGTACAATTAATAAACTTCTAGCCAGTTAAGTAATAAAAGAAGAGAGAAGATACAAATTCACAATACAGAAAGAAATGAAACAGGGACTACTGATCTCCTACACAATAAAGGACAATGAAAGGATCTTATAAGTAATGTTATGCTCACTAATTTTGTAACTTAGTGTAAATGACAAAAAGTCCTTAAAGAGCACAATATATCAAAATGCATAAGAAGAATTATATAATATGTTTAGGCATATATACATTATAGAAATGGAATCTAAATTAATTTTTAATTGGTGAATTCCACCAAATACTTTGGAAAGAATTTATAATAATTTTTTTACAATTCTTCCAGAACATAGAACTGAAAATACTGCCTAACTCATTCTGTGAGGTCAACATTACCTTAGTAACAATACCAGATAAATATCTTACAAGAAAAGAAAATTACAGGTAATATCACTTAAAAACATAGAAGCAAAAATCCTTGGCAAAATAATCTAACATACATTTATGATAAATATTTTAAATAAACTAGAAATAAAGAGGAACCATCTAAACTTAATAAAAGACATCTATGGATAATTATAGCTAACATCATACTAAATGACAAACTTTGAAGCTTTTCTGCTAAGATGAGTTCAAGGCAAGGATGTCCCCTCCCACCACTCCATTTCAAAATCATGCAGGAATTCCTTACTAATACAATAAGACAAGAAAAGGAAATAAAATGTGTACAAATTGGGAGGAAATAAATAAAACTGTCTTTGCAGATGAAGTGATAATCTACATATAACATCTGAAAGAATTAACTAAAAAAATTATAAAGCTAATAAGCAAATATAAAAAGGTTCCAGGATACAAGGATAATATACAAAAGTCAATTGCTTTCCTATGTGGCAGCAATTAACAAGGGTAATTTAAAAATAAAAATACAGTATCATTTACATCTGGACCCTTGAATAGAAATACTTAGGTATATGTCAAAGTATGCACAAATCTATATGAGGAAAACTACAAAACTCTGATGAATAAAATCAAGAAGAAATAAACTAATGTAGATATATGACTTGTCTATAGATAAGAAGACTCACTATTGTCTAGATGTTCTTTCTTCCCAAGTTGATCTATAAATTCAACAGAGTTGCAATCATAATACTATCAAGTTGTTTTGTGGATATTGACAAACTAATCTCAAAGTTTATAAACAGAAACAAAACAAAGAACCTTAATAGCCAGCACAATATTGAAGGAGAATAAAGTGGGAAGACTAACATAACTTAATTTCAATGCTCACTATAAAGCTACAGTAATCAAGGCAGTGTAGTATTTGTAAAAGAATACACAAATATATCAATGGAATAAAGGTAGACTTGTATAAACTGGTCCTTGATAAAGTAGCAATGACAATACAATGGATCAAAAATAGCCTTTTCAATGAATGGTTACTGAAACAACTGGACATCTATATACAAAACAATCTAGACACAGATATTACACTCGTCACAAAAAACAAGGATGGATGGATCCCTAGACCTAAGTGTAAATGCAGCACTATAAAATTTCTAAAAGATAACATAGGGTAAATGCTCAATGACCTTGGGTATGGATATGACTTATTAGATACAACATCAAAGGCATAATCCATGGAAGAAATAATTGATAAGCTAGACTTCATTAAAAATAAAAAAAAAAAACTTTTGCTTTGCAAAATAAAATGTTGACAAAATGAGAAGGTGAGCCACATACTGGGGAAAAAATGTTTGCAAAAAAACTACATGTGATAGAAGGCTTTTATCCAAATTATACAAGAATCAAAACTCAACAGTAAGAAGACAAATGACTCAATTAAAAATTAAGCCAACATCTTAATAGACACCTCAACAAAAAAGATATTCAGATGGCAAGTAAACTATGAAAAGGTACTCCACATCATTTGTCATCAGGCAAATGCATATTTAAATTTGCGGTAACACTACACATCTACCTAAATAGCTAAAATCCAGAAAACTCTGATGGTGAGGATATGAAGCAACAAGAATTCTAATATGTTGTTGGTGGGAATGCAAAATGGTATACCACTTTAGAAAATGGCTTGGTGATTTCTTATAAAACTAAACATATTCTTACTGCATGATTCAGCAATTGCTCGCCTTGGTAGTTATCCAAAGACGTTTATGCCCACAAAAAAAAAAAAAAAAAAAAAAAAACCTGCACATGGATGTTTATAGCAACTTTGTTTATAATTGCCAAAACTTGGAAGCAACCAAGATATTCTTACTAAGATGAATTGATAAATACACTTTGGTACATCCAGACTATACAGTATTATTCAGTCCTGAGAAAAAATGAGCCATCTAACCACAGAAAAAACATTGAAGACATTTAAATGCATATTATTCACTGAAATAGGGCTATTACAGAGAACTATACATGGTATGAATACAACTATATGACAATCTGGAAAAGGCAAAACTATGAAGACAATAAGAAAATTCAGGGGTACTGGGAATTTGGGAGGAGAGGAGGAAGATAAAAAAGATGGAACACAGATGGTTTATAGAGCAGTAAAAATATTCTGTAAGATACAATAGTGGTGGATATGTTTTTATACATTTTCTCAAACACATTAATGTACAACAAAAGTAAGCCATAATAAACTATGGACTTAGGGTGATTATGATGTGTCAGTATAGATTCATCATTTGCAACAAATGTACCACTTTTGGTAGAGGATGTTGATAATAGAAGAGGGCATGCATGTTTGGAGTCAGAGTCCATTGGAAATATGTACCTTTACCTCAATTTTACTGATAACCTAAAATTGCTGTAAAAAATACAGCCTTGGTGAGCATGGGTGGCTCAGGCAGTTAAGTATCTGGCTTTGGCTCAGGTCATGATCTCAGGCTTCTGTGCTGGAGTCTCACATTAGGTTAGCAGTCAGTGGAAAATCTGCTTGGCCCTCTGCCCATCCCCTTGCTTGTGCTCTCTCTCCCTCTTAAAAAAAAACCACAAATCCTTAAATTTCAAAAAAAGAATAAATTTAAGAAATAATCACATGAACTAGAATACTTAAGCCCTTACTTAACAATAATTACATTACCTCTAAATGGTCTAAATAATTAACATAAAGAAATTGGCAGAGTAGATTATATTTTTAATTTTTTTAAAATAACTTTTTTATTGGTGTTCAATTTGCCAACATAGAGAATAACACCCAGTGCTCATCCCATCAAGTGCCCACCTCAGTGTCCGCCACCAGGTCACCCCCACCCCCTACTCTCCTCCCCTTCCAGCACCCCTAGTTCATTTCCCAGAGTGAGGAGTCTTCCATGTTCTCTCTCCCTTTCTGATATTTCCCACTTATTTTTACTCCTTTCCCTTTTATTCCCTTTAACTATTATTTATATTCCCCAAATGAATGAGACCATATAATGTTTGTCCTTCTCCAATCGACTTATTTCACTCAGCATAATATCCTCCAGTTCCATCCACGTCAAAGCAAATGGTGGGTATTTGTCGTTTCTAATGGCTGAATAATATTCCATTGTATACATAAACCACATCTTCTTTATCCATTCATCTTTCAATGGACACCGAGGCTCCTTCCACAGTTTAGCTATTGTGGACATTGCTGCTAGAATCATCGGGGTGCAGGTGTCCCGGCATTTCATTACATCTGTATCTTTGGGGTAAATCCCCAACAGTGCAATTGCTGGGTCGTAGGGCAGGTCTATTTTTAACTCTTTGAGGAACCTCCACACAGTTTTCCAGAGTGGCTGCACCAGTTCACATTCCCACCAACAGTGCAAGAGGGTTCCCTTTTCTCCGCATCCTCTCCAACATTTGTGGTTTCCTACCTTGTTAATGTTCCCCATTTTCACTGGTGTGAGGTGGTATCTCATTGTGGTTTTGATTTGTATTTCCCTGATGGCCAGTGATGCGGAGCATTTTCTCATGTGCATGTTGGCCATGTCTATGTCTTCCTCTGTGAGATTTCTCTTCATGTCTTTTGCCCATTTCATGATTGGATTGTTTCTTTGCTGTTGAGTTTAATCAGTTCTTTATAAATCTTGGATACTAGCCCTTATTCTGATAGGTCATTAGCAAATATATTCTCCCATTTTGGAGGTTGTCTTATAGTTTTGTTCACTGTTTCTTTTGCTGTGCAGAAGCTTTTTATCTTGATGAAGTACCAATATTCATTTTTGCTTTTGTTTCTTTTGCCTTCGTGGATGGATCTTTCAAGAAGTTAGTGTGGCCGACGTCAAAAAGGGTGTTGCCTGTGTTCTCCTCTAGGATTTTGATGGAATCTTGTCTCACATTTAGATCTTTCATCCATTTTGAGTTTATCTTTGTGTCTGGTGCAAGGGAGTGGTCTAGTTTCATTCTTCTGCATGTGGATGTCCAATTTTCCCAGCACCATTTATTGAAGAGACTGTCTTTCTTCCAATGGATAGTCTTTCCTCCTTTATCGAATATTAGTTGACCATAAAGTTGAGGGTCCACTTCTGGATTCTCTATTCTGTTCCATTGATCTATGTGTCTGTTTTTGTGCCAGTACCACACTGTCTTGATGACAACAGCTTTGTGGTCATTTCAACCTGAAATCTGGCATTGTGATGCCCCCAGCTATGGTTTTCTTTTTTAAAATTCCCCTGGCTATTTGGAGTCTTTTCTGATTCCACACAAAGCTTAAAATAATTTGTTCTAACTCTCTGAAGAAAGTCCATGGTATTTTGATAGGGATCGCATTAAATATGTAAATTGTCCTAGGTAACATTGACATTTTCACGATATTAATTCTTCCAATCCATGAACATGGAATATTTTTCCATCTCTTTGTGTCTTCCTCAATTTGTCTCAGAAGTTTTCGATAGTTTTTAGGGTATAGATCCTTTACCTCTTTGGTTAGGTTTATTCCTAGGTATCTTATGCTTTTGGGTGCAACTGTAAATGGGATTGACTCCTTGATTTCTCTTTCTTCAGTCTCATTGTTAGTGTATAGAAATGCCACTGATTTCTGGGCATTGATTTTGTATCCTGCCACACTGCCAAATTGCTGTATGAGTTCCAGAAATCGTGGGGTGGAGTCTTTTGGGTGTTCTATGTACAGTATCATGTCACCTGCAAAGAGGGAAAGTTTGACTTCTTTGCGAATTTGAATGCCTTTTATTTCTTTTTGTTGCCTGATTGCTGAGGCTAGGACTTCTAGTACTATGTTGAATAGCAGCGGTGGGAGTGGACATCCCTGTGGTGTTCCTGATCTAGGGGAAAGGCTCCCAGTGTTTCCCCATTGAGAATGATATTTGCTGTGGACTTGACATAGATGGCTTTTAAGATGTTGAGGAATGTTCTCTCTATCCCTATACTCTGAAGACTTTTGATCAGGAATGGATGCTGTATTTTGTGAAATGCTTTCTCTGCATCTATTGAGAGGATCATATGGTTCTTGTTTTTTCTCTTGTTGATATGATCTATCACGTTGATTACTTTGCAAGTGTTAAACCAGCCTTGCATCCTGGGAATAAATCCCACATGGTTATGATGAATCATCTTAATGTATCCTACTGGCTAGTTGGATCCTATTGGCTAGTATCTTGTTGAGAATTTTTGCATCTGTGTTCATCAGGAATATTGGTCTATAATTCTCCTTTTTGGTGGGGTCTTTGTCTGGTTTTGGAATTAAGGTGATGCTGGCCTCATAGAACGAGTTTGGTAGTTATCCATCTCTTTGTATGTTTGGAGACAGCTTTAGTAAAATAGGTATTGTTTCTTCATTAAACATTTGATAGAATTCCCCTGGGAAGCCATCTGGCCCTGGAGTTTGTGTCTTTGGAAGTTTTTGATGACTGCTTAAATTTTCTCCCGGATTTTTGGCCTCTTCAGGTTTCTATTTCTTCCTGTACTACTTTTGGGTGTTTGTGGTTTTTCAGAAATGCATCCATTTCTTCTAGATTGTCTAATTTATTGGCATATAGCTGTTCATAATATGCTTTTAACATCATTTGTATTTCCTTGGTGTTGGTAGTGATCTCTCCTTTCTCATTCATGATTTTATTAATTTGAGTCTTTTCTCTTTCGTTTTTCGTAGGGATGGCTAATGGCTAATGGCTAATCTATCTTATTAATTCTTTCAAAGAACCAACTTCTGGTTTGGTTTATCTGTTCTACAGTTCTTCTGGTATCTATTTCATTGAGATCTGCTTGAGTCTTCATTAACTCTCTTCTCCTGGTGGGTGTAGGTTTTATTTTCTGTTCTTTCTCCAGTTCCTTTAGGTGCAAGGTTAGCTTTTGTGTTGGATTTTTTCCAATTTTTTGAGGGAGGCTTGTATTTTGATGTATTTTCCTCTTAGGACTGCTTTTGCTGTATCCAAAGATTTTGAACGGTTGTATCTTCATTTTCATTAGTTTCCATGAGTCTTTTTAATTCTTCTCTAATTTCCTGGTTGATCCTTAATCTGTTAGCAGGATGGTCTTTAACCTCCATGTGTTTTAATTTCTTCCAAATTTCTTCTTGTGATTGAGGTCAAGTTTCAAAGCATTATGTTCTGAAAATATGCAAGGGACAATACCAATATTTTGATATCAGTTAAGACCTGATTTGTGACCCTGGTCTATTCTGGAGAAAGTTCCATGTGCACTTGAGAAGAATGTGTTTTCAGTTGTGTTGGGATGTAAAGTTCTGTAAATATCTGTGAAATCCATCTGGTCCAGTGTATCATTTAAAGCTCTTGTTTCTTTGGAGATGTTGTGCTTAGAAGATCTGTCATTTGCAGAAAGTGCCTTGTTGAAGTGTCCCAGGACTAGTGTACTATTATCTAAGTATGTCTTAACTTTGGTTATTAATTGATTGATATACTTGGCAGCTCCCACATTCGGTGCATAAGTATTCATGACTGTTAGGTCCTCTTGTTGGATACATCCTTTAAGTATAATATTTTTCCCACTTCACCTCTTACTACAGTCTTTGGGCTAAACTTTAATTTATCTGATATGAGGTTTGCTACCATTGCTTTCTTTTGTGAAACATTTGAATGGTAAATGTTTCTCCAACTTTTCATTTTCAGGCTGGAGGTGTCCTTAGGTTTCAAATGAGTCTCCTGTAGATAGCAAATAGATGGGTCTTGCTTTTTGATCCAGTCTGAAACTCTGTGCATTTTGGTGGGAGCATTTAATCCATTCACGTTCAGAGTTACTATGGAAAGATATGAATTTAGTGTCATCATAATATCTATTTAGTCCCTGTTTTGTGGATTGTTTCTTTGCAGTTCCTTTCTTTTACAGAGTCCCCCTTAATATGTCTTGCAGAGCTGGTTTGGTCACATATTCTTTCAGTTTCTCCCTATCTTGGAAGCTCTTTATCTCTCCTTCTATTCTGAATGAGGGCCTTGCTGGATAGAATATTCTTGGCTGCATGTTCTTTTCATTTAGGATCCAGAATATATCCTGACAGCCCTTTCTGCCCTGCCAGGTCTCTGTGGATAGGTCTGCTCTTCATCTAATATTTCTCCCCATATAAGTTAGGGATCTCTTGTCTCTTGCTGCTTTAAGGATTTTATCTTTGGAATTTGCAAGTTTCACTATTAAAGGTCCAGGTGTTGAACAGTTTTTATTGATTTGGGGGGGGGGATCTCTATATCCTGTATCTGAATGCCTGTTTCCCTACCCAAATTAGGAAAGTTCTCAGCTATGATTTGTTCAAATATGCTTTCTGGCTCTCTATCCCTGTTGGTGCCCTCTGGAACTCCAGTTATATGTGGATTTTTCTATCTGAGGCTGTCATTTATTTCATTATTATTTCCTGTCATTAAACTTTCCTCATTGTCTTTTAATTGTTTTTCCTTTTTCCTCAACTTCCTTCCTGCCATCAACTTGTCTTCTATGTCACTCACTCTTTCTTCTACCTCATTAACCTTCATCATTAGGACCCCCAGTTTGGATTGCATCTCATTTAATTGATTTTTATTTCAGCCTGAGTAGATCTAAATTCTGCTGTCATGAAGTCTCTTGAATCCTTTATGCTTTTTTCGAGAGCCACCAGTAGCTTTCTAATTGTGCTTCTGGATTGGCTTTCTGACATCGAATTGTAATCCAAATTCTATAACTCTGTGGGAGAGAGTACTGTTTCTCATTCTTTCTTTTGTGGTGAGTTCTTCTTTCTAGTCATTTTGCTCAGTGCAGAGTGTCTGTATGAGCGGGCTGCGTCAAGAATATTAAACACGATGTAAGCAAATTTCACTCTAGATTTTGCTGAGGTCAGAGACCAGAAATTGAAAACAAAGATCAGAATGAAATAAAACAAAAAGACCACCAAAGTGAAGGAAAACTTTTTAAATAAAGTAGTAAAAAATAAAACACC
Organism: Canis lupus baileyi; assembly: GCF_048164855.1. Classification (NCBI taxonomy): domain Eukaryota; kingdom Metazoa; phylum Chordata; class Mammalia; order Carnivora; family Canidae; genus Canis; species Canis lupus. The sequence goes on from NC_132842.1 coordinate 4,365,718, forward strand.
AGGAATCCTAAAGAAGAGAAAAAAATTATAAAATAAAGGAAGAAAAAAAGGAGAAGAAACAAAAGGGAGGGGACTGGGAGATGGTGGTGGTGAAGAAGTTGTAGTAGAGGGAGAATGTAGTCTACCTGAGTAATTTTAGAGGGTGATCCTCTTGTTTCTGAGTATATTAAGTTCTTGTTTCTGAGTATATTAAGTTCTGCATTAGAAGATGCTTAGTCCCAAATGTATATAAACCAGAAATGTTTGTAGAGGGCCCCAACCTTGACCACCAAAACATACATGAGATAAAATAGGGGGACAGAATTGAATGAGGAATCTCTCAAAATGAACCAGTATGGAATATCACTTGGTTCTGGGTGCATACTGGTCATGTTTCTGAAAGTATTAACTTCCACCACTGTAGAACAAAATGAGGCAGAGAAAACACAAAACACAAAACAAAACAACAACAACAAAAAAAAAAACATATCTTGTATATCTCCCAAAATTAAGTTGAGTATTTTGAAGGGAATCTAGAAGTGGAAAATATATCTAGGACCTGTAATTGTAAAAATATGAAAGTCGAAGAGGAACAATCTTAAAAATGAATAGGTGGTAAATTATTGTAGTTAATGTGGGAAAAGAGAAAAACAATTGGAAATTTATAGTCTGATATAAAAATGAGTTGTACTGGAAAAAGGAATTTTAAAAAAGGAGGGATATCCTCTGGTTCTATATACTGTAAATCCCTCTACTTCCCCAGGAGCTTTCCAGAGTTGCTTAGCCAAGAACTTGCTCTTCCCTTGCTCTTTCAGCTGGTCTTCTGGGGGAGGGGTCTGCTGTGCTGATTCTCAGGTGTTTGCACCAGGGGGAGTTGCCCCGCGCTCCACCGCATGCTGGGCTCAGTAGGTGCTGTTTATCCTATGAGGCCCCTGTTCCCTGGCGGCCCTGCTCTGTCCCAGGCAGAGGGTGACACAAGGAGGAATAACAACACTGGCGGTGGCCAGCTCTCCAGCTCTAGTCAGCTCCCACAGTATCTACCACAATTTCCCAGTCCACACCGGCCTGGATGCTCTGGGGGCAGTGGGTGCTGATCTGCACAGCTTCGGGGTGCCCAGCAGCAGGAGAGTTCTTGCTGTCCTGTGTCCTCTCCACCTCTGCCTGTCCTAGGGGGAACACAGGATCCTGGGCTTGTCCCCTGGCGCCCTGGGATCTGGGTCTATGCTGCTGGAATCCGGCTCCCAGAGCACAGCCCCTTCCATCCAGAGCTGCCGCCTGAGCTTCTCCCGAGGTCCCCCTCGGCTGGCACTCCAGCCCTTTACTGAGATTGGCCCACAGTCTGTAGCAGGTTCTCCCCTGGGGTGCACTTCCTCTGTTAGTGACTGAGAGACTAGAGGCTCCACTGCCCCTCCTGCGATTCTGCCCGAGTTCCCTGCTAAGTGCCTTTCCATTCAGGAAGAATCTGGTGTGGATTTTTATTTTTTATTTTTTTAAAGATTTATTTTCATTTATTTATGATAGACAGAGAGAGAGAGAGAGAGAGAGAGAGAGAGGCAGAGACACAGGCAGAGGGAGAAGCAGGCTCCATGCCGGGAGCCCGACGCGGGACTCGATTCCGGGACTCCAGGATCGCGCCCTGGGCCAAAGGCAGGCGCAAAACCTCTGAGCCACCCAGGGATCCCCTGGTGTGGATTTTTAAAGTTCTTGCTTCTCCGGGACCGGGCTTTCCTGTCCTGGGAAGTTTTTGCCACCGAGCCTTAGCCCGACTCCTCGAGGGGGTCCCTCCCCCACTTGATTTTTTTTTTTCTGCTTTCCTACCTTGTTAAAAGCGAAAACTCTTCTCTCTGTAGCGTTCCAGCTGTTCTCTCTTTAAATCTCAGGTCTAATTTTTAGGTTTTCAGGATGATTTGAAAGTTATCTAGGTAAGTTTGTGGGGGCAGGTGACTTGGGGACCCTACTCCTCTGCCATGTTGCCCCGCCCCCAAGATTTTATTTATTTATTCATGAGAGACACAAAGAGAGAGAGAGGCAGAGACACAGGAAGAGGCAGAAGCAGACTCCATGCAGGGAGCCCAATGTAGGACTCAAATCTCAGGACTCCAGGATCACGCCCTGAGCCAAAGGCAGATGCTCAGCCACTGAGCCACTCAAGCATCCTGGAAAGTTGTTTTAAAACCTTATTTGGGGGCACCTGAGTGGCTCAGCGGTTGAGCTTCTGCCTTCAGCTCATAGCATGATCCCAGGGTCTCGGGATTGAGTCCTGCATCAGGCTCCCTGCAGGGAGCCTGCTCCTCCCTCTGCCTGTTTCTACTCTTTCTGTTCGCCTCTTATTAATCAATGCAATCTTAAAAAACAAAACAAAACAAAACAAAAACCTATTTTATTCTGAATGACACTGATAATACATGTAAAATTTTGTGATGCAGGTAAAACACTGTTCAGAGAGAAATTTATGGTTTGATGTATTTTTCTTATATAATATGAAAGGTCTTCAATTAGTAAGGAAAGTCTCCTTTTAAAGTAACTAATAAAAGAAGAGGTAATTAAAATAAACTGAGAACAGAAATATAGTCATCAATTGTTGAAATTGTAATCAATTAAATTTTCAAAAGATAAAAGACAAAATCAGTGAAATAAAAAGCTGATTCTCTGAAAAAAATCAATAAAATTAATAAAAGCTTAGCCAAGGTAACTGGGGAAAAATAGAATGAGAGAAGACACAAATGACCAATATCTGAAATAAGAGAGAAGGTAAGAGGTAAGATGGCATAGAAGTGAGATGACTCTAAGCCTGCCTCCTCACTAGAACACAGCTAGATAAATATAAAATCATTCTGCATACCCATGAAATCTATCAGAAGTCTTGGAAAATGAGGCTAAATATCTACAAACCAGAAAAGCAACCTATGGAAGTTTCTGGTAAATAGAAGACCATAACATAATACACCTAGGATCTAGCTTCCCATATGTATTTTATTCATCTTATTCTTTTTTCATTTTTTGTATTTTAATTTTGTTATCTTATTTTTAAAATCTTTTTCTTTCTTTTTTTTCCCCTCCAAAAATTACAGGACTAGGGAGGATTGACAATAACTAAAGAATAGGAAGAAATAATGGCCAGGAAAAAAAAAAAGAAAGAAATAATGGCCAGGGATTTAATTAATACAGATATAAGTAAAATGTCTGAACTATAATTTAAAACAACAATTATAAGTATACTAGCTGGACTTGAAAAAAGCAAAGACACTATACAATCCCTTACTGCAGTAATAAAAAGGTAAAGTCTAGTCAGGCTGAAATTAAAAATGCTATAACCAATATGCAAACACAAATGGAGATAATAAAAATGAGGATGGATGAAGCAGAGGAACTAATCAGTGATATAAGAGTTAAAATTATGAAAAATAATTAAGCTGAAAGAAAAGAGAAGCAAAGGTATGGATGATGAAGGTAGACTTAGGGAACTCAACAATTTATTAAAATGAAATAATATTCATATCACAGGAGTCCTGGAAGATGAAGAGAGAGAAAAAAGTCAGGTTTATTCAGGCTAATTATAGCTGAAAAACTCCTTAATCTGGGAAAGGATACAGACATCAAAATCCAAGAAGCACCAAGAACTGCTATTAAATTAAACAAAAACCTAACATCACCAGGCATATCATAGTCAAATTCACAAAACACACAAGATAAAGAGAGAATTCTTTTTTAAAAAGATTTATTTATTTATTTATTTATTTATTTATTTATTTATTTATTTATTCATGAGAGACACAGAGAGAGGTAGAGGCAGAGGGAGAAGCAGGTTCCATGCAGGAAGTCTGATGCGGAGCTCGATCCCAGGACCCTGGGATCATGACCTGAGCCAAGGAAGATGCTCAACCACTGAGCTACCCATGTGCCCCAAAGAGCGAATTCTGATATCAGTAAAGGGAATAAAACCCTTAACCTAAAAGGGAAGACAGATATGATGTGCAGTAAATCTGTTCACAGAAACTTGACAGAGCAGAAGAAAGTGGCAGAATATATTTGATGAGCTGAATGGGAAAATATGCAACCAAGAATTCTTTACCCATGAAGACTGTCATCCAGAATAAAAGGAGAAATAAAGAATTTCCCAGACAAACCAAAATTAAAGGAGTTCATGACCACTCACCTAGCCCTTCAAGAAATATTAAAGGGGACTCTGTGAGTGGGAAAAACAAGACCTAATGCAACAGAAACTAAAAAAGACCAGAGATGAAAGGGATTACAGGGAAAAGGAGAGAAAATGAGTGGGAAAAATTAGAGAGGATGATAAAACGTGAGAGACTCCTAACTCTGGGAAATTAACAAGGGATAGAGGCAGGGGAGGCAAGTGGAGGATGGGGTGACTTGGGTCATGGGCACTGAGGAGGGCACTTGATGGAATGAGCACTGGGTGTGTTATACTATATGTTGGCAAATTGACCTCCAATAAAAATATATATATAATATATATATATATATAAAACTTCTTTTAAAAAATTAAAAGGACCAGAGAACATCACCAGAAACACCAACTCTAAAGATAATACAATTCATACCTTTCAATAATCACTCTGTAAATGGACTAAATGTTTCAATCAAAAAACAGGGTATCAAGTTGGATTTAAAAAATGGTTCATAGATATGCTGCCTACAAGAGACTCATTTTAGACCTAAAGACCTCTACAGATTGAAAGTGAGGGGAGGGAGAAACAGAATGATCTATCATGCAAATTGATGTTAAAAGAAAGCCAGACTAGCCATACTAGGTTCTATAAAAAAACTTATCAAGCAACACCTGAAAAACAAAAATCCATTCAAGAAATGGGCAGAAGACATGAAGAGACATTTCTCCAATGAAGTTATACAAATGGCCAATAGATACATAAGATGCTCAACATCACTCATCAAGTAAATAGAAATAAAAATCAGGATGAGATCCACCTCACACCTGTCAGAATGGCTAAAATTAACAACACAAGAAACAACAGGCATCGACAAGGAGATGGAGAAGGGGGAACCCTCTTACACTGTTGGTGGGAAGACAAACTCATGCAACCACTCTGGAGAAGATAGGGAGGTTCCTCAGAAAGTTAAAAATAGACCTATCCTAAGATTCAGCAATTGCACTACTAGATATTTATCCAAAGGATACTAAAATACAGATTCAAAGTGGTATGTGCACCTAGAGGTTTATAGTAGCATTATCAATAATAGCAAAACTATAGAGAGAGCCCAAATATTCATTGGCTGATGAATGCATAAAGAAGAGGTGATATATATATATATATATATATATATATATATATATCAGAATATTACTCAGCCATCCAAAAGAATTAAATCTTGTCATTTGTAATGACATGGATGGAACTAGAGTAAATTATACTAAGTGAAATAAGTTAGAGAAAAACTAATATATGATCTCACTCATATGTGGAGTTTGAGAAAGAAAATAGATGAACATAGGAGAAGGCAGGGAGTAAGGAAGAGAGGTAAATAAACCATAAGGGACTCTTAATGATAGACAACAGACTGAGGGTTGATGGAGGGAGGTGCGTGATGGGTTGGGATAGATGGGTGAAGGGTCTTAAGGAGGGCACTTTTTGTGATGAGCATTGGGTATTTTATGCAAGGGATGAATCACTGAATTCTACTCCAGAAAACAATATTGCACTGTATGTTAACTAAGTAAAATTTAAATAAAAATTTAAAAAAAATAAAAGAGGGAACATTATTGTAAAATACAAAGAAATTAAGAGGATATTTTGTATAACTTTATACTGACAAAAACAACAATTTAATTTGAAAAACCCAGGAAGATCTTGAAAAGTACAAATTGCTGAAATTAAATCAAGAAAAGATCACCTAAAAAATTTTAAAAAAAGATCACCTAAATAGATTTATATCTAGTAGAGTATATGAATCTGTAGGTAAAATCATTCCAATATAAGTATTTCCAGAGCCAGATGACCTTATTGGTGAATTCTACTAGGCATTTAAAAAATAAAAATAAAAATAAATAAATAAAATATATATATATAATACCAATAATACACGATCTCTTTAGGAGTTAGAGGAAAAAGAAACATTTCCAATTCATCTAATGAGGCAAGTACTTTATACTAAAAGCAGACAAACCATATTAAAATAAGAAAAAAAAACTACAGGCTACATGAACATAATTGCAAAAATCCTTCACAAAATATTAGCAATCAAAATCCAGCAATACATAAAAATTACCATGAATAATCACCAAGTGGGTCTTAATTAAACAATGGAAGACTGGTTCAATACTTAAAAACTGGTTGATGTGATTTATCTTATTGAAAGACTGTATTAGAAAACAAACATATGGGGATCCCTGGGTGGCGCAGTGGTTTGGCGCCTGCCTTTGGCCCAGGGCACGATCCTGGAGACCTGGGATCGAGTCCCACGTCGGGCTCTCGGTGCATGGAGCCTGCTTCTCCCTCTGCCTGTGTCTCTGCCTCTCTCTCTCTCTCTCTCTCTCTCTGTGACTATCATAAATAAATAAAAAATTTAAAAAAAAAGAAAACAAACATATGATGATACAATAAATAAAGCATTTGAAAAAAACATCTATTCATGTTAAAGTTTCTTAGCAAATTTCCTAATTCAGGAGGAAAATGTCATGTCATCCTGCAAAGGAGGTACATCTTCCCTCTACACAGGGCCCAACCTACTAGTGCAAGGTTATAATAAAAGCCCTAGGTAGTATGGGTGATCCAAAAACAGAGAAAACCTCAGAATTTCTTCCTGGAGACCAAGACTCTAGATTTTACCTGAGAACTGAAGTGATACTAGAAACATTGAGAAATAAAAAGGAGAGAGAGAGAGAGAGAAAGCTGTATGAATTTTCTTAATCAATTGGTTATGACAAAATGTCATACAAAGTTCTATCCCCAAAGAAAATGTGAGAGAGTGGAATATTTTCTTTCCTCAAAGTGGAGGACGGAAATGGTGAAGCATCTTAGATAGTCTCTCTCCGTCTTCCAGACTACAAAATAACGTGGGAAAGTAGAAATGTCTCCTGTGAGCATACAATGGGGGTGGGCTGGAAAAGAGCCAAAGTTGAAAATATTGAAGTCAGAACCAAGGAGAATGTCTGGGTGTACAGCTCTGGATCCCACAATAGGAAAAAGACTACGAGAAGGTGGGCAAATATTAGGATCCTAATGAAACGGCCACAATTTCAGATTAGGTCAGTTTAATTGGTAAATTCTTGGAATGTAAGCCAAAAGCTTCTAGATAAAATTTAAGTGGGAGGCTATAGCCTGCTGGACTCTTGAAGCCCCAGCTTCTCTAGAAACTACCAGGATTAGATAAGTGAGCTATTTCTGACAGTTGAGTGAAGCTCTCAATCCAATATCAGGCTTCATTCTCATTGTCTTGGAAATTGAATAAACTTAATGTTCTTAATACAGCTGACTCTAACAATGTGGCATCTAGGGGCACTTAGACTCGCACAATTAAAAAAAAATCAATGACAAAGAATCCATGAATAACTTTACTACTGATGACCTACTATTGACCAGAAGCCTTAATAACATAATGGTTATTGGTTAACACATATTTTATATGTTATACATGCTGTATTGTTATAATAAAAGCTAGAAAAATAAAATGTTATTAAGAAAATGAGAAAATACATTTATAGCTCGTTACTCTATTCATCAAAATATATATGTACTTTCAAATAAAATATATATATGTATATATATAATCTGTTTTTAAGTGGACTAACACAGTTCAAATTCTTTTTTTTTGTTATTATTTTTTTTAATTTTTTTTTATTGGTGTTCAATTTACTAACATACAGAATAACCCCCAAGCCCATCACCCATTCACTCCCACCCCCCGCCCTCCTCCCCTTCTACCACCCCTAGTTCGTTTCCCAGAGTTAGCAGTCTTTACGTTCTGTCTCCCTTTCTGATATTTCCCACACATTTCTTCCCCCTTCCCTTATATTCCCTTTCACTATTATTTATATTCCCCAAATGAATGAGAACATATAATGTTTGTCCTTCTCCGACTGGCTTACTTCACTCAGCATAATACCCTCCAGTTCCACACAGTTCAAATTCTTGTTGTTAAAGGATTAACTGTATTTCTAATTGGATGGGTTAAGGGCCTCAAGACCTGGAGTAATTATATTTGCTATTCTAACTTCCAGGGCTACTGGTTCCCCAGCTACAGTGAGATATGAACTAGAGGGTGGTATTTCTTTAGCAGTGGGAGTTCTCCATCTGCTACCCAGCTCTCTTTTAATGTTGAGGTTTTCCGTCATTAAAAAAAAAACTTAGAAAACTTCTTGTGTGTTAAACCAGGGGACATTTAAGGAAAACCATCCTCTGTTGTATCAGAAATACCTTTTAACTTAAAATCTCTGGTATAGGCAAATAATATGTTTCCTGACTAATCCCTGCTTTCATGGGTCAAATTCTCCCCCAGGTAGTTGAAATGTTTTCTCTCTTGGGTCTGGAGTATACACTCTTGTTTACTAGTAAGTTAATTCAGCAAATATTTATTGAGAACCTATGATGTGATTTGAGATACAGGAATGAAGAAAAAAAGACAAAAATCCCTACTTTTGTGAGTGTTTTCACAGTTTCTTGTATAGGACTACTGACATTCATAGTATACTAGAGAGTGGAAGGGAAAAATAATAAGACAGGAAATAAGGATAGCAAATGGCAGAAGAAGACTTTTGAGATTTTGATAAGACCATCTGGCATTCTCAGGACAGCAAGCAGGCCAATGTCACACAAAATGTAGAATATTGAAATATGAAGTCAGAGAGGTAATGGAGGACCAGATGTCATGGAGGACCCTATAGGCTTTTCTAAGAACTGGACCTTTTACTGAGGCTGTAAGAGGACCCCTGTAAAATAAGAATCAGTCAATCAATCAATTAATCAAAAAATCAATTTTTTCTGTTGGTTCCTGACAAAGGGATCCTAAAACCCTTGTTTCCTAAGTTTTCTGAAGTTATAGGAGTAGTAGGAGCATCTTATGTTCTAATGTTTGGTCATTGACCCTGATTTCTGACAAAGAGCTTTTAAATTCCTTGGAATTTCCTGGGTGATAGTACCATCATTTTTCTAAGAAGTGATTCTGGGTGGGCTCCTGGATGACTTCTGGATGGGGGCTGGTGATAGACCAAGACATAATTAAAAGCTAGGAATATTCATTCTCACCCTCCATTCTCCAGAGATGGAGGGAGGCTGGCAATGAAATTATTAATTGATTATACCTACTTGATGAAGACTCTCTACAAATCCCAGTAGAGTAGGTTTGAAGAGCTTCCAAACTGGTCAACACATCCAGTTATCAAGAGGGTGGTGCACCCCATCTCTATCAGACAGAAGTTCCTGTAGTTGGGACCCTTTCAGACTTTTATCTTTTCATCTAGCTGTTTAATCGCATCTTTTATCATATCCTTTATTATACAATAAACTGGTAAACTTAAGTGTTTCACTGAGTTCTCTCAGTTGTTCCAGAAAATAATTGAATCCAAAGTGGGAGAGGTCATGAAAACCTCTTATTTGTAGCCAAGTCAGTCAGAAGCTGTGAGTAACTGGCGGACCTATTATTTATGACTGACATCTGAAGTGGAAGGCAGTCTCATGGGAATAAGTCCTTAAATTATGGGCTCTGCACTAACACTGGTTAATGTCAAAATTAAACTGGACTGTAGGGCATTTAGCTGAGATTACGGAGAATGGTTTTGTGGGGAAAATAAAAAACTCACAAATTTAGTGTCCAAAAACGTTATGAGTATGGTAAGTACTTTATAGATTTTGCATACTAACCTTTTATCAGATATGTCATTTCCAAATATCTTTTCTCATTCCAAAGGTTGTCTTTTAGTTTTGTTGATTGTGTCCTTTGCTGTGTAGAAGCTTTTTATCTGGATGAAGTCCCTATGGTTTATTTTTGCTTTCATTTCCCTTATCTCCAGAAATGTGTCTAGCAAGTAGCTGCACCACTGAGGTCAAAAAGGTTACTGCCTGTGTTCCTTTCTAGGATTTTGATGGTTTCCTGTCTCACATTTAGGTCTTTCATCCACTTTTAATTTATTTTTTGTGTATGGTGTAAGAAAGTGGCTCAATTTCATTCTTTTGCATGTTGCTCTTCAGTTTTTCCCAACACCATTTCCTTAAAAGACAGTCTTTTATCCATTGGATATCCTTTGTGGTTTTGGTAAAGATTAGTTGACTCGATAGTTGCAGGTACATTTCTGGGCTTTCTGTTCTGTTCCCTTGATCTATGTGTCTGTTTTTGTGCCAGAACCATACTTGATGATCATACAGCTTTGTAATGTAACTTGAAGTCCAGAGCTGTGATGCCTCCAGCTTTGTTGTTCTTCAAGATTGCTTTGGCTATTTGGGGTCTTCTGTGATTCCATACAAATTTTAGGATTATTTTTTCTACATCTGTGAAAAATACTGATGTTATTTTCATAGGAATTGCATTAAATGTGTAGATTGCTTTGGGTAGTACAGACATTTTAACAATATTTGTTCTTCCAATTCATGAGCATGGAATGTTTTCCCATTTCTTTGTGTCATTTTCAATTTCATGCATAAGTGTTGTATAGTTTTCAGAGTACAGATATTTTACCTCTTTAGTTAGGTTTCTTCCTAGGTATCTTATGGATTTTGGTGCAATTTTAAATGAGATCAATTTCTTGATTTCTCTTTCTGCTGTTTCATCATTGGTATATAGAAATGTAATGGATTTCTGTATGCTGATTTTATATCCTGTGACTTTGCTAATTCTTGTATCAATGCTAGCAATTTTATGATGGAGTTTTTTTATTTTTCTACATAGAGGATAATGCCGTCTGCAGAGTGTAAGTTTGACTTCTTCCTTGCTGATTTGGATGCCTTTTATTTCTTTTTGTCGTCTGATTGCTGAAACTAGGACTTCCAGTACTACACTGGACAACAGTGGTAAGAGTGGACATCCATGTAATGTTCCTGACCCTAGGGTAAAAGTTCTTAGTTTTTCCCCATTGAGGATGATATTAGCTGTGGATCTTTTGTAAACAGCCTTTATGACGTTGAGGTATGCTCTTTTTATCTCTACTCTCTTGAGAGTTATTACTGAGAATTGATGCTGTCCTTTGTCAAATGCTTTTTCTGCTTCTATTGAGAGTCATATGATTCTTGATCTTTTCTTTTATTAACGTGGTGTATCATGTGGATTGATTTGTGAATATTGAACCATCCTTGCAATCCAGGAATAAATCCCACTTGGTCATGGTGAATAATTCTTTGAATGTACTGCTGGATTTGACTTGCTAGTTTGTTGAGAATTCTGGCATCCATGTTCATTAGGGGTATTGGCCTATATTTCCCTTTTTAGTGGGGTCTTTATCTGATTTTGGAATCAAGGTAATTCTGGCCTTATAGAATGAGTTTGGAAGTTTTCCTTCTACTTCTTTTTTTGGAACAGTTTAAAAAGAATAGATATTAACTCTTCTTTAAATGTTTTAGAGAATTCTTCTGTGAAACCATCCTGTTCTGGACTCTTGTTTGGTGGGAGATATTTGATTACAGATTCAATTTCATTGCTGGTTATCAGCTTTTTCAATTTTTCTATTTCTTCCTGTTTCAGTTTTGGTAATTTATATATTTCTAGGAATTTATCTATTTCTTCCAGATTGCCTAATTTGTTGGCATATAATTTTTCATAATATTCTCTTATAATTATTTGTATTTTTGTAGTCATCTGTCCTTTCTTATTTGTGATTTTATTTATGTGGAACCTTTCTCTTTTCTTTTAGATAAATCTGGGTAGGGGTTTATCCATTTTAATAATTTTTTCAAAGAACCAGTTCCTGGTTTCATTGATCTATTCCACTGGAGTTGTGGGAGGGGGTTTATTTCTATATTATTTATTTCTGCTCTAATCTTTATTATTTCCCTCCCTCTGATGGCTTTAGGCTTAATTTGGTGTTCTTTATCTAGCTTCTTTAGATGTAAGGTTATGTTATGCATTTGAGATTTTTCTTGCTTTTCAAGTAGGCCTGTATTGCTATATATTTCCCTCATAGGACTGCTTTTGCTGCATCCCAAAGGTTTTGGACCATCGTGTTTTTATTTCCTATTTTTCCATGTATTTTAAATTTCTTCTTTAATTTCCTTTCATGCTTTAGTAAGATGTTCCTTAATCTCAATGTATTTGTGGCTTTCCAAATTTTTCTTGTGGTTGACTTCAAGTTTCATTATGTTGTTGTCTCAAAACATGCATGGTGTGATCACAATCTTTCTGTGCTTGTTGAGGCCTGATGTGTGACCCAGTATGTGACCTATTCTGGAGACTGGAAACTTTTAAATTTGTGGTTTTCATTTACTGAGAAAACCACTCTGTCTCTATTACAGTGCAAGATCACCTTTGTCATAAATTTTATGGGATATATATGTAATATATATAAATCTATTTGGGTACCATTACTTTGCATTAGCATATTTCTGTTTCTTTCATTCACTCATTCATTTCTTTTTCTTTTGTTTTGTGCTAGTAATTGTATCACTCCATCATACTTTACTTGAGGATTCATCTTGATATCATGTAGAATAACTCCTCCATTTTTATTATTTTTCTCTTGATATCATGTAGTATAACTCCATTTTTGTTCCTTTTCTCAAGACTATCTTGACTATTCTCAATTTGTTGCATTTCCTCTAGATTTTAGAATTAGCTTCTCAATTTTCACTATTGTATCTCCTGTTATCTTGTTTGCAATTGCATTACATTCACATTGTTCTTTGGAACTACATAACAACTTTATAATAATCAGTTTTCTGATACATCAGCAGGTTTTACTTAATTTCTCTTGATAATGTACATTTTTTAGACTAGAGTATATAGTCCCCCAAGTTTTCTCCTGAGGGTCTGTTGGATCATTTCCTTTAATTATCAAGATTCTATGAGAAATTCTAGTCTTCTTCTCAGATTTTTTTGTTATTGTTTTGTTTTTGTTTTTAATTATATATTTTTGCACTACATAGCCTCAGAATTTGCAAATATCTTGCTGGCAAAACTTATAATTTGATCAAGGCCCCATAAATCTCTGAAATTAATAGGTGGACATTGTGTGACTGCTGAAGTTTCTGCTGGTTTTTCTTTTCCCAATGAGTCCCATCTTCTGATGTTTAATTCCAGATTCTGAGCCTCCAGTTACTTAAAATCAGGAAGTGCTCTCAGGAAAACAACTTCAGATAATGATACAAGATCATGATTCTCTCCAGGACTTTCAACTATTGTGTGGTACATCCTTAGCTATTCTTCCATCTAGTGAATTTTTGTTTCATCTGCATCTTTAGGCATTGAGATGTTGCATTCTGATTTGCAGATGTTTTGTCTTAACTCTTTATCCTCTAATCTCTCAAGCTTCAGAATTCAGAAATGGTGAGAGAGAAAAATGAGCCATATATTGAGGACATTGAATCTCCAAAATTTTATTACTAGTCCCTCACAATCACCAACAGCTTTCCTGGTTCTTCAGTAGCTGCCTCTTTTTGAATGAAGCCAGAACCTGAGCCCAAAGCTACAAGTAGACCTAAAGAAAGAGCAACGTCTAGCTATGTATCCTGTTATCCAATTTGTTTTTTATTTTTTTCTTTTTCAGGATCGTCAGATTGATGAATATTTGATAAATTTATCTTTGATAAATCTTTGCCCTCCTTATAGTTGTTTTCTTGACCTATAAAAAGAAATTGGCAAATGTTGGAAGATTAAAAAAAAAGTATTGAATAACAGTTCATTTTTTCTTCAGTTCTATTTTTCCTTGCTCTCAAATCTTCACTGCCACTGAAACAGACTTCCACAGGGTCCACAGTATCCAAAGTTCACTGGCAGGACAATCTGTTTATTTATGGGGCCCATTGAAAAATGAACGTAAGGAACCTCCTATTTAAAAATTATTAACACCAGCAGAGCTTAACTTAGTGCAGAGAATTTCTAAATGTGGGGTCCTATGCAACAACATAGTAACCTCTTGCCCCTGGCTCTTATCACTGGATTCAGGAAAGATTGAGAAGCAGACTAAATAAATCTATTTTAATTTTCCTTCTTTTCATTCTTTTTTTTTTTCATTCTTTTTAAAATTGTAACTCATTGAAGAGGTATGAAATATCTCATATATTTGCAAAAGCATAACTATTTATTTTTCTTTTTAATGCCACTATATATCTACATTTCAATTTTACATTTTGTAAGCATAGAGCTGTTGATTAAAATGAGAAAACACAAGTTTTTAATATCATGTTTGAAACAATTTATATTAGGTGTTGTCATCTCTATGTGTTAACTGGGAAAATATGAAAAATGTTAGTCCTCAGAAGAATGGGAATAAAACCTTCAAAATATTAGAATGTGCAGCTATGAAATTATGCACATACAACAGAACATAAGAGACATCTGTGTCTCATCAACTCTTTGCCTTGCTCTGGAAAAACCTCCATAGTAATTTTTCTACGGTTATTGTTGTCCACAATTTGTAAGCTGTTAATGTCAGCATTCAGACTACAGATGCCTCATGCTTTTAACAACTTGAGGGAGGTTTCCACTGCTCCACCAGTAAATTGCACTAATTTGTAAGATAATAAGATGGGCTAAAAGGCACACAGCCTGACATATTTGCATAATTCTTTGAAATGCCTCATGTCTCTTTTTATCTAATGGGAAACCTCTCATGTTACTATATTAGGGTTTTCTCCACATTTGCCTTAAATTTGGGAACTGTAGCTTCCTACTAGAAAGATCTTCAGGGCCTGTTTTCAGAAATCATGTGCCACTGAACAAAACACTATAATAAAGACCTTCATAAACTTATAAAAATAAGACTAGTTAGAGAGGACCTGAGGCTAATGCTATTCATATGATCTCAACACTACAGTTTAGTAGTCCCTGAATTTGTGATACTGAAATAAACATGAGTGAGGCTTTTTATCCCTAATACCTAAAGAACTCTGTGTTTATCATCACAATTTAAATATTAGTGCTTAACTATTAAAGTTAAATAACACATGCTTCTGTGGAAACCCTAATCAAATAGGACTAGGAGAAAGTAATAACCACCTCATCTGTGGATACTGGGGTAATGGTTGTTTCTTTGTAGCATTGAGGATGTCCAGATCAGAATAGGTGAGGAGAGATGGGGTAACTGGGTGATGGGTATTAAGCGGGAACTTGATGGAATGAACACTAGGTGTTATATGCAGCGGATGCATTTCTAAATTCTACATCTGAAACCAATAATACACTATATGTTAATTAAATTGAATTAAAAAAAAAAAAGAAAGGAGTAGAGAATTGACGGATTCACCTACCTTACTCAGGCAATTTTCTATCACAAGAAATCATGACATCACCTTAACCATGATATCTTCAATTAACCAAATCCTAATCCTTTTAGCACATGAGATCTAAAAATGTTAAAAAATAAAATGGCTGCTATGCACCGGTATAGAATTAAAGATCAGGAATTCTTTAATGTATTTTCTTAGCTTTACTCAGTATTTTAAAACTTCTTTGGCAGGAATATAGGGGTATACATAATAGTAAATATCTAGACATTTGAATTGATACATGCAGAAATGTATCATCTAAACTATATGCAAAAAGTTTTTATGAAACCTATCACATTTTCCCTATGTTGATTTTAGTGCATGATAAGAAGTACACTATATAGAATTAATGAAATTAAAAATTATTTCTATCCTTTGGGTAATAATTTCAACAGCAACAGGTATAATAATAGTAGCAGCTAATCTACCTCATGGGGAAATATTTTTTCATTATTGCTTCAAATCTATCGCAAATCTTATAAATGAAAAACAGAAAATTATTTCTTATCTACCTCTAACTCAGTGAACTGTTCTGGGCATTACTTGTTGACTTAGTTGAAATCAAGTGGCTAAAATACTATTTAGGGATCCCTGGGTGGCGCAGCGGTTTAGCGCCTGCCTTTGGCCCAGGGCGTGATCCTGGAGACCGGGGATCGAATCCCACATCAGGCTCCCGGTGCATGGAGCCTGCTTCTCCCTCTGCCTATGTCTCTGCCTCTCTCTCTCTCTCTCTCTGTGACTATCATAAATAAATTTAAAAAAATAAAATAAATAAAAATTTAAAAAAATAAAATACTATTTAATATTCTGAGTGCTTAATTATAAAGAACATGAAATGCTAAAGCAAAAATGAGCTATCTTTAGTGTTCATCACATATGCTTTAGATGGAGGACTTAGTGAATTGAGGACAGTTTTAAATATTTAATCATTTAATTGCTGATGATGAGATGACTGGGTAGCTCAGTGGTTGAGCATCTGCCTTCAACTCAGGGCATGTTCCTGGGATCCAGGACAGAGTACCACATGGAGCTCCTTGCAGGGACCCTGCTTCTCCCTCTGCCTTTGTCTCTGCCTTTCTCTGTGTGTCTCTCATGAATAAATAAATAAAATATTTTTTTAAAAATGCTGATGATACAATTTATTTTATTTATTTTTTTTTAAATTTTTGTTTATTTATGATAGTCACACAGAGAGAGAGAGAGAGAGAGAGAGGCAGAGACACAAGCAGAAGGAGAAGCAGGCTCCATGCACCGGGAGCCCGACGTGGGATTCGATCCTGGGTCTCCAGGATCGCGCCCTGGGCCAAAGGCAGGCGCTAAACCGCTGCGCCACCCAGGGATCCCTGATGATACAATTTAAAAGTGATTTTTTTTTTCCTCTGAAGGATATTATACATTTACTTTATGGTAGAGATATTCTGGGTGGCATCTTTTTGTGTCTTTATTTTAATTTTTTAAAAAAGGTTTTATGTATTTATTCATGAGAGACACAGAGAGAGGCAGAGACAGGCAGAAGGAGAAGCAGGCTCCTTGTGGGGAGCCTGATGTGGGACTCAATCCCAGGACTCCAGGATCATGACCTGAGCCAAAGGCAGAGGCTCAACCACTGAGCCACCCAAATGTCACTTGTGTTTTTACCTTTAGACTGCCGTTTGTTAATAGTGTAATTACTAAAAGATTTTAATGAAAACAATAAAAAAAAAGTTCATTTGAACTTTGGGTATTATTGATTTGTTAATCAACTAGCATCTTTTAAAGATTAAATGATCAAACTCCTTAAATAGTTACACATTAGTAAAAAATACCATAAATCTGGATACATTTAAAAGGCTGAAATTTCCCTACCTTTTATGAAATTACTGTGAACATAATCACTTTATTTTTTTTATGAAAATTACAATTCAAACACATATTTTCCTAAATGCTTTAGCATCATAAAAGCAGACAAATCACAAAAACGTAATTATAAAACTGAAATATTTATCACAACATAATTTAAAAATACCATTTATAAATAACTATTAAATAACTATTACTTATTTAAATATCTTTGTCACCATTGTTTTTATTCCTTTCCAACTTCATCATCATATGGTCTTAATAATCTTAATAAAATTTTTTTAAAACGTTGTCTTAGACGAGTCAATAGCTAAAACTCTGGGTTAGTAATCAATTATTTATTTTCATGGCACAGGTAAGTCCTTGTGAGCACTTCAAAATTACTTAAATACACATCACTGATCCTCATGCTAAATTTCTAATTGATTGTTAAATTGTGCCAAATCAATAATATTTTACAACCAAGCCTTCACATTTTAGCTTTCCTTTTATGCAATCCATGGTTCACTCTTAAGTGGTATACATCTGTCATTTCCCATTTTCTTATAATTACATTGATATGCTTTATTATAAGTATATATTTCATTTGTAAAGTGAATCATTTTATAATCATTTATAAAATCCCCATACAAATGAACACTCCAATTCATATTTCTATTATATCTACTCTTATTTTATATCACAACTCTTTTTTCTAATAATTTATACTAATATTTCTTTTGAGGATTATTATGAGTGCATAGTCTTAAAAATTCAATTTTTCTAATTAAGTGTTTTATCAACAAAATATTATGCTATTATCAAATAAAACATAATAAAACTATTACTATCTAGGAGAGGCGGGGCAAGATGGCAAAAGAGTAGGGTCCCCAAGTCACCTGTCCCCACCAAATTACCTAGAAAACCTTCAAATCATCCTGAAAATCTAGGAATTCGGCCTGAGATTTAAAGAGAGAGCAGCTGGAATGCTACAGTGAGGAGAGTTCGGCTTCTATCAAGGTAGGAAGACGGGGAAAAAGAAATAAAGAAACAAAAGGCCTCCGAGGGGGAGGGGCCCCACCAGGAGCCGGGCTGAGGCCGGGGCGAGTGTCCCCAGGACAGGAGAGCCCCGTCCCGGAGGAGCAGGAGCTGCACCGACCTTCCCGGGGGAAAGGGGCTTGCGGGGAGGTGGAGCAGGACCCAGGAGGGCGGGGATGCCCTCGGGCTCCCGGGGACACTGACAGACACCTGCGCCCCGGGAGAGTGCGCCGAGCTCCCTAAGGGCTGCAGCGCGCACGGCGGGACCCGGAGCAGCTCGGGGGGCTCGGGGGCGGCTCCCTGGAGGGGGCTGCGGGGCCCCGGGAGCAGCTGGGGGGGCTCGGGGGCGGCTCCGCGGAGTGGGCTGCGGGGCGGGAGCAGCTCAGGGGGCTCAGGGGCGGCTCCGCGGAGGGGGCTGCGGGGCGGGAGCAGCTCAGGGGGCTCGGGGAGCTCGGGGGAGGGGGCTGCGGGGCGGGAGCAGCTCGGGGGGGCTCGGGGGCGGCTCCGCGGAGGGGGCTACGGGGCGGGAGCAGCTCAGGGGGCTCGGGGGGCTCGGGGGAGGGGGCTGCGGGGCGGGAGCAGCTCGGCGGGACTCGGGGGCGGCTCCGCGGAGGGGGCTGCGGGGCGGGAGCAGCTCGGGGGGCTCGGGGGAGGGGGCTGCAGGGCGGGAGCAGCTCGGGGGGGCTCGGGGGCGGCTCCGGGGAGGGGGCTGCGGGGCGGGAGCAGCTCGGGGGGGGCTCGGGGGCGGCTCCGCGGAGGGGGCTGCGGGGCGGGAGTGTGAATCCAACAGCGCAGGCCCCGGAGCACAGGGCGCCGGGACACAGCCCAGGATCCAGCCTCCCCCGGGACAGGCAGAGGCCGGGAGGGCACAGGACAGCGAGGACGCTCCTGCCCCGAACTGAGCAGATCAGCGGCCCCGCCCCGGAGCCTCCAGGCCCTGCAGACGGAGAGCTCTGGAGTTCCTGCGGGGGCTGAATCCAGGGCTGCAGAGCTGCCCCGCCACTGGGGCTTTTCCTCCTGGGGCCTCACCGGGTAAACAACCCCCACTGAGCCCTGCACCAGGCCGGGGGCAGAGCAGCTCCCCCAAGTGCTAACACCTGAAAATCAGCACAACAGGCCCCTCCCCCAGAAGAACAGCTAGACAGACAGGGAGAAAACAAATTATTGACCAAGCAGTACTGGAAAGTTCCAGGGGAAGTCAAGGGACTTAAAGTATACAGAATCAGAGGATACTCCCCCTTGTTTGTTTGTTTGTTTGTGTGTTTGCTTTTTTGATTTCTGTTTCCTTTCACCCCTTTTCTTTTTTCTTTTTTTTTCCTTTTTCTTCTTTTTTTTTTCTCTTTATTCTTCCTTTTTTCTTTTTCTTTTCTTCTTTCTCTACTCTCTTTATCCCCTTTTCCCCATACAACTTGTTTTTGGCCACTCTGCACTGAGCAAAATGACTAGAAGGAAAACCTCACCTCAAAAGAAAGAATCAGAAACAGTCCTCTCTCCCACAGAGTTACAAAATCTGGATTACAATTCAATGTCAGAAAGCCAATTCAGAAGCACTATTATACAGCTACTGGTGGCTCTAGAAAAAAGCATAAAGGACTCAAGAGACTTCATGACTGCAGAATTTAGAGCTAATCAGGCAGGAAAAAAAAATCAATTGAATGAGATGCAATCCAAACTAGAAGTCCTAACGACGAGGGTTAGCAAGGTGGAAGAACGAGTGAGTGACATAGAAGACAACTTGATGGCGGGGATCCATGGGTGGCTCCGCGGCTGGTGCCTGCCTTAGCCCAGGGCGCGATCCTGGAGTCTGGGGATCCAGTCCAGCGTTGGGCTCCTGACATGGAGCCTGCTTCTCCCTCTGCCTGTGTCTTGCCTCTCTCTCTCTCTCTGTGTGTGTGTGTGTGTGTCTATCATAAATAAATAAATAAATATTTTTAAAAAGACAAGTTGATGGCAAAGGGGGAACCTGAGGAAAAAAGAGACAAACAAAAGATCATGAGGATAGATTAAGGGAAATAAGTGACAGCCTGAGGAAGAAAAATCTACGTAAATTGGGGTTCCCGAGGGCGCCAAAAGGGACAGAGGTCCAGAATATGTATTTGAACAAATCCTAGCTGAAAACTTTCCTAATCTGGGAAGGGAAACAGACATTCAGAACCAGGAAATAGAGAGATCCCCCCCTAAAATCAATAAAAACCATTCAACACCTCGACATTTAATAGTTAAGTTTGCAAATTCCAAAGATAAAGAGAAGATCCTTAAAGCTGCAAGAGACAAATCCCTAACTTATATGAGGAGGAATATTAGGTTAACAGCAGACCTCTCCACAGAGACCTGGCAGGCCAGAAAGGGCTGGCAGGATATATTCAGGGTCCTAAGTGAGAAGAACATGCAACTAAGAATACTTTATCCAGCAAGGCTCTCATTCAGAATGGAAGGAGAGATAAAGAGCTTCCAAGACAGGCAGGAACTGAAAGAATATGTGACCTCCAAACCAGCTCTGCAAGAAATTTTAAGGAGGACTCTTAAAATTCCCCTTTAAGAAGAAGTCCAGTGGAACAATCCACAAAAACAAGGACTGAATAGATATCATGATGACACTAAACTCATATCTGTCAATAGTAACTCTGAACATGAACAGGCTTAATGACCCCATCAAAAGGCACAGGGTGTCAGACTAGATAAAAAGGCAGGGCCCATCTGTTTGCTGTCTACAAGAGACTCATTTTAGACAGAAGGACACCTACAGCCTGAAAATAAAAGGTAGGAGAACCATTTACCATTCAAATGGTCCTAAAAAGAAAGCAGAGGTAGCCATCCTTATACCAGATAAACTAAAATTTACCCCGAAGACTGTAGTGAGAGATGAAGAGGGACACTATATCATGCTTAAAGGATCTATCCAACAAGAGGACTTAAAATCATCAATTTATATGCCCCGAATGTGGGAGCTGCCAAATATATCAATCAATTAATAACCAAAATTAAGACATACTTAGATAATAATACGCTTATACTTGGTGACGTCAGTCTAGTGCTTTCTACACTCATTGGTCTTCTAAACACAACATCTCCAAAGAAACGAGAGCTTTAAATGATACACTGGACCAGATGGATTTCACAGATATCTAGAAAACTTTACATCCAAACCCAACATAAAACACATTCTTCTCAAGTGCACATGGAGCTTTCTCCAGAATAGAGCACATACTGGGTCACAAATCGGGTCTGAACCGATACCAAAAGATTGGGATCGTCCCCAAAATAATGCCTTGAAATTAGAACTAAATCACAACAAGAAGTTTGGAAGGGCTTCAAACAAGTGGAAGTTAAGGACCATCTTGCTAAAAGATGAAAGGGTTAACCAGGAAATTAAGGAAGAATTAAAAAGATTCATGGAAACTAATGAGAATGAAGATTCAACCGTTCAAAATCTTTGGGATGCAGCAAAAGCAGTCCTGAGGGGGAAATACATCGCAATACAAGCATCCATCCAATAACTGGAAAGAACTCAAATACAAAAGCTAACCTTACACCTAAAGGAGCTAGAGAAAAACCAGCAGTAGATCCTACACCCAGCAGAAGAGAGTTAATAAAGATTTGAGCAGAACTCAATGAAATCGAGACCAGAAGAACTGTGGAACAGATCAACAAAACCAGGAGTTGGTTCTTTGAAAGAATTAATAAGATAGATAATATTTAGATAGATAGATCATTAATAATTAATAAGATAGATAAACCATTAGTCAGCCTTATTAAAAAGAAGAGAGAGAAGACTCAAATTAATAAAATCATGAATGAGAAAGGAGAGATCACCACCAACACCAAGGAAATACAAACTATTTGAAAAACATTTAGGAACAGCTATACACCACTAAATTAGGCAATCTAGAAGAAATGGATGCATTTCTGGAAAGCCACAAACTACCAAAACTGGAACTGGAAGAAATAGAAAACCTGAACAGGCCAATAACCAGGGAGGAGATTGAAGCAGTCATCAAAAACCTCCAAAGACACAAACGTCCAGGCTTCCCTGGGGAATTATATCAAACGTTTAAAGAAGAAACCATACCTATTCTACTAAAGCTGTTTGGAAAGAAAGAGATGGAGTACTTCCAAATTTATTCTATAAGGCCAGCATCACCTTAATTCCAAAACCAGACAAAGAACCCACCAAAAAGGATACTTATAGACCTATATCCCTGATGAACACGGATGCAAAAATTCTCAACAAGATACTAGCCAATAGGATCCAACAATACATTAAGAAAATTATTCACCATGACCAAGTAGGATTTATTCCTGGGACACAAGGCTGGTTCAACACTCGTAAAACAATCAATGTGATTCATCATATCAGCAAGAGAAAATCCCAGAACCATATGATCCTCTCATTAGATGCAGAGAAAGCATTTGACAAGATACAGCATCCATTCCTGATCAAAACTCTTCAGAGTGTAGGGATAGAGGGAACATTCCTCAACATCTTAAAAGCCATCTAGGAAAAGCCCACAGCAAATATCACTCTCAATGGGGAAGCACTGCAAGCCTTTCCCCCCTAGGATCAGGAACAAGACAGGGATGTGCCCTCTCACCAGTGTTATTCAACATAGTACTAGGAGTCCTAGCCTCAGGAATCAGACAACAAAAAGACATTAAAGGCATTCAAATTGTCAAAGAAGAAATCAAACTCTCCCTCTTCGCCGATGACATGATACTCTACATAGAAAACCCAAAAGCCTCCACCCCAAGATTGCTAGAACTCATACCTCAATTTGGTAGCATTGCAGGATACAAAATCAATGCCCAGAAGTCAGTGGCATTTCTATACCCTAACAATGAGACTGAAGAAAGAGAAATTAAGGAGTCAATCCCATTTACAGTTGCACCCAAAAGCATAAGATACCTAGGAATAAACCTCACCAAAGAGGTAAAGGATCTCTACCCTCAAAACTATAGAACACTTTTGAAAGAAATTGAAGAAGACACTGAGGTATGGAAAAATATTCCATGCTCATGGATTGGCAGAATTAATATTGTGAAAATGTCAATGTTACCCAGGGCAATGTACATGTTTAATGCAATCCCTATCAAAATACCATGGACTTTCTTCAGAGAGTTAGAACAAATTATTTTAAGATTTGTGTGGAATCAGAAAAGACCCCGAATAGCCAGGGGAATTTTAAAAAAGAAAACCATATCTGGGGGTATCACAATGCCAGATTTCAGGTTGTACTACAAAACTGTGGTCATCAAGACAGTGTGGTACTGGCACAAAAACAGACACATAGATCAATGGAACAGAATAGAGAATCCGGAAGTGGACCCTCAACTTTATAGTCAACTAATATTCGACAAAGGAGGAAAGACTATCCACTGGAAGAAAGACCGTCTCTTCAATAAATGGTGCTGGGAAAATTGGATATCCACGTATAGAAGAATGAAAGTAGAGCATTCGCTTACACCATACACAAAGATAAACTCAGAATGGATGAAAGATCTAAATGTGAGACAGATTCCATCAAAATCCTAGAGGAGAACACAGGCAACACCCTCTTTGAACTTGGCCACAGTAACTTCTTGCAAGATCCATCCATGAAGGCAAGAGAAACAAAAGCAAAAATGAACTTTTGGGACTTCATCAAGTTAAGAAGCTTTTGCAAAGCAAAGGATACAGTCAACAAAACTAAAAGACAACCTACAGAATGGGAGAAGATATTTGCAAATGACCTATCAGAATAAGGGCTAGTATCCAAGATCTATCAAGAACTTATTAAACTCAACAGCAATGAAATTAACAATCCAATCATGAAATGGGCAAAAGACATGAACAGAAATCTCACAGAGGAAGACATAGACATGGCCAACAAGCACATGAGAAAATGCTCTGCATCACTTGCCATCAGGGAAATACAAATCAAAACCACAATGAGATACCACCTCACACCAGTGAGAATGGGGAACATTAACAAGGTAGGAAACCACAAATGTTGGAGAGGATGCGGAGAAAAGGGAACCCTCTTGCACTGTTGGTGGGAATGTAAACTGGTGCAGCACTCTGGAAGACATTGTGGAGATTCCTCAAAGAGTTAAAAATAGACCTGCCCTACGACCCAGCAATTGCACTGCTGGGGATTTACCCCAAAGATACAGATGCAATGAAACGCGGGGACACCTGCACCCCGATGTTTCTAGCAACAATGTCCACAATAGCCAAACTGTGGAAGGAGCCTCCGTGTCCATCGAAAGATGAATGGATAAAGAAGATGTGGTTTATGTATACAATGGAATATTCCTCAGCCATTAGAAACGACAAATACCCACCATTTGCTTCGACGTGGATGGAACTGGAGGGTATTATGAGGAGTGAAATAAGTCAATCGGAGAAGGACAAACATTATATGGTCTCATTAATTTGGAGAATATAAATTATAGTGAAAGAGAATATAAGGGAAGGGAGAAGAAACGTGTGGGAAATATCAGAAAGGGAGACAGAACATGGAAGACTCCTAACTCTGGGAAACGAACTAGGGGTGGTGGAAGGGGAGGAGGGATGGGGTGGGAGTGAATGGGTGACGGGCACTGAGGTGGGCACCGACGGGATGAGCACTGGGTGTTATTCTGTATGTTGGCAAATTGAACTCCAGTAAAAAATAAATTTATTATTAAAAGGAAATGAAGCAATGAGAATTAGTCGTGTTCTAACAATGTGTACAATTACCAATAGAGAACAAAAATTAAATCAATATATTTGCAGTAACTACCAAGGATTTTAAATCTAAGGCAGGTAAAAAAAGATTGCATGCAAAAAATAATTTATGGCCACTATACAATTTGTAGTTTTTGATAAAACGTAATTTTTGTGTTTTATCTCAAAATGAATTTCCTCTCTAAAAAAGTATCCTCTGGCTTTTAGAGAATGATATATAAGAAAAGCATTTAAATTTTGATTTCCCCCTCAATGACAGTGGCCCTTCTGCCCTCTCCATTTTATAAATTATTGACAAAGCATCAGGAAGATTCCAATTGTGCAATAGCTAATTGGCCCCTCTGGTCATTTCTCAGTGGCCCTGAAAAGTTCACTGGTTTTAGATACAGGTTTTCTCAGACTTTAAGGCTCCAAAATTCTGAGAGTTTGAACAAGTTAGCATTCTTTATGTGTCTTTTAAATATAATATTTTGAGGTCAACGCTTGGCATTGAAGTAAGAGGTTAGATATTTGCTTACTATGGAAAAAATGAGAACACAATTGGTATTTTATATGGAATTAACCTTGAAATGTATATTTTAAAGCAAAAACTAAGCCAGCTAATTTTAAAATTGGAGAAAGATGAATGTTATGTAAAATTATTGATATTAAATGATGACCAAACTATTATAGAAAAAATTTGAATATAAGAATATTTACATAAGTATTATGATCTCAAATATTGTCATACTTTAAAATATATTTTAGAATTCCCTAAACTGGTACAAGATTTTGGTTTTCAAAATGTATTATTTCTTCCTGGCAATAAAAAATGGATTTTTGCTGTGAAATGATTGGATATAAGATTTAAAAAAACTTACAGATTTTATTTAAAACATGTTTGGAATATTTTCTAATCTCTTTTGTAATTTTGTTTTGGTTGAGAATTCCTATGTCAAACCAGGTCTGTTGACTTACTTCTAGCTTTGTATTACATCGTGACCTCTGAAATGTGCAGTGCATCTCTGCAGCTATATTAGCCCTTCATACACAAGTGTTTAAACCAAGTAGGTTAATGTTTTAGTTCACACATTGGACTCATGGTCTAACATTCGCAAGAGAAACTCTTGATGAAAAAATATATATATATGGCATAGTCATCCAAATTTATTACTAAGCAGTAATACAATTATTTTCTAGGATCTAATTTCCATTTACATTGCTTTCTCTTGTAGTACTGAGTCTTAGGTATGTGTGTGTGTGTGTGTGTGTGTACAGAAAGATGAGTATAGGAGATGGAAGCAGTTTTTCCTTCTTGCTTATCTTTGTAAATTTTATTTTTAAGGATGTTATTTTAGTTGTTTATAACAATAAGCTTCTGAGAAACTTTATTATAATAGGACATGTGAAGAAATTTTTTTATTGAATTTCTATTTGCCAACATATAGTATAACACCAAGTGCTCATCCCATCAAGTGCCCCCTCAGTACCCATTACCCAGTTACCCAACCCTCTACCTGCCTCCCCATCCACTACCCTTTGTTCATTTCCAAGAGTTAGAAGTATCTCATGTTTTGTCACCCTCTCTAATTTTTCCCACTCATTTTCCCTCCTTTCCCTTATACTCCCTTTCACTATTTATTATAATCCCCATATGAGTGGAACCATATGATGATTGTCCTTCTCTGATTGACTTACTTCACTCAGCATGAGACCCTCCAGTTCCAACCACATCAAAGCAAATGGTGGGTATTCATCCTTTCTGATGGTTGAGTGGAATATATATACACTATATTCCATTGTATATATACCACATCTTTATCCATTCATCTGTTAAAGGACATCAAGACTCCTTCCACAGTTTGCCTATTGTGGATATTGCTGCTGTGAACATTGAGATACAGGTGTCCTGGCATTTTACTGCATCTGCATCTTTGGGTAAATCCCCAGCAGTGCAATTGCTGGGTCGTAGGGCAGGTCTATTTTTAACTCTTTGAGGAACCTCCACACTATTTTCCAGAGTGGCTGCACCAGTTCACATTCCCACCAACAGTGCAAGAGGGTTCCCCTTTCTCCACATCTTCTCCAAAAACTGTTGTTTCCTATCTTGTTAATTTTCACCAATCTCACTGGTGTGAGGTGGTATCTCATTGTAGTTTTGATTTGTATTCCCCTGATGGCAAGTGATGTGGAGCTATTTCTCATGTTATTGATAGCTATGTGTTTGTTTAGTGAAATCTCTGTTCATGTCTTCTGCTCACTTCATGACTAGATTTGTTGTTTCTTGGGTGTTGAGTTTGATAAGTTTTTTATAGATCTTGGATACTAGCCCTTTATCTGATATATCATTTGCAAATATCTTCTCCCATCTGTAGGTTGTCTTTTACTTTTGTTGTCTGTTTCTTTTGCTGTGCAGAGCTTTTTATCCTGAAGTACCAATAGTTCATTTTTGTTTTTGTAGTACAGCTTCAAATTCGTCATTGTGATGCCCCAGGTATTGGCTTTCTTTTTCAATATTCCCCTGGCTATTTGGGGTCTTTTCTGATTCCACAAAAATCTTAAGATTATTTGTTCCAACTCTGTGAAGAAAGTCCATAGTATTTTGATAGGGATTGCACCAAATGTGTAAATTGCCATGGGTAGCATAGACATTTTGAAAATATTAATTCTTTGAATCCATGAGCAAGGAATATTTTTCCAATTCTTTGTGTCTTCTTCAATTTCTTTAAGTGTTCTGTAATTTTTAGGATATAGATCCTTTACCTCTTTGGTTAGGTTTATTCCTAGGTATCTTTATGCTTAATTGTAAATGGGATTGGCTCCTTAAATTTTCTTTCTTCAGTCTCATTGTTACTGTATACAAATGGTACTGATTTCTGGGCATTGATTTTTTATCCTGCCACATTGACAAATTGATATATGAATTCTAGCAATCCTGGGTGGAGTCTTTTGGGTTTTCTATGTACAGTATGATCATCTGCAGGAATATTCCCTCTATCCCTACACTATGAAGAGTTTTGATCAGGAATGTATGCTGTATTTTGTCAAATGTCCTTCTCTGCATCTACTGAGAGGATCATATATGCTTCTTGTTTTTTCTGTTGTTGATGCGATCTATTATGTTAATTGTTTTATGAGTGTTGGCCCAACCTTGCAACCCAGGGATAAATCACACTTGATCATGGTAAAAAATCTCTTCATGTACCATTGGATCCTATTGGCTAGTATCTTGTTGAGAATTTTTGCATCTGTGTTCATCAGGGATATTGGTCTATAATTCTCGTTTTTGGTGGGGTCTTTTTGTGCTTTGGAATCAAGGTGATGCTGGCCTCAGAAAAGGAGTTTGGAAGTATTTCATCCCTTTCTATCCTTTTGAACAGTTATAGTAGAATAGGTATTATCTCCTTTAATTGTTCGATAGAATTCCCCTGGGAAGCCATCTGACCCTGGACTTTTGTGTCTAAGGAGGTTTGTGATGACTGATTCAATTTCCTCCCTGGTTACTGGCCTGTTCAGCTTTTCTATTTCTTCTTTTTCCAGTTTTGGTAATTTATGGTTTTCCCAAAATGCATCCATTTCTTCTAGATTGCCTAACTTGTTGGCATATAGCTGCTCACAATATGCTTTTAAAATTGTTTGGATTTTAAAATCATTTGCATTAAGTATTGCCTAATTTGTTGGCATATATACGTTTTAAAATAATCTGTATTTCCTTGGTATTAGTTGTGATCTCTCCTCTTTTCATTCATGATTTTATTAATTTGAGTCCTTGCTGTTTTCTTTTTAATAAGGCTGGCTAATGGTTTATCTATCTTATTAATTCTTTCAAAGAAACATCTCTGTTTTTGTTGATATGTTCTACTCATCTTCTGGTCTATTTCATTGAGTTATGCTCGAATCTTTTTATTTCTCTTCTCCTTGGTGTAGGTTTTATTTTCTGTTCTTTTACCAGTTATTTTAGGCATGAGGTTTGCTTGTGTATTTGAGTTTTTTACAATTTTTTGAGGGAGGCTTGTATTGCGATTTATTTCCCTCTTAGGACTGCTTTTGCTGTATCCCTAAGTTGTTGAATAATTGTATCTTCATTTTCATTAGTTTCCATGAATCTTTTTACTTCTTCTCTAATTTCCTGGTTCACTCATTCATCTTTTAGAAAGATGCTCTTTAACCTCCACGTGTTTGAGTTTCTTTCAAATTTCTTCTTGCAATTGAGTTCTAGTTTCAAAGTATTGTGGTCTGAAAATATGCAGGGGACAATTCCAATCTTTTGGTATCAGTATGTGGTCTATTCTGGAGATAGTTCCATGTGCACTTGAGAAGAGTATGTTTCAGTTGCATTCAGATGGAAAGTTATGTACATATCTGTGAAATCCATCTGGTCCAGTGTATCATTCAAGGCCCTTGTTTCTTTGTTGATGTTGTGCTTAGAATACATGTCATTTGCAGAAAGCACCATGTTGAAGTCTCCCAGTATAAGTGTATTATTATCTAACTATGTCTTTACTTTGGTTATTAATTGATTGATATACTTTGCAGCTCCCACATTAGGGGCATAAATATTCATGATTGTTAGGTCTTCTTGTTGGTAGACCCTTTAAGTATGATATAGTGTCCTGCTTCATCTCTTACTACAGTCTTTGAGATAAACTAATTTATCTGAACTGAGGATTGCTACCTCACCTTTCTTTTGAGCATAATTTGAATGATAAATAGTTCTCCAACTTTTCATTTTCAGGCTGGAGGTGTCCTTATGTCTAAAGTGAGCCTCTTGTAGATAGCACATAAATGAGTCTTGCTTTTTCATCTAGTCCAAAACCCCTCATCTTTTGATGGGATCATTTAGCACATTCATGTTCAAAGCAACTACGGAAAGATATGAATTTAGTGTCATCATAATACCTATTCAGTCCCTGTTTTTGTGGATCATTTCTTTGGGCTTCCTCTTTCTCTTACAGGGTGCCCCTTAATATTTCTTGCTGAGCTGATTTTGTGGTCACATATTCTTTCAGTTTCTGCCTATCTTGGAAGATCTTTATCTCTCCTTCTATTCTGAAGGAGAGTCTTGCTGGATAAAGTATTCTTGGCTGCATGTTCTTCTCATTTAGGACCCTGGATATATCCTGCCAGCCCTTTCTGGCCTGCCAGGTCTCTGTGGAGATGTCTGCTGTTAATCTGACATTTCTCCACATATAAATTAAGAATCTCTTTTCTCTCTCTACTTTAAGGGTTTTCTCTTTATCTTTGAATTTTCAAGTTTCACCATTAAATATCTAGCTGTTGAACGGCTTTGATTTCTTCAGGGGATCTCTCTGTCTCCTGGGTCTGAATGCCTATTTCCCCTCCCCCTTTTAGGGAAGTTCTCAGCTGTGATTTGTTCAAATGTACTTTGTTGCCCTCTCTGGCTCTCAGCCTCTTCTGGAACCCCAATTATACATAAATTCTTCCTTCTCAGGCTATCGTTTATTTCACTTAGCCTTACCTCATAGTCTCTTAATTGTTTTTCTTTTTTCCTGTTTCCTTCCTTACCATTAACTTGTCTTCTAGTCGCTTTTTCTTCCACCTCATTGACTCTAGTTAGGACATCCAGTTTGGATTGAATTTCATTTAATCTATTTTTAATTTCAGCCTGATTAGCTCTCAATTATGCAGTAACCATAATGTATGGACTGTATGTCTACAGTCCTTTATGCTTTTTTTTCAGAGCCACTAGTAGCTTTATAATTGCTCTTCTGAATTGGCTTTCTTATATCTAATTGAAATCTATATTTTGTAACTCTGTGACAGAGAGTACTGTTTTTGGTTCTTTCTTTTGTGGTGAATTCTTCTTTTTGGTCATTTTGTCAGTGCAGAGTGGCTGTATGAGCAGTCTGAGTCAAAAATATCAACCACAACCAAAATAAAATTCACCCTAGATTATTCCAATGAAGCCTGAGACCAGAAAATGAAAAAGATCAGAATAAAATAAAACAAAAGGACCACTGAAGTAAGAAACAAATTTTAAAACAAAGTAGTGAAAAATAAAAGACCAAAAACCCCAAAGAAGAAGAAAGAAAAAAAATAAAGAGGAAAAAGCAAAAAAATAAGAAAAAAGTGGGGATGGGGGATGCTGGTGGTGAAGAAGTGGTAGTGGAGAGAAAATATAGTCTACCTGAGGGGTCCTAGTGGGTGATCTTTTTGGTTCTGAGTGTATTTTGTCCTGTATGTTAGAAGTTGCTCAATCCTAAATTCATATAAACCAGCAATAATTGTAGAAAGCCCCAACATTGACCAGCAAAACATAAGCAAAATAAAAGAAGGGGGGGGCAGAATGGGAATAAAGAGAGAATATTATCTCACAGGATTAACCAGTACGGTATTTCACTTGATTCTGGGAGTATGCTGGTCATGTTTTAGAAGGTGTTAACTTCTGCCAGTGTAGAACAAAATGAGGCAGAGAAAACAAAAAACACAAACAAAACCCCATATCTCCTCAAATTAAATTGAATATGTTAAAGGGAATCCAGGAGTGAAAACTATGTCTAAGACATGTAATTGCAGAAATATGAAAGTCAAAAAGGAAAAAAAAAACCTGAAAAATGAAGAGCTGGTAAACTATTATACTTAAGTTGGGAAAAGAGAATAAATGTTGGAAACTTTTAGTCTGATATAAAAATGAGTTGGAATGCCCGGGTGGCTCAGTGGTTAAGTATTTGACTTTGGCTAAAGGTGTGATCCTGTGGCCCGGTGATCAAGTCCCACATTGGGCTTCCTGCATGGAGCCTACTTCTCCCTCTTTGTATGCTGTCTCTCTCTGTGTCTCTCATGAATAAATAAATAAAATCCTTTAAAAAATTAAATAAAAAGAATAACAACAAGTTGTAATGGTAAAAGGAATAAAAATTTAAAGAAAAAAAAGAGGACACTCTCTAGTTTTATATACTATTTCCCTCAGTCCTGGAGCTTTCCAGCGCTGCTTGGTCAAGAACTTGCTCTTCCCCTGTTCTTCCAGCTGGTCTTCTGGGGGAGGGGCCTGCTGTGCTGATTCTCAGGTGTGTTTGCCTTGAAGGGGATGCCCCACCTCCTTCTCAGTGTGAGCTGTTTATCCTGTGAGGCTTTTTTTCCCTGGCATCTCCACCCAGTGGAGAGCCTGATTGACCAAGTGCTGTGTTAGAAAGTAAAATTGTATGTGGTTACATATATCTCAGCCTTTAGATTAGGGTTTTGTTTCTCTAGAATTCTCCAGTTAGGATGCAATTGTTTCACAGAGCCAAAAATCATCAACAATGAAACTTAGACTTATTATATGTTTTTAAGATTTCTTTTCATCATACTATACAATTAAAGTTATCATAAAACAGGAGAAAGAGGTTTGACAAAGGCAGAAAAATCCTGAAAGAAAAAGCATTAACAAGATAATGTAGGCTATAGGCCAAATGGGGGACACAGGCAGCCAAAGGGGAAAGACCCATAGGAGAGAAAGGTATTAAAAAGAGGGAACTAAATGTCAAAGAAAACGTTCATTCTATTTAGCCTAGAAAAAACTCTGATTTAAATATAATAGGAAAGAACAATTGAGTTTTGACTGTGTATGAAGGAAAGAGAGAGAGCGCCTGAGAGAGAAGGAAAAAGTGAGGAAGAGAGGGAAGAAGAGAGGAAAGGAGGAAGACAGAGAAAAAGGGAAGGTAGGGTGAGAAAAGGAAAGAAACAAAGGAGACAAAGAAAAGTTTTTCTACTTATTCATTCTCTAGGACATACTTCATGCTATTAATATTAAACTGGGTAGAGATAACACAAGATTGCCTAAAATTATCCTTAAAGGTTTTCTCATATATACTTTGTCTCACTTTGTCTCTCCAGGGATTACATTATGAATCACTAGGAGAAAAATCAAATGTTACCCCAAATGGAGAGATATGTATACTGTACATCTGAAGCTGGAATTGAATCAGGATTGTGTGCTGTGATTCGGAGGAGTGCTTTTAAGTTTAAGCTTTCCCCCTTGGGTGCCCCTCCCCTTATAATGACTCCGGGAATCTGGAGGCTTCACTGCCCCTCTTGGGATTTTGCCTGATTTTCCTACTAAACACTTTCCCATCTGGGAAAACTCCGGCATGGATTTTTAAAGTTCCCACTTCTCCAACGTTGGGCTTTTCTGTGTCAGAGGCTTTTGCCACTCAGCTTTAGCCCTGCTACTCGCAGTATCCCTCCCCCCACTTTATTGTTATTTATTTATTTATTTATTTATTTATTTATTTATTTATTTATTTATTTTTTCGGCCTTCTTACCTTGATAGAAGCAAAAACTTTTCTCTCTGTAGCGTTCTAGCTGTTTTCTCTTTAAATCTCAGGTCAAATTCGTATGTGTTCAGGATGTTTTGAAAGTTATCTAGGTAAGTTGGTGGGACCAGATGAGTTGAGGACCTTTACTCTTCTGCCATCTTGCCCCTCCCAAAACAATATTTCAAGAACTTTTTGTTTATCTCAGTATAATAGAGGCTCTGGAATGTAACTTTTTTTTCTATTTCATTATCTTTAAAACCTAGAAAAAAACCAACATTTTGTTTTGATTACCTCTCAAGTTTCTATTAACTGATAGGTAATTCATACAGATAGAAAGGAACACAAATGGGACTTCTAGGAAAAAATGAAAAATTGAAAAGAGGTAAAAACAGAATGAGTAAAGCATATTTGAAAATTTAATAAATGTATATGTCTATTCAGATCCATACCTTTTAAAAGCTAATGTTTCTCAAATATTCTTCCAGGCAGTAGATTTTCAAAACAATCATTTTTCAGACAAAAGAAAAATAAAAAGGTAAACTTTATACTAAATCAATTCCAATTCAAATAACACTAATTTTATTATATTTTTTGGAACTCTAAACAAGCATGTAAACATATTAAATTATGTTGAGAATGTATATCAGGAAAAATCAAACAGGTACCACTCATAGTCTAGTCAAGTTAAAAATAGATGCATTTAGGAAATAAAGGTAATTACCTAGTTTTAATATAGATCTCAAACTGTTATTGAGAAGCTTTGCACCATTTTCAAGCTGTCATATGCATGTGTGTTATCAAAATTTTAAGACCAGCTTCTCACTATACAGTGCAAAGTTATACATAGTACACCGTTTATTATTCTTAATTTCTCTGATATCTTTATTGCATACATCATGGCATATAAAGGACAGTTTTATTTGTTATCTTTTTTAAGCTTTAGATTAGTAATTATTGAAAGCAGACATTTATATTCCTAATATACCCTAGCATTTTAAAACTTTACAAATTTAAAATGAGGAGACACATTCATTTATGTATATTTTCAGTAAAAATAAACTCTTCGATATTCCATTTGTTTACTACATTAGGAAGTTTGGTTTTTACCTGGTTTGGTCATCTACATATCCAGACATTGCTCATATCATCACTATAAACCCTGGTGGTTGAAGATTTGTTTCTATGTTTTCTTGTAGCCAGAGATCAAAAGTAATGATTGTGTGTTCTTGCTATCTATTGTCCTTAAAAGTTGTGTTATCAGAAAGGAAGATAAGACTATCCATAAGAGAAGCTGAAATAGACTACAGCACATCTGTACGTTACTGCATGGACCTTCTAGCATCCTTCTTGTGGCAGTAAATGCACATTGCCATGTGCTCAACATGCTATTATGTCACTACACTACAGGGCTCACACTGAACTCAATCAAACACTATTTCACTTTGTACCTACTTATACAATTTTTAATATTGAGAAGTCACATATGTCATTGACAAAAAAAATCAAATCACTAGATATTGTTGCTACATTCGTTGCAAACAAATCAGTGAGGTCATTATTAGCCAGAAAGCTGGGGAAAAAACCCATAAATTTAACAAATTGCTTAATTGTATCTTAAATTGCACTGTAGTGTTGATTATTAGAAAGATAAGTATAATTACAGTACAATATCAATCAATCAATGGCATATCCGTAGTCTGAGAGCAATAATGGTATATAAATATATGGTAAATTGGAAAAATAAACATGAAATCAAAAATGTTTTTTTTTCATCTCTGATAGTGGCAGCAGGAAAATTTTTAATGAATGCTATTTTTTTATGTGCAATACTAACTTTAGATATCAATTCTAATATATTACGCTAAGAAAAACAGACTCCTTAAAGCTAGTTAATTCCTTGTTTTGCAGTAAAGAGAAATAGTCTAAATCTGAAACATTTTGTTACAAAACTTCAAATGGACTTTGCATATTTCAGGGGGAAGTATAGAAAAGTATCAATTAGGGCAGCCCGGTAGCTTAGCAATTTAGCACTGCCTTCAGTCCAGGGCATAATCCTGAAGACTTGAGATCCAGTCCCATGTCAGGCTCCCTGCATGGAGCCTGCTTCTCCATCTGTCTGTG
The DNA here is from genome assembly GCF_048164855.1 of Canis lupus baileyi. Classification (NCBI taxonomy): domain Eukaryota; kingdom Metazoa; phylum Chordata; class Mammalia; order Carnivora; family Canidae; genus Canis; species Canis lupus. The sequence goes on from NC_132842.1 coordinate 4,401,004, forward strand.
CCTCTGCCTCTCTTGGTGTCTCTCATGAATAAATAAATAAAATCTTTGAAAAAAAAGTATCAATTAAAGGCTGTCTTAATAGTAAATTTTTAAGTCTAAAAATAAAATAATAGTAATAGTTCTTTTTTTTAATAATAAATTTATTATTTATTGGTGTTCAATTTGCCAACATACAGAATAACACCCAGTGCTCATCCCGTCGGTGCCCACCTCAGTGCCCGTCACCCATTCACTCCCACCCCATCCCTCCTCCCCTTCCACCACCCCTAGTTCGTTTCCCAGAGTTAGGAGTCTTCCATGTTCTGTCTCCCTTTCTGATATTTCCTACACATTTCTTCTCCCTTCCCTTATATTCCCTTTCACTATAATTTATATTCTCCAAATTAATGAGACCATATAATCTTTGTCCTTCTCCGATTGATTTATTTCACTCAGCATAATACCCTCCAGTTCCATCCATGTCGAAGCAAATGGTGGGTATTTGTCGTTTCTAATGGCTGAGGAATATTCCATTGTATACATAAACCACATCTTCTTTATCCATTCATCTTTCGATGGACACAGAGGCTCCTTCCACAGTTTGGCTATTGTGGACATTAATGCCAAAACATCAGGGTGCAGGAGTCCCGGCGTTTCATTGCATCCGTATCTTTGGGGTAAATCCCCAGCAGTGCAATTGCTGGGTCGTAAGGCTGATCTATTTTTAACTCTTTGAGGAACCTCCACACAGTTTTCCAGAGTGGCTGCACCAGTTCACATTCCCACCAACAGTGCAAGAGGGTTCCCTTTTCTCCCCATCCTCTCCAGCATTTGTGGTTTCCTGCCTTGTTAATGTTCCCCATTCTCACTGGTGTGAGGTGGTATCTCATTGTGGTTTTGATTTGTATTTCCCTGATGGCAAGTGATGCAGAGCATTTTCTCATGTGCTTGTTGGCCATGTCTATGTCTTCCTCTGTGAGATTTCTGTTCATGTCTTTTGCCCATTTCATGATTGGATTGTTTATTTCTTTGCTGTTGAGTTTAATAAGTTCTTGATAGATCTTGGAAACTAGCCCTTTATCTGATACGTCATTTGCAAATATCTTCTCTCATTCTGTAGGTTGTCTTTTAGTTTTGTTGACTGTATCCTTTGCTGTGCAAAAGCTTCTTATTTTGATGAAGTCCCAATAGTTCATTTTTTTTTCTTTTGTTTCTCTTGCTTTCATGGATGGATCTTGCAAGAAGTTACTGTGGCCGAGTTCAAAGAGGGTTTTGCCTGTGTTCTCCTCTAGGATTTTGATGGAATCTGTCTCACATTTAGATCTTTCATCCATTCTGAGTTTATCTTTGTGTATGGTGTAGCGAATGCTCTACTTTTATTCTTCTACACGTGGATGTCCAATTTTCCCAGCACCATTTATTGAAGAGACTGTTTTTTTTTTTCCAGTGGATACTCTTTCCTGCTTTGTCGAATATTACTTGACCATAAGTTGAGGGTCCACTTCTGGGTTCTCTATTCTGTTCCATTGATCGATGTGTCTGTTTTTGTGCCAGTACCACACTGTCTTGATGACCACAGCTTTGTAGTACAACCTGAAATCTGGCATTGTGATGCCCCCAGATATGGTTTTCTTTTTTAAAATTCCCCTGGCTATTTGGGGTCTTTTCTGATTCCACACAAATCTTAAAATAATTTGTTCTAACTCTCCGAAGAAAGTCCATGGTATTTTGATAGGGATTGCATTAAACATGTACATTGCCCTGGGTAACATTGACATTTTCACAATATTAATTCTGCCAATCCATGAGCATGGAATATTTTTCCATATCTCAGTGTCTTCTTCAATTTCTTTCAGAAGTGTTCTATAGTTTTGAGGGTAGAGATCCTTTACCTCTTTGGTTAGGTTTATTCCTAGTTATCTTATGCTTTTGGGTGCAACTGTAAACGGGATTGACTCCTTAATTTCTCTTTCTTCAGTCTCATTGTTAGTGTATAGAAATGCCACTGACTTCTGGGCATTGTATCCTGCCACGCTACCAAATTGCTGTATGAGTTCTAGCAATCTTGGGCTGGAGGCTTTTGGGTTTTCTATGTAGAGTATCATGTCATTGGCGAAGAGCGAGAGTTTGACTTCTTCTTTGCCAATTTGAATGCCTTTAATGTCTTTCTGTTGTCTGATTGCTGAGGCTAGGACTTCCAGGACTATGTTGAATAGCAGTGGTGAGAGTGGACATCCCCGTCTTGTTACTCATCTTAGGGGAATAGCTCCCAGTGCTTCCCCATTGAGAATGATATTTGCTGTGGGCTTTTCGTAGATGGCTTTTAAGATGTTGAGGAATGTTCCCTCTATCCCGACACTCTGAAGAGTTTTGATCAGGAATGGATGCTGTATTTTGTCAAATGCTTTCTCTGCATCTAATGAGAGGATCATATGGTTCTTGGTTTCTCTCTTGCTGATATGATGAATCACACTGATTGTTTTATGAGTGTTGAACCAGCCTTGTGTCCCGGGGATAAACCCTACTGGGTCATGGTGAATAATTTTCTTAATGTGTTGTTGGATCCTATTGGCTAGTATCTTGTTGAGAATTTTTGCATCCATGTTCATCAGGGATGTTGGTCTGTAATTATCGTTTTGGTGGGGTCTTTGTCTGGTTTTGGAATTAAGGTGATGCTGGCCTCATAGAACGAATTTGGAAGTACTCCATCTCTTTCTATCTTTCCAAACAGCTTTAGGAGAATAGGTATGGTTTCTTCTTTAAACGTTTGATAGAATTCCCCTGGGAAGCCATCTGGCCCTGGGTTTGTGTCTTGGGAGGTTTTTGATGACTGCTTCAATCTCCTCCCTGGTTATTGGCCTGTTCAGGTTTTCTATTTCTTCCAGTTCCAGTTTTGGTAGTTTGTGGCTTTCCAGAAATGCATCCATTTTCTTCTAGATTGCCTAATTTAGTGGCATATAGCTGTTCATAATATGTTTTTAAAATCGTTTGTATTTCCTTGGTGTTGGTGGTGATCTCTCCTTTCTAATTCATAATTTTATTAATTTGAGTCTTCTCTCACTTCTTTTTAATAAGGTTGGCTAATGGTTTATCTATCTTATTAATTCTTTCAAAGAACCAACTCCTGGTTCTGTTGATCTGTTCCACAGTTCTTCTGGTCTCGATTTCGTTGAGTTCTGCTCGAATCTTTATTAACTCTCTTCTTCTGCTGGGTGTAGGATCTATTGGCTGTTTTTTCTCTAGCTTCTTTAGGTGTAAGGTTAGCTTTTGTATTTGAGTTCTTTCCAGTTTTTGTTTGGATGCTTGTATTGCGAGGTATTTCCCCCTCAGGATTGCTTTTGCTGCATCCCAAAGATTTTGAACGGTTGTATCTTCATTCTCATTAGTTTCCATGAAAATTTTTAATTCTTCCTTAATTTTCTGGTTTACCCTTTCATCTTTTAGCAAGATGGTCCTTAACCTCCACGTGTTTGGAGCCCTTCCAAACTTTTGTGATTTAGTTCTAATTTCAAGGCATTATGCATGGGACGATCCCAATCTTTTGGTATTGGTTCATACCCGATTTGTGACCCAGTATGTGGTCTATTCTGGAGAAAGTTCTATGTGCACTTGAGAAGAATGTGTTTTCAGTTGAGTTTGGATGTAAAGTTCTCTAGATATCTGTGAAATCCATCTGGTCCAGTGTATCATTTAAAGCTCTCGTTTCTTTGGAGATGTTGTGTTTAGAAGACCTATCGAGTGTAGAAAGCGCTAGATTGAAGTCACCAAGTATAATCGTATATTTAATTCTTATTCTTTGCTGAAGCTTTCTAATTATTCATTTCTTTAAAATGTATTTGTAATTGTTTTTCGAAGTATTTCTGACAACTTTAAAAACTTTATGATATAGTTTATTTCTAGCTTCCTGTATTGTACCTACCCACACAATAGAGGGTTTGGCTTTAGAACTGCTGAGCAATGGTAAGTGTCTTGATTCTCCTATGATCCACTGCATACAGTAATATATCATGGAGGGTAAGGAATGCCTGTTCACTGCTAGGTGAGGTTGAAATTTAGGGTCCACATGTGGTCTCCTTTATCATCATGAGGTAGGAGGGTTTACTACTAGTAGGTGGGGAAAAATGTCATGGCTCACTACTTGGTCTTTTCTGATATTACCAAGGCAGGATGTTGGAGAACCTCATCACAACTCAATAAGGTGGGAAGTCTAAACTGTCCACTTGGCTTTTGTTGGTGTGGTTAGGGTTTGGATCAGATTTTTTGTTTGTTTATTTTTTATTATGTTTGTGCAGAATAAAAGGATACTATATGGAGATTTCTTGTCATAATATTTTTGTCCCTTTTGTGATCCTCTGGCTAGGAGCAGACTCTCATTAGAGCTTTTGTCTTTGTGCCTCTTGCCATTTCCAGATTACTAGCTTCTTCATGTCCAATTCTTGGTTATATGAGGGAAAAAGCAACCCAGGAACTGACCACCATGTAATTTCCTGTGTCCTGAGTTCCCTAGCTGATCAGCTTTATTTTTTTCACTTTTTGAGTCTTCTTACATTTGTTTTTTATGCAATTTCCAGATTTGTTGGATATATTTAGCATTGTCAATAGGGGAAAATATGTCTATTGAGTCTTCACAGAAGCTAAAGTCCTTTTTTTGGTTTGTTGGTTGTTTTTAGAAGCTTTTGTTATAGAGAAGTCTCTGGTGCATTTCACAAGGATTATTCTTTGCCTACCCTTTCCAGAATCAAGAAGGAATATTCCTGGCTCCTCATAAGAATTTAGTGAGGAGCTTGGGAGTAAATGAAGGGGCTCAGTTAAAACTGTAGCTTCACAGGCTTTCTACTCTCCCAGTAGTTCACACAATCTCCACCATTTTTTTTTAAATGACATTTAAGTAGTCCTACCAGTTTATGGTTCCAGTGGCTTCTGCTCTAGGAAAATAGATCTCAGATCTCAGTTTTGACTTTTGGGATGTTCCTATCTTTTCAAACTTTAAGGTGGCCATGTGCTCTGTGGCTTCTTTTCTGATGGGTCCAAGAAAACTTGTTGATACTCAGTTTGTTCAACTTTTTTTTTCTTGTTATGTAGTTGAGAGGGAGGACTTCCAATTCTTTACATCTTGAAGCTAAGACTGGAAGTCCCTGGATCTTCCTTACACCCTTCTTTTTATCTCATGCCACCTCCTTTCATATTTTTGAAAATGTAGCAAAATATATTTTGAATTATTAATTGAAGCACTCCTTCCAGTAGTTGCTTATCTCCCATGGCTTTATTCTTTAAGACTTTTCAAATTTCTAATCCAGGGAAGTAATAACAAAATAAAGAGTGAGGGAAAAAATTAAAATTTCTCAATTCTTAATTTATAATAACTTTAGAACACACTTAAAATCAAAATATTTAAGAGTATGGCAAGTCTTCCAACTTCCCTGTATCTCTGTAATACTTTCCTCCCCTACTGAGTTCTTAGTTTGAGGTAGCAGCATACAAAAGTGAGTAGGAAAGAGTAACTTTACTACTAGTAGTTTCCTGAGCTTGAGTCATGTTCTCTTTCTCAAAGTTGAGTCTCACTGACTCTGTGTGTGTGTGTGTGTGTGTGTGTGTGTGTGTGTGTGTGTGTGTGTGTATGTAGGGTTTTGGAGAGGGTATGTAAAGAAACAACAGAAACAGGCAGGCAGTAGCACAGGTTCATGTTCTCAGAAGGACTCCACACTTATTTTAATGATTTGTTGTTGCTGTCATACAATTTTTAATAATTTCTATAAACAAGACTCTGAATTTTCATTTTGTGCTGGGCCTCTATAAATTGTCCACCTGCTCCTAGAAAATATAAGCACCAAGGAACCTGATTCCTGGGATAGGCTCTGGATGGAGGCAAACTTCATAGAATTTCAGGAAGCCCAAAACATTGAGAGTGGTAGTGCAGAGATGACTGCAGGGAGTGTCCAGGCAGAAAAGCCTAGGAGAGAGTGCACAGTTCTCTGTATCTAACATTGAATGGGGAACAGCCAGATGATGATGTATAATAAAAAGGAGTATAAGTGTTACTGAGCAGAATTGGGGTAAGAGGGAGAGAGGAGGAAGAGAGAAGGAGAGAGAGATACGCACCTCTCTAATGCCCTGGTACTATGTTAGTCCTTGGAAATTAGACCCTGCCTAGGGAATGAACAGATATATACTATGAGTTGGCAGAGATTACCTAAAATTGATTGAAATTAACCTCCCACTATCTTGTAGAATTGAGAAATCAAATCAAACTCAGTGTTATGAACTGAATATTTGTATCCCTCTAATATCCATATATTGATGTCCTAACCCCCAATGTGATGATATTTGGAGATAGGGCCCTTTAGAAGTGATTATATATATTATATATATGAGGTGATAATAGTAGGTCTGATATCAGTGTGTTTATAAAAAGAGACACCAGAAATCTCCTGTGTCCCAGGGGGCACAGTGTGAGGACACTATGAAAAGGCCACTATTTACAAACAATAAAGATAATTTTCACCAGAGTCTCCCAGCTTCTAAACTGTGAGGAATAAATTTCTGTTGTTTACCCACTCGGTTTATATTATGGCAGTCCAAGCTGACTAGGTAATTCAGAGAAAAATAAAATTATACTTAATGCCCATTTTAATTTAAAGCTATTAGTTTGTGCCCACTATAAACTCTATATTTCAGCCCACTAAAGTGTTTGACATATCCCAAAGGTGATATTCTTTTCTTCACTTCTGAGTCTCTGACACAGTCTTGTCACATTGGACAAGATTCTGACTGTCCATATGTATATGCACATGTGTGCATGTATGTTTCTTTTTTATTTCATCACACCAGGGACAAGGTCTTTGCTGGCCCCAGCCTCAGTAAAACATTTAAGCCCCATTTGTTGTTGGGATGCTTTGCCTTTGAATTCCAGTTTCACACAATGAGCCAGGTTTGGATAAGTGAGGCATACACAGTCATTCATTCCCACAAAAACTGAATTCCAGACCATGTCTTTCTAGAACTGCAATACAGTAAATCTGCATCTTCAACTTCTCCTTCTGCTGTATTTTATATTCCATTTCTAGTCCACAGAGAGGATTACCCAATTTTTGAGTGAAACTGTATATTTAAAATATAGTTTTGGTGCTTCCAGGTAAAGATAAGAAACAGCAACAATAAATAAAATATTGAAGTAAAAAACCAAAAAGATATAGCATACGGATGTATTTGTGCAAGAATTTCTGTAAGGAATATAACTAGCAAAGAAATTGCTGGGGCATGGGTACAAGGCACATTTTGAACTTTCCTAGGCATTGTCACATTGGTTTTCAAATTATAACAATTTATACTTCTACTAGTACAGTTAGGAGAATTTTTATTTCTCCATGTCCTCCCAACATCACACATGGTCACACATTGCCCTCACACAACTACTATATCCAGTGGAAATAATGTAATATTTCATTGTTTTCATTTGTGTGTTCTTAATTACTGAGGTTGAAACATTTCTTTTTTTAAATTATTTTTTAAATATTTTATTTATTTATTCATGAGACACACACACACACACACACACACACAGAAGCAGAGACATAGGCAGAGAGAAGCAGGCTCCATGCAGGGAGCCCGATGTGGGACTCGATCCCGGGACTCCAGGATCATGTCCTGTGTGGTAGGCAGACGCTAAACCTCTGAGCCACCCAGGGATCCCGAAACGTTTCATTTTAAAATGGTATTTTTGGTTTCATCTGTAAACTTGCCTATTTACATATGTTACTAATTTTTCTATTGTTTTTTCTCATGTTTTTATCTTTACAGGTTCCCCATATACTTTTAAACCTACCTACAATCTAAGTTCCCTTCTGACTACTGTACTAAAACTACTTGTAAGCATCATCTTCCTATTTCCAAATCCCACATACATATCTTCATTCTTATCTCACTCAATGTCTCCACATTACTCATGGAGATGGTCAATTCTTTGTCTTTGTTAATTGCTTCTCTTTTGGCTTTTGTATCTCACTTTCTTGGTGTTTCATTGGGATTATTCATTTTCATTTATTATTTGCCAGTGCCAAGAACACAGCCCAGCAAGATCAGATTTTGGTAATGTTTAAGTGTATAGTTTCTAGTGAATAGTTTCTAGTAGGATCAAGATACATATTTCAGCCCGAGGCGGGGCAAGATGGCAGAAGAGTAGGGTGACCAAGTCACCTGGCCCTACCAACTTACCTAGATAATTTTCAAATCATCCTGAAAACCTAGGAATTCGGCCTGAGATTTAAAGAGAGAATAACTGAAATGCTACAGTGAGAAGAGTTCGTGCTTCTATCAAGGTAGGAAGATGGGAAAAAATAAAGAAAAAAGCCTCCAAGGGGGAGGAGCCCCTGCTAAGAGCTGGGCTAAGACAGGCAGCGAGTGCCCCCAGGACAGGAAAGCCCAGTCCTGGAGAGGCAGAAACTTTACCAATCTTCCCGGGCGGATGGAAAGGCACTCCCAGGGAGCTCGGGCAGGATTCCAGGAGGGGCAGAGGTGCCCTCAGGCTCCCAGGGGCACTAACAGAGGAACTGTGCCCTGAGGGAGAGTGCCCCACACACCACAGGCCAAGCGCCCAGGAGCAGCTCAGGTGGAGGCTCAGGCAGCAGCTCCGTGGGGAAGGGGCTGCGTGTCACAGAAGCAGCCTGGGAGGCGGCTCCCCTGGCAGAGGGGGCTGCGTGGCCCCGGGAGCAGCTCAGGTGGCACAGGTCCTGGAACCCAGGGCGCCGGGGGACATGGCCCAATATCTGGCGCTCCCCTGGAACAGGCAGAGGCCGGGAGGACACAGGGCACCAAGGACCCTCCTGCCGCTGGGTGCCCCTGAGCTGTGCAGAGCAGTGCCACCAGCCCTCAGGGAATCCAGGCCCCTGCAGACTGGGAGACTGTGGTAGTCACGGCTGGAGCTGACTCCAGAGCTGGAGAGCTGTCCACTGTCACTGTTGTTGTTCCTCCTGGTGTCACATTGTACCTGGACTGAGCAGGGCCACCAGGGAGCAGGGACCTCACAGGATAAACAGCTCCCACTGAGCCATGCACCTGGCAGGGGACTGGGCAGCTCCACAGGTACACACACCTGAGAATCAACACAGCAGGCCCCTCCCCCAGAAGACCAGCTGAAAGGACAGGGGAAGAGCAAGTTCTTGACGAAGCAGCACTGGAAAATTCCAGGGGAATTCTAGGGACTTAGAGTATATAGAATCAAAGGATACCCCTCCTTGTTTTTTTTGTTTTCTATTTCCCACCCCCTCTTTTTTTTCTCTCCTTTATCTCCTTTTTCCAGTACAACTTGCTTTTAGCCACTCTGCAGAGTAAAATGACTAGAAGGAAAAATTCACCACAAAAGAAAGAATCAGAAACAGAACTCTCTCCCACAGAGTTACAACATTTGAATTACAATTCAGTGTCAGAAAGCCAATTTGGAAGCACAACGATAAAGCTACTGGTGACTCTGGAAAAAAAGTAAAGGATTCAAGAGACTCCGTGACTGCAGAATTTAGATCTAATCAGGCAGAAATTAAAAATCAATTAAATGAGATGCAATCCAAACTGGAGGTCCTAATGACAAGGCTTAACAAGGTAGAAGAAAGAGTGAGTGACATAGAAGACAAGTTGATGGCAAGGAAGGAAGCTGAGGAAAAAAGAAAAAAACAAATAAAAGATCATGAGGATAGGTTAAGGGAAATCAATGACAGCCTCAGAAGGAAAAAAGTCTACGTTTAATTGGGGTTCCAGAGGGTGCTGAAAAGGACAGAGGACCAGAAACTGTATTTGAACAAATTATAGCTGAGAACTTCCCTAACTTTGGAAGGGAAAGAGGCATTCAGATGCAGGAGATAAAGAGATACCCCCTAAAATCAATAAAAACTGTTCAACACCTCGACATTTAATAGTGAAACTTGCAAATTCCAAAGATAAAGATCCCTAAAGCAGAAAGAATCCCTAACCTTTATGGGGAGAAGTATTAGGTTAACAGCAGACCTCTCCACAGAGACCTGGCAGGCCAGAAAGGGCTGGCAGGATATAGTCAGGGTCCTAAATAAGAAGAACCTGCACCCAGAATACTTTATCCAGCAAGGCTCTCATTCAGAATGGAAGGAGAGATAAAGAGCTTCCAAGATAGGAGAAACTGAAAGAATATGTGACCACCAAACCAGCTCTGCAAGAAATATTAAGGGGGACTCTATAAAAGAAAGAGGAAGTCCAAGGAAGCAATCCAAAAAACATGGACTTAATAGGTATCAGGATGACACTAATTTCATATCCTTCAATAGTAACTCTGAATGTGAATGAGCTTAATGATCCCATCAAAAGGCGTAGGCTTTCAGACTGGATCAAAAAGCAAGACCCATCTATTTGCTGTCTACAAGAGACTCATTTTAGACATAAGGACATCTACAGCCTGAAAAGAAAAGGATGGAGAACCATTTACTATTCAAATGGTCCTCAAAACAAAGCAGGGGTAGCCATCCTTATATCAGATAAATTAAAGTTTATTTCAATGACTGTAGTAAGAGATGAAGAGGGACACTATATCATACTTAAAGGATGTATCCAATGAGAGGACCTAACAATCATGAATATTTATGTCCCAAATGTGGGAGCTGCCAAGTATATCAATCAACTAATAACCAAGGAAAAGAGATACTTAGATAATAATACACTTATACTTGGAGACTTGAACACAGGGCTTTCTATAATAGATAGATCTTCCAAGCACAACATCTCCAAAGAAATAAGAGCTTTAAATGATACACTGGACCAGATGGATTTCACAGATATTTACAGAACTTTACATCCAAACACAACTGAGTGCACATTTTTCTCAAGTGCACATGGGATCTCCAGAATAGACTACAAACTGGGTCTTAACCGACACCAAAAGATTGGGATCATCCTTGCGTATTTTCAGACCATATTGCTTTGAAACTACAACTAAACCATAAGAAGAAGTTTGGAAGGATTTCAAACATGTGGAGGTTAAGGACCATCCTCCTAAAAGATGAAAGGGTCAACCAGGAAATTAGAGAAGAATTAAACATTCATGGAAACTAGTGAGAATGAAGATAGAACTGTTCAAAATCAATGGGATACAGCAAAAACAGTCCTGAGGGGGAAATACATTGCAATACAAGCATCCATCGAAAATCTTGAAAGAACTCAAATACAAAAGCTAACCTTGCACCTAAAGTACCTGAAGAAGGAACAGCCAATAGATCCTACACCCAGCAGAAGAAGAGAGTTAATAAAGATTCAAGCAGAACTCAACGAAATCGAGACCAGAAGAACCGTGGAATAGATCAACAAAACCAGGAGTTGGTTCTTTGAAAGAATTAATAAGATAGATAAACCACTAGCCAGCCTTATTAAAAAGAAGAGAGAAGAGACTCAAATTAATAAAATCATGAATGAGAGGGGAGATCACCACCAATACCAAGGAAATACAAACGATCTTAAAAATATATTTTGAACAGCTATACACCCATAAATTAAGCATCTAGAAGTAATGGACACATTTCTGGAAAACCACAAAGTACCAAAACTGGAACAGGAAGAAACAGAAAACCTGAACAGGCCGATAATCAGGGAGGAAATTGAAGCAGTCATCAAAAACTTCCCAAGACACAAAAGTCCAGGGCCAGATGGCTTCCAAGGGGAATTCTATCAAATGTTTAATGAAGAAACAATACCTATTCTACTAAAGCTGTTGGGAAAGATAGAAAGAGATGGAATACTTCCAAACTCATTCTAGGAGGCGAGCATCACCTTAATTCCAAAACCAGACAAAGACCCCACCAAAAAGGACAATTATACACCAATATCCCTGATGAACACAGATGCAAAAATTCTCAACAAGATACCAGCCAATAGGATCCAACAATACATTAAGAAGATGATTCACCATGACCAAGTGGGATTTATCCCCAGGATGCAAGGCTGGTTTAATACTCATAAAGCAATCAATGTGATTGATCGTATCTACAAGAGAAAAAACAAGAACCACATGATCCTTTGAATAGATGCAGAGAAAGCATTTGACAAAATACAGCATCCATTCCTGATCAAAACTCTTCAGAGTGTAGGGATACAGGGAACATTCCTCAGCATCATAAAAGACATATACAAAAAGCCCACAGCAAATATCATTCTCAATGGGGAAACACTGTGAGCCTTTCCCCTAAGATCAGGAACACGACAGGGATGTCCACTCTCACCACTGCTTTTCAACATAGTATTAGAAGTCCTAGCCTCAGCGATCAGGCAACAAAAAGAAATAAAAGGCATTCAAATTGGTAAAAAACAAGTCAAACTCTCCCTCTTTGTAGATGACTGTACATAGAAAATCCAAAAGCCTCCACCCCAAGATTGCTAGAACTCATACAGCAATTCGGCAGTGTGGCAGCATATAAAATCAATGCCCAGAAACCAGTGGCATTTCTATACACTAACAATGAGACTGAAGAAAGGGAAATTAAGGAGTCAATCCCATTGACAATTGCACCCCAAAGCATCAGATACCTAGGGATAAACCTAGCAAAGAGGTAAAGGATCTATACCTTAAAAACTACAGAACACTTCTGAAAGAAATTGAGGAAGACACAAAGAGATGGAAAAATATTCCATGCTCATGGATTGGAAGAATTAATATTGTGAAAATGTCTATGCTACCCTGGGCAATTTACACATTTAACGCAATCCCTATCAAAATACCATGGAGTTTCTTCAGAGAGTTGGAATAAATCATCTTAAGATTTATGCGGAATATGAAAAGACCCCGAATAGCCAGGGAAATATTAAGAACGAAAACCGTTGCCGGCGGCATCACAATACCAGATTTCAGGTTGTGCTACAAAGCTGTGGTCATCAAGACAGTGTGGTACTGGCACTAAAACAGACACATAGATCAATGGAACAGAATAGAGAACCCAGAAGTGAACCCTTAACTTATGGTCAAGTAATATTCGACAAAGCAGGAAAGAGTATCCACTGGAAAAAAAAAAAACAAACAACAGTCTCTTCAATAAATGGTGTGGGAAAATTTGGTCAGGCATGTGCAGAAGAATGAAACTAGACCATTCTCTTACACCATACACAAGATAAAAGATAAACTCAAAATGGATGAAGGATCTAAATGTGAGACAAGATTCCATCAAAATCCTAGAGTAGAACACAGGCAACACCCTTTTCAACTTGGCCACAGCAACCTCTTGAAAGATACATCCATGAAGGCAAGAGAAACAAAATCAAAAATGAACTATTGGGACTTCATCAAGATAAGAAGCTTTTGCACAGCAAAGGATACAGTCAACAAAACTAAAAGACAACCTACAGAATGGGAGAAGATATTTGCAAATGACCTATCAGATAAAGGGCTAGTATCCAAGATCTATGAAGAATTTATTCAACTCAACAGCAAAGAAACAAATAATCCAATCATGAAATGGGCAAAAGACATGAACAGAAATCTCAGAGGAAGACATAGACATGGCCAACAAGCACATGAGAAAATGCTTTGCATCACTGGCCATCAGGGAAATACAAATCAAAACCACAATGAGATACCACTTCACACCAGTAAGAATGGTGTAAATTAACACGACAGGAAGCAACAAATGTTGGAGAGGGTGCGGAGAAACGGGAGCCCTCTTGCACTGTTGGTGGGAATGTGAACTGGTATGGCCACTCTGGAAAATTGGACGTTCCTCAAAGAGTTAAAAATAGACCTGCCCTGCGACCCAGCAATTGCACTGCTAGGATTTTACTCCAAAGATACAGATGTAGTGAAATGCCAGGACACCTGCACCCCGATGTTTCTAGCAGCAATGTCCACAATAGCCAAACTGTGGAAGGAGCCTCGGTGTCCATTGAAAGATGAATGGATAAAGATGTGGTCCATGTATACAATGGAATATTACTCAGCCATTAGAACCTACAAATACCCACCATTTGCTTCGATGTGGATGGAACTGGAGGGTGTTATGCTTAGTGAAATAAGTCAATCGGAAAAGGACAAACATTATATGGTCTCATTCATTTGGAGAATATAAAAATTAGTGAAAGGGAATAAACGGAGAGAGGATGAGTGAAAATGTCAGTGAGGGTGACAAAATATGAGAGACACCTAACTCTGGGAATTGAACAAGGGGTAGTGGAAGGGGAGGTGGGCGGGGGTGGGGTGACTGGGTGATGGGCACTGAGGGGGACACTTGGCGGGATGAGCACTGGGTGTTATGCTAAATGTTGGCAAATTGAACTCCAATTAAAAATTTTTTAAATAATAAAATACATAAAAACTTTTAAACCATAAAAAAAGATACATATTTCAACTCTTGTCTTGGCTCTCTCTCGAGCTAGTAGAGACACCTGTGCAAGATCCTAACATTTTATCCATTTTTGCCTTCAATTACTCTTGACAACGTGTTGTTCCTCCTTTTCCTCTAACTGTAATTCATTATATGTTGCAATTAGCAGGATTTGAAAATGAACTTTGATCCTGACACTTGGTAACACTTATTCGAACAAGCTGGGTTGCAGAAGGCAGAAATTGTGTTGATTATGAAGAGTGTGATGTGATAAAATAGTATCTAGGAAACGTCATTGCATTCACTTTCTGTGGTGACTAATGGAGTATTTGAGGCCAATTAGTCAGAGGTAACCAGTTATTATGTTGCCTATTGGGCCATTCCCTATGCCTGAACTATAAAATAAAGTACAATAGAAATTAAGGAGGCAATATGGCAGAAGAGTAGGGGCTCTCAAAACATCTGGTCCCACAGACTTATCTAGATAACTTTCAAAGCCTCCGGAACACCTACAGATTTGACCTGAGATGTAAAGAGAGAACAGCTGGAAAGAGAGAAAGTGATCACCTCTGACAAGATAGGACGGTGGAGAAGAGAAAAGGCAGGGGAGGGGAGCCGAGGCAAGTTGGGGCAAGCTGAGGCAAACTGGGCCATGAAAGTGGAGCCACAGCAAGCTGGAGTATGAAAGCAGAGCAGCATACAATGGAGAATCTTAAAAATCTGTGCCTGAAAGAGTCTTTCTTTATTGAAAAGTGCTCAGCAGGGAAATAGGGCAGAATCATAGGAAGGGCAGTGAAGCCTCACTATTCCTGGAGACAGAATAGGGGCACCTGGGAGAAAGCTCACTGCAAACCATGGTCCATTTGCGGTAAAGGGCTGGGACACTGCAACCCTCTGAGGCATCTGGAAGGAGCCAGCTTGTTACCCAGTCAGGCACCAGAGCTGTCTTTACCCTAGAGCCCGGCAAGGTACAGAGGTGGCTTTCCTCCATTCCCATTGGGAAAGGCAGACCCTAGGAGGACATGGGACAGTGAGAACTCTCTTGCCACCGGGCACTTTTCAATTTTTGCAGATCAGTGCCCCCACACCTGCCCGCAGAAGGATCTAGGTCAGTGTGGACTGGGAGACTGTGGTTCAATACTTGTGGGGAGCGCTTGGCTCTGGGGCTGGAGATCTGGCTTCCGACATTTTTATTTGTTTTCATTTTGCCTTTCACCTGGAAGATGCAGGGCCTCTTGGGAACAAAGGCCTCACAGGGTAAGTAAGTCATACTGCGTCCAGCCACCTGCAAGGAGCGGGGCATCTCCACCCAGGGGCACACACCCGAGAATCAGTGCAGCAGACCCCTCCCCCAGATGATCAGCTGGGAGAACAAAGGAAGAGCAAGTTACTGACCAAGCAGCCCTGGAAAACTCCAGGACTGAGGGAAAATAAAATATAGAACTAGAGGTTTTTTCCTTACAATTCGTTTATCTTTCAGGTTAAAAATTCACATATCTTTTATCTTTCTCTGCCTTAACTACAATATTTTACCAACTATTTTTAACTTTTTTTCCTTTGACTTTCATATTTCTGCAATTACATGTCTAAGACATATTCTTCATTTTGAGATTCCCTTTAACATATTTGATTTAATGTTGGTATATATAGGGGTTATGAGTTTCTGGATTTTTTTTCCTGTCTTGTTTTTTTGTATAATGGTGGAGGTTAGTACCTTCTAACACACCGATCAAAATACACCCAGAAACAAGTGAAGCATGTGTTGGTTCATTCTGTAAGACTACATTCTCTTTTTCTTCCCATTCTGCTCCCCTCTTTTATCTTGTTGCTGTTTTTGTGGGTGTCTATACAAGTTTGGTGGTTTGTATAAATTTGGAATTGTATGTTCTTACATACAGAACAAAATACACTCAGAACCAAGAAGTTCACCATCTAGGTCCCCTCAGTGAGACTATATTCTCTCTCCACCACCACTTCCTCCCCATTCCTCTTTTTTCTCTTCTTTGTTTTTTTGTTTTGTTTTTGTTTTCTTATTCTTACTTTTTTAAATTTTGTTTTCACTTCTGTGCTCCATTTGTTTTATTTTGTTCTGTTATTCTTTTTCCTTTTTTTTCTGGTCTCTGACCTCTTTGGGATTGTGTAGGGTGTATTTTAAGTCATGGTTGATATTTTTGACTCTACTTTTTCATACAGCCACTCTACACTGGACAAAATGACTAGAAGGAAGAACTCACCACAAAAGAAAGAACTGGAAGTAATAGAATACTCTGCCACAGACTTGCTGGATATGGATTTAAATACCATGTCAGAGATACAATTCAGAAGTACAATTATAAAATTACTGGTGGCCCTGGTAAAACACATAAAGGACTCTAGAGATTCTCTTATTGCAGAATTGAAAGCTAAATCAGGCAGAAATTAAAAATAGTTTAACTGAGATATGCTCTAACTGCTATGGTTAATGCTCTAACTGCTATGGTTAATCAGTGGAAGAAAGAGTGAGTGACATAGAAGATAACTTGATGGGAAAGAAGGAAGCCAAGGAAAAAAGAGAAAAACAATTAAGAACCCAAGAGGAAAGGTTTCAAAAAATAAATGATAGATTGAGAAGAAATAGTATTTGTCTTATTGTGATTCCAGAAGAGGTAGACAGAGAGAGGACCACAAAGTATATTTGAACAAATCATAGCTGAGAACTTCCCTAATCTGAGGAAGTAAGCAGGCATTCAGATCCAAGAGATAGAGAGGACACCCCCACCCCAAATCAACAAAAACTGTTCAACATCTTGACATTTAATAGTGAAACTTGTAAATTTCAAAAATAGAAAATTCTAAAAGCAGCTCAAGACAACAGATTCTTAAATTATAAGAGACAAAATATCAGATTAATAGCAGACCTATCCACAGAGACCTGGCAGGCCAGAAAGGGATGGCATAATATATACAGGATACTAAATGAGAAGAACATGCATCCAAGAATGTTCAGTAAGCCTATCATTCAGAATAGACAGAGTAATAAAGAACTTCCAGGATATACAGAAACTGAAAGGACATGTGACCACCAAACTGGCTCTGCAAGAAATATTAAGGGGGGCACTCTAAGAGAAGGAGGAAGCTCAAAGAAACAATCCATTGAAACAAGGACTTAATAGGTAATACTATGACACTTAATTCATATCTTTCAATAGTTACTCTGAACATGAATGAGCTAAATGACCCCATCAAAAGACTGAGGGTATCAGAATGGATAAAAAAGCAGACCCTATCTATATGCTGTCTACAAGAGACTTATTTTAGACATAAGGATACCTCCAGCCTGAAAATGTAGAGGTGGAGAACAACTTACCATTCAGATGGTCCTCCAAAGAAACCTGGGGTAGCAATCCCTATATCAGATAAATTAGAGTTTATACCAAAGACTATAGTAAGAGTTGAAGAGGGTCTATTCAACAAGAAGACCTAATCATGAATATTTATGCCCTTAATGTGGGAGCTACTAAATATGTCAATCAATTACTAACCAAAGTAAAGAGATACATAGATAATAATATATTAATAGTAGGAGACTTCAACACAGCACTCAGCAATTGACATATGTTATAAGCAGGACATCACCAATGACACAAAGGCCTTGAATGATACACTGGATTTCACAGGTATATATATAACATTCCATCCCAATGCAACTGAAAACATATTCTTCTCAAGTGCACATGTAACTTTCTCTAGAATAGACCACATACTGGATCACTAATCAGGTTTCAACGGATACCAAAAGTTTGGGATTGTCCCCTGCATATTTTCATACCTCAATGCTTTGAAACTAGAACTCAATCACAAGAAGAAATTTGATAGAAACTCAAACCCATGGAGTTTCTATAAGATGAATGGGTCAACCAGGAAATTAGAGAAGAGTTGAAAAGATTCATGGAAACTAATGCAAATGAAAATACAACCATTCAGAATCTTTGGAATACAGAAAAAGTGGTATCCCTGATGAATATGGATGCAAAAATTCTCACCAACATACCAGCCAATAGAATCCAACAGTACATTAAAAGGATTATTCACCACAACTAGTGGTGGGATTTATCCCCAAGATGCAAGCATGGTCCAAAATTCGTAAAGAATCAACATGATTGATCAATCAGTAAGACAAAAAACAAGAACCATATGATCCTCTCAATGGATGCAGAGAAGAACATCTGACAAAATACAGCATCTAATGCTGATTAAAACTTTTCAAAGTGTAGGGATACAGGGAACATTCCTCAATATCATAAAAACCATTTATTAAAAGCCCACAGCAAATATTATTTTCAATGGGGAAAAACTGAGAGCCTTTTCCTTAAGGTCAGAAACATGACAGGGATGCCCACTCTCACCAATAATGAATAACAATTCATTTAACATGATACCAGAAGTCCTAGCCTCAGCAATCAGACAACAAAAAGAAATAAAAGGCATTCAAATTGGCAAGGAAGAAGTCAAACTCTCCCTCTTCACAGATGACATGATACTCTATATAGAAAACCCAAAAGACTCCACACTGAGATTGTTAGAACTCATACAGCAATACAGCAATGTTGCAGGCTACAGAATCAATGCACATAAATCTGTGGCATTTCTATACAGTAACAATGAGACTAAAGAAAGAGAAATTAAGGAATTAATCCCATTTACAATTTTACCCAAGATCATAAGATACCTAGGAATAAAATTAATGAACCAGGTAAAGGATCTATACTCTAGAAACTACAGAACACTTCTGAAAGAAATTGAGGAAGATATAAAGATATGGAAAAACATTCCATGCTCATGGATTGGAAGACTAAATATTGTGAAAATGTCTATGCATCCCAGGGCAATGTACATGTTCAATGCAATCCCTATCAAAATACCATGAACTGGAGGATCCCTGGGTGGCTCAGTGGTTTGGCACCTGCCTTCGGCCCAGGGCATGATTCTGGAGTCCCGGGATTGAGTCCCATGTTGGGCTCCCTGCATGGAGCCTGCTTCTCCCTTTGCCTGTGTCTCTGCGTCTCTGTCTCCCTCTCTCTCTCTCTGTCTCTCATGAATAACTAAACAAAATCTTAAAAAAAATACCATGGACTTTCTTCACAGAGTTGGAACAAATAATCTTAAGATTTGTGTGGAATCAGAAAAGACAAAGCAGGAAAGAATATCCACTGGAAAAAGGACAGTCTCTTCAATAAAGTGGTGTTGGGAAAATTGGACAGACACATGCAGAAGAACGAAACTGGACCATTCTCTTACACCATATACAAAGATAAACTCAAAATGGTGGAATGATCTAAATGTGAGACAAGAATCCATCAAAATACTAGAAGAGAACACAGGCAACACCCTTTTTGAACTTGGCCACAGCAACTTCTTGCAAGAGACAGCTATAAAGGCAAGGGAAGCAAAAGCAAAAATGAACTAATGGGACTTCATCATGATAAAAAACCTTCTTTACATTGAAGGAAACAATCAACAAAACTAAAGACAAACTACAGAGTGAGAGAAGATATTTGTAAATGACATATCAGATAAAGGGCCAGTATCCAAGATCTATAAAGAACTTATCAAACTCAACACCCAAGAAAAAATAAATCCAGTCATGAAATGGGAAGAAGACATAAACAGACATTTCTCCAAAGAAGATGTACACATGGTGAACAATCACATGAAAACATGCTCCACATCCCTTGCCAACAGGGAAACACAATACACAGTGAGATACCACCTCCCGCCAATGAGAATGGCTAAAATTAATAAGGCAGGAAACAGCACATGTTGGCAAGAATGTGGAGAAAGGGAAACCCTCTAGCACTGTTGATGGGAATGCAAACTGGTGCAGCCACTCTGGAAAACAGTGTGGAGGTTCCTCAAGAAGTTAAAAATAGAGCTACCCAGGAATTGCACTACTGGGTATTTACCCCAAAGATCCAGATGTAGTGAGGTGACAGGATACCTGCACCCCTATATTCGTAGCAGCAATGTCCACAATAGCCAAACTGTGGAAGGAGTCCTTCGACAGATGAACATGTGGTCTATATCACTCAGCCATCAGGAGAGACAAATACCCACCATTTGCTTTGATGTGGTTGGAACTGGAGGGTCTTATGCTGAGTGAAGTAAGTCAATTGGAGAAGGACAATCATCATATGGATTCATTCACACGGGGAATATAAGAAATAGTGCAAGGGACCATAAGGGAAAGGAGGGGAACTAAGTGGGGAAAATTTATAGAAGGAGACAAACTATAAGAGACTCCTAACTCTGGGAAACAAACAAAGGGTTGCTGAAGGGGAGGTGGTGAGGGGCATGGGGTAACTCTGTGACAGGCATTAATGAGGGTATGTGATGAGATGAGCACTGGGTGTTATACTATATGTTGGCAAATATAATTTAAATTAAAAATATTAAAAAAAACAATAAAACAATTAAGACTTTACAAAGCATAAAATATTTTAAACTTTTATTTTTTTAAAAAATTTTTAAAGATTGTATTTATTTATTCATAGACACAGAGAGAGAGGCAGAGACACAGACAGAGGGAGAAGCAGGCTCCATGCAGGGAGCCCGGTGTGGGACTCGATCCCGGGTCTCCAGGATCACACCCCAGGCTGCAGGCTGCGCCAAACTGCTGTGCCACCAGGGCTGCCCACAAAGCATAAAATATTTTAAAGGGATAAACTCATTTTTATTTTAAATTGGCAAAATATAGAAAATATGAAAATATATTTCCAATTTGTATTAAGTAAATGATTATGATTTACCAATATCAAAGATCTCAAAATTAGTAGTAAGGATATTGAAAACCCACATTGATGTTTCATATCATTGAATTAATAAAAAGACACAATTTTTTTCCTAAAAAAAAATTTGACAACTATATCTGGTCTGAAAGAAATAAATGTATATGTCTATTATGATAAAAACAAAGATCAATATTATTTCCTTCTTTAGAATATAATTTATTTGCAGTGATTTAAACTAATTGTAATTTAATTCTGAAGTCAAACATACAGTATAGAAATAGAATTGATAGGTATATGAACCCTTTCTTTCAAATATTCCATCTCATTTCTCCCCTCACAACTCTCAAAAGAGTGTTGAATGAAAAGTTTCTTCTTTAGTGTATTGAAAATGGTTATATATATTAGGGACATTGGAATGTTTTTTGCAGTGTTCATTAAGATAATATTCTTACACTTGCAAATTTCCTATTCTTTGGAAATAACTTTATTTTAGAAGAGCCAAATCAAATGTTAAGTAACATCCTATGAATTTTTTAGGTAACACATTTTTTATTTGTTAAATAATTGTGTAATAATTTGTGGTTTATAAAACTGACAAGATAAGTACCATTATGATTTGATTAAGATGCAGTATTTTTTTAAATTTTATTTTATTTTCTTTATTTATGATAGGCACACAGTGAGAGAGAGAGAGAGGCAGAGACACAGGCAGAGGGAGAAGCAGGCTCCATGCACCGGGACCCCGACGTGGGATTCGATCCCGGGTCTCCAGGATCGTGCCCTGGGCCAAAGGCAGGCGCTAAACTGCTGCGCCACCCAGGGATCCCAAGATGCAGTATTAATACTGAAATTAGTCAATAGAATCAGAAGGTAGATACACAGAGGTGCAACATATATTTAGTGCATGTGTATACAAACACATAGAATGTAGTAACTTTTTATTTTTTATTTTAAATTTTATCTCATTTAAATTAAATTAATTAACATGTAGTGTATTATTATTAGACTCAGAGGTAGAGTTTAGTGGTTTATCAGTTGCTTATAACATCCAGTGCTCAATATATCAAATGCCCTTCTTAATGCCCATCACCCAGTTATCCCTTCTCCCCATCCACTTCCCCTACAGCAACCCTCAGTTTGTTTCCTATACTCTCATGGTTTGTCTCCCTCTCTGATTTTGTCTTATTTTGCTTTCCTTCCTTTCTCCTATGATCCTCTGCTTTGTTTCTTAAATTCCACATATGCATGAAATCATATGATAATTGTCTTTCTCTGACTTATTTTGCTATCATAATACCATAATAACCATCTAGTTCCATTTAGGTCATTGTAAATGGTAATATTTCATTTATTTTTTGATGGCTGAAAAATATCCCATTGTATATGTACAATATTCTTTATCCAATCCTCTGTGGACGGACATCTGGGCTCTTTCCACACTTTGGCTATCGTAGACATTTCTGCTGTAAACATTGGGGTGCAGGTGCCCCTTCAGATCACTACCTTTGTATCCTTTAGATAAATACCTTGGTTGTAGGGTATCTCTATTTTTAAATTTTCGAGGAACTTCCATACTATTTTCCAGAGGGGCTGTACCAGCTGGCAATCCCACCAGCAGTGTAAGAGGGTTCCCCTTCCTCTGCATCCTTGTTAACATTTGTTGTTTTCCAACTTGTTAATTTTAGCCATCCTGCCCTATGAGGTGGTATCTCATTGTGGTTTTGATCTGTATTTCCCTGATGCTGAGTGATGTTTAACATTTTTTCATGAGTCACTTCATTTTAGTATCATAATTCAAAAGAAAAATAATTTAGCTATGTGATATTTTCTGAGGGTCCTAAGGATGACAAATAAAATGAAAACACAACATTGTACTTGCAATTCTCTTCATTAAAAATCACATTAATAAACTGATGCAAAAAATATATTTTATTTAAACCCTTAGCATGTTCCATTAATTTCACAGGTAAGGCTTGAAAACATCATTTTAGGAGCTTTTAAAAACACCTCCTAATGAAAACTCAGAGTCTAAGATTACCGTAGACTACTCTCTTTGTGCATAAAATTGGTGGTGTTAATTCTCTTGTGATTAAGGCGTGCTCTCACAGTTGTTTTTCCACATTGGTGATGGATTTATTCCAGACCTTTGATAACCTGTCTTGCCCCTTTACAACCTACAGCACACATTTTCCAGACAGCTGTTGAACAATATGTGTCTATGCATAGCAAATTGAACTACATAGTATGATGCAACAGATTGGTACTACATTTCTATAAGAATATCTGTAATGCCTATTTGGAAACAAAGTCACCACTCTTCAATAAGATTATATGCAGGTGCTTCCCCTCCTGGGATGACCAAATAGGAGAGTGAGAGAGAGAAAAAATCTATTACCCTTTAATTGAGGGATATCCAGGTCAATCATGTAAATCATGAGTTCATAAATTCATGTAAATGATGTAATCATGAATTTTTACATTATCTTTTATAAACGAGTAAGAAAATTCTTTAGTAGTGTTCATTCTTATAGTTAGCAGCTTATAGAAGAAATCCAATCAATACAAGAAATGTATTGACAAAATATTAATATTTAATAAGCATTTTAGCTATTGTATTTAATTTATCCTGTATTGAGAATTCTTTCTCAATTTATCCTTTGAATAATCTCTATAATTGTAGGTTGAGGTATTTGAGTGATTTTCCATAAAATTTAGAATTTAATGTAAAATGACATTTTAATTTTTTTTTATAGATTTTCAAAGTCCTAGTGGTACAAAACTTCATCTAAGAAATAATCTTGATTACCACTACACAATGAAATGGCAGTTGTACAGCTGGAAACATCCCCTTCAGAGAGAAGAAAAGCAAATGTCAAATTTCCTTAACTATAGATCCTTCAGGCAAAATACATCTTATTTTGCCACTGTCAAGAACTTGAATACATCAGAGATAAGTAGGTTAAAATGTCAAAACTCACTGAGGCTGAGAAAAACCTACTACTTTTCAAAAATTTAGTAAAATATTAACCATAGTATCCCCAGTTCTTCATGTATTAATACAGGGAGGAAAGTGATACCTTCATAATTACTGAAGGAGATAGTCAAATTGCTAGGAGACTACAACTATTTCATAAGAGATTAAACTGGGTGATATAAAATATCTTGCTAAAAGGTTTAAGTCTCTTGGGAATCCCTGCATGGCTCAGTGGTTTAGCCCCTGCCTTCGGCCCAGGGGCATGATCCTGGAGTTCCCGGATCAAGTGCCACATCAGGCTCCTTGCATGGAATCTGCTTCTCCCTCTGCCTGTATCTCTGCCTCTCTCTCTCCTCTGTATCTTTCATGAATAAATAAATAAAATCTTTTTTAAAAATACAAGGTTTAAGTCTCTGTTTATTTATAGAAATAATCCTTTCCCTTGTGTTTCATCAATCATTGTTTCGAAAATATTAACCTTTTGGATGACAATTTAGATTACTACTGCTTTTTAAAATATATTTTTATTTTAAATTACCAAAACGTGACTTGCTGAATTTCAATGGAAAATCATTGTCTAGATTTTGTAAGTAAACCTGTAAAAATGGGAAACTTGTTAAACCCAGTAAAACAGCCTAGGGCCAAAGACACTTTTCAGGTCATTGATCAATAGTGACAGTAAATAGTGACCTCACACTAACAGAATGTAAACTTCCAAACTCATTGATAGCATTCCCGACTTGGGGTTTGAATTTATGTTCTCTCTCTATAAACTGTTTGACTTACATGATGAATGATGGTCGAGGTAATAGCAGCATAGCTCTGATGAAAATACAATTTGGGCTTAGGTTATTTTAAGTCTTTTTTTAAAGGTCAGTATAAATGTCTTGATATACAATAAAAGTTACTAGAATGGCTTTGTTTTATTTTGGGAAGGAAAATTAATTTTTCAATCATTTAGTGAAAATAATTTTTAGCTTCCAATTTTGATTTTTTTTTAAATTTGATAAAATGTAGATTTTAACCACTTAGACTTTCCTTTACTATTCAAAGGAAAGTCAACACATGAAATATGATAAAAAGGATGTTCCCAATTAAGGTAATCCAGATTCTTCATTTTTTTAAATAATAAATATATTTTTTATTGGTGTTCAATTTGCCAACATAAAGAATAGCACCCAGTGCTCATCCCGTCAAGTACCCCTCTCAGTGCCCATCACCCAGTCATCCCCCACGCCCCGTCCTCCTTCCCTTCCACCACCCCTAGTCCATTTCCCAGAGTTAGGAGTCTTTATGTTCTGTTTCCCTATCTGACATTTCCCACACATTTCTTCTCCCTTCCCTTATATTCCCGTTCACTATTATTTATATTCCCCAAATGAATGAGAACATATAATGTTTGTCCTCCGATCGACTTACTTCACTCAGCATAATATCCTCCAGTTCCATCCACATTGAAGGAAACGGTGGGTATTTGTCATTTCTAATGGCTGAGTAATATTCCATTGTATACATAAACCACATCTTCTATATCCATTCATCTTTTGATGGACACCGAGGCTCCTTCCACAGTTTGGCTATTGTGGGCATTGCTGCTAGAAACATTGGGGTGCAGGTGTCCCAGCGTTTCATTGCATCTGTATCTTTGGGGTAAATCCCCAACAGTGCAATTGATGGGTCGTAAGGCAGGTCTATTTTTAACTCTCTGAGGAACCTCCACACAGTTTTCTAGAGTAGCTGCACCATTTCACATTCGCACCAACAGTGCAAGAGGGTTCCCTTTTCTCCACATCCTCTCCAACATTTGTGGTTTCCTGCCTTGTTAATGTTCCCCATTCTCACTGGCCTGAGGTGGTATCTCATTGTGGTTTTGATTTGTATTTCCCTGATGGCAAGTGATGCAGAGTATTTTCTCTGTGCTCTGAGTATTTTCATGTGCTTGTTGGCCATGTCTATGTCTTCCTCTGTGAGATTTCTCTTCATGTCTTTTACCCATTTCATGATAGGATTGTTTGTTTCTTTGGTGTTGAGTTTAAGAAGTTCTTGATAGATCTTGGAAACTAGTCCTTTATCTGATATGCCATTTGCAAATATCTTCTCCCATTCTGTAGGTTGTCTTTTAGTTTTGCTGACTGTATCCTTTGCTGTGCAAAAGCTTCTTATCTTGATGAAGTCCCAAAAGTTCATTTTTGCTTTTGTTTCTTTTGCCTTCGTGGATGTATCTTGCAAGAAGTTACTGTGGTCAAGTTCAAAAAGAGTGTTGCCTGTGTTCTCTTCTAGGATTTTGATGGAATCTTGTCTCACATTTAGATCTTTCATCCATTTTGAGCTTATCTTTGTGTCTGGTGCAAGAGAGTGGTCTAGTTTCATTCTTCTGCATGTGGATGTCCAATTTTCCCAGCACCATTTATTGAAGAGACTGTCTTTTTTCCAGTGGATAGTGTTTCCTCCTTTGTCAAATATTACTTGACCATAAAGTTGAGGGTCCACTTCCGGATTCTCTATTCTGTTCCATTGATCTATGTGTCTGTTTTAGTGCCAGTACCACACTGTCTTGATGACCACAGCTTTGTAGTACAACCTGAAATCTGGCATTGTGATACCCTCAGCTATCGTTTTCTTTTTTAAAATTCCCCTGGCTATTCGGGATCTTTTCTGATTCCACACAAATCTTAAAATAATTTGTTCTAACTCTCTGAAGAAAGTCCATGGTATTTTTATAGGGATTGCATTAAACGTGTAAATTGCCCTGGGTAACATTGACATTTTCACAATATTAATTCTTCCAATCCATGAACATAGAATATTTTTCCATCTCTTTGTTACTTCCTCAATTTCTTTCAGAAGTGTTCTATAGTTTTGAGGGTATAGATCCTTTACATCTTTGGTGAGGTTTATTTCCAGGTATCTTATGCTTTTGGGTGCAATTGTAAATGGGATTGACTCCTTAATTTCTCTTTCTTCAGTCTCATTGTTAGTGTATAGAAATGCCACTGACTTCTGGGCATTGATTTTGTATCCTGCAACGCTACCAAATTGCTGTATGAGTTCTAGGGATCTTGGGGTGGAGGCTTCTGGGTTTTCTATGTAGAGTATCATGTCATCGGCAAAGAGGGAGAGTTTGACTTCTTCTTTGCCAATTTGAATGCCTTTTAGGTCTTTTTGTTGTCTGATTGCTGAGGCTAGGACTTCCAGTACTATGTTGAATAGCAGTGGTGAGAGTGGACATCCCCGTCTTGTTCCTCATCTTAGGGGAAAGGCTCCCAGTGCTTCCCCATTGAGAATGATATTTGCTGTGGGCTTTTCGTAGATGGCTTTTAAGATGTTGAGGAATGTTCCTTCTATCCCTACACTCTGAAGAGTTTTGATCAGAAATGGATGCTGTATTTTGTCAAATGTTTTCTCTGCATCTAATGAGAGGATCATATGGTTCTGGGTTTTTCTCTTGCTGATATGATGAATCACACTGATTGTTTTACAAGTGTTGAACCAGCCTTGTGTCCTGGGAATAAATCCTACTTGGTCATGGTGAATAATTCTCTTAATGTACTGTTGGATCCTATTGGCTAGTATCTTGTTGAGAATTTTAGCATCCGGGTTCATCAGGGATATTGGTCTGTAATTATCCTTTTTGGTGAGGTCTTTGTCTGGTTTTGGAATTAAGGTGATGCTGGCCTCATAGAACGAATTTGGAAGTACTCCATCTCTTTCTATCTTTCCAAACTGCTTTAGTAGAATAGGTATGGTTTCTTCTTTAAACGTTTGATAGAATTCCCCAGGGAAGACATCTGGCCCTGGACTCTTGTGTCTTGGGAGGTTTCTGATGACTGCTTCAATTTCTTGCCTGGTTATCGGCCTGTTCAGGTTTTCTATTTCTTCCTGTTCCAGTTTTGGTAGTTTGTGGCTTTCCAGGAATGCGTCCATTTCTTCTAGATTGCCTAATTTATTGGCGTATAGCTGTTCATAATATGTTTTTAAAATCGTTTGTATTTCCTTGGTGTTGGTAGTGATCTCTCCTTTCTCATTCATGATTTTATTAATTTGAGTCTTCTCTCCCTTCTTTTTAATAAGGTTGGCTAATGGTTTATCTATCTTATTAATTCTTTCAAAGAACCAACTCCTGGTTCTGTTGATCTATTCCACAGTTCTTCTGGTCTCGATTTCATTGAGTTCTGCTAAAATCTTTATTCACTCTCTTCTTCTGCTGGGTGTAGGATCTATTGGCTGTTTTTCTCTAGCTCCTTTAGGTGTAAGGTTAGCTTTTGTATTTGAGTTCTTTCCAGTTTTTGGATGGATGCTTGTATTGCAATGTATTTCCCCCTCACAACTGCTTTTGCTGCATCCCAAAGATTTTGAACAGTTGTATCTTCATTCTCATTAGTTTCCATGAATCTTTTTAATTCTTCCTTAATTTCCTGGTTGACTCTTTCATCTTTTAGCAGGATGGTCCTTAACCTCCATGTGTTTGAAGTCCTTCCAAACTTCTTGTGATTTAGTTCTAATTTCAAGGCATTATGGTCTGAGAATATGCAGGGGACGATCCCAATCTTTTGGTATCGGTTCAGACCCGATTTGTGACCCAGTATGTGGTCTATTCTGGAGAAAGTTCCATGTGCACTTGAGAAGAATGAGTATTCAGTTGAGTTTGGATGTAAAGTTCTCTAGATATCTGTGAAATCCAACTGGTCCAGTGTATCATTTAAAGCTCTCATTTCTTTGGAGATGTTGTGTTTAGAAGACCTATCGAGTGCAGAAAGCACTAGATTGAAGTTACCAAGTATAAGTGTATTATTATCTAATTATGTCTTAACTTTGGATATTAATTGACTGATACATTTGGCAGCTCCCACATTCGGGGCATATATATTGAGGATAGTTAAGTCCTCTTGTTGGCTAGATCCTTTAAGTATGATATAGTGTCCCTCTTCATCTCTCACTACAGTCTTCAGGGTAAATTTTAGTTTATCTGGTATAAGGATGGCTACCTCTGCTTTCTTTTGAGGACCATTTGAATGGTAAATGGTTCTCCTACCTTTTATTTTCAGGCTCTAGGTGTCCTTCTGTCTAAAATGAGTCTCTTGTAGACAGCAAATAGATGGGTCCTGCTTTTTTATCCAGTCTGAAACCCTGCGCCTTTTTATGGGGTCATTAAGCCCGTTCACGTTCAGAGTTACTATTGAAAGATATGAGTTTAGTGTCATCATGATATCTATTCAGTCCTTGTTTTTGTGGATTGTTCCACTGAACTTCTTCTTAAAGGGGAATTTTAAGAGTCCTCCTTAAAATTTCTTGCAGAGCTGGTTTGGAGGTCACATATTCTTTCAGTTGCTGCCTGTCTTGGAAGCTCTTTATCTCTCCTTCGATTCTGAATGAGAGCCTTGTTGGATAAAGTATTCTTGGTTGCATGTTCTTCTCATTTAGGAGCCTGAATATATCCTGCCAGCCCTTTCTGGCCTGCCAGGTCTCTGTGGAGAGGTCTGCTGTTACCCTAATACTCCTCCCCATCAAAGTCAAGGATTTCTTGTCTCTTGCTGCTTTAAGGATCTTCTCTTTATCTTTGGAATTTGCAAGCTTAACTATTAAATGTTGAGGTGTTTAATGGTTTTTATTGATTTTGGGGGGGGGGATCTCTCTATTTCCTGGATCTGAATGCCTGTTTCCCTTCCCAGATGAGGAAAGTTTTCAGCTAGGATATGTTCAAATACACATTCTGGACCTCTGTTTCTTTCAGTGCCCTTGGGAACCCCAATTAAACTTAGGTTTTTCTTCCTCAGGCTGTCATTTATTTCCCTTAATCTATCCTCATGGTCTTTTGTTTGTCTCTTTTTTCCTCAGTTTCCCTCTTTGCCATCAACTTGTCTTCTATGTCACTCACTCGTTCTTCCACCTCGTTAACCCTCGTCGTTAGGACTTCTAGTTTGGATTGCATCTCATTCAATTGATTTTTAATTTCTGCCTGATTAGCTCTAAATTCTGCAGTCATGAAGTCTCTTGAGTCCTTTATGCTTTTTTCTAGAGCCACCAGTAGCTGTATAATAGTGCTTCTGAATTGGCTTTCTGACATTGAATTGTAATCCAGATTTTGTAACTCTGTGGGAGAGAGGACTGTTTCTGATTCTTTCTTTTGAGGTGAGGTTTTTCTTCTAGTCATTTGCTCAGTGCACAGTGGCCAAAAACAAGTTGTATTGGGAAAAGGAGAAAAAGAGAGGTGAGAAAAAAGGAAAGAAAAGAGAAAAAGAAAAAAGTAAAAAGGAAGAAAAAAAGAAAAAAAAAGAGAAGAAAAGGAGAAAGAAAAAGAAAGAAACGGAAAAAAGGGTGGGGGAAGCAACAGAAATCAAAACAAACAAACAAACAAACAAAAAAAACCCCGAGGTGTATCTTCTGTTTCTGTATACTTTAAGTCCCTTGACTTCTCCTGGAACTTGTCCATTGCTGGTCTTCTGGGGGAGGGGCCTGTTGTGCTGATTTTCAGGTGTTCGCACTTGGGGGAGCTGCTCTAACACCCGGCCTAGTGCAGGGCTCAGTGGGAGTTGTTTACCCCGTGAGGCCCCAGGAGCAACAACCCCAGTGGCAGGGCCAGCTCTGCAGCCCTGGAGTCAGCTCCCGCAGTAACCACAGAGCTCTCTGTCTGCAGGGCCTGGAGGCTCCGGGGCGGGGCCGCTGATCTGCTCAGCTCGGGCAGGAGCGTCCTTGCTGTCCTGGGCCCTCCCTGCCTCTGCCTGTCCCGGGGGAGGCCGGATCCTGGGCTGTTTCCCGGCGCTCTGTGCTCCCGGGCCTGAGTTGTTGGATTCGTGCTCCCGCCCCGCAGCCCCCTCCGCAGAGCCGCTGCCCGAGCCCCTCCGAGCTGCTCCTGGAACCGCGCAGCCCCCTCTGCTCGGAGCCTCTTCCCCTGCCCGAGCCCCTCCGAGCTGCTCCCGCCCTGCAGCCCCCTCCGCGGAGCCGCCCCCGAGCCCCCCCGAGCCCCCGAGCTGCTCCCGCCCCGCAGCCCCCTCCGCGGAGCCGCCCCCGAGCCCCCCGAGCTGCTCCGGGTCCCGCCGTGCGCGCTGCAGCCCTTAGGGAGCTCGGCGCACTCTCCCGGGGCGCAGGTGTCTGTCAGTGTCCCCGGGAGCCCGAGGGCATCCCCGCCCTCCTGGGTCCTGCTCCACCTCCCCGCGAGCCCCTTTCCGCCCGGGAAGGTCGGTGCAGCTCCTGCTCCTCCGGGACGGGGCTCTCCTGTCCTGGGGACACTCGCCCCGGCCTCAGCCCGGCTCCTCGCGGGGCCCCTCCCCCTTGGATGCTTTTTTCTTTTCTTTCTTTCTTTCTTTCTTTCTTTCTTTCTTTCTTTCTTTCTTTCTTCTTTCTTTCTTTCTTTCTTTTTTTTTTTTCCCGTCTTCCTACCTTGATAGAAGCGCGAACTCTTCTTACTGTAGCATTCCAGCTTTTCTCTCTTTAAATCTCAGGCCGAATTTGTAGATTTTCTGGATGATTTGAACATTATCTAGGTAATTTGGTGGGGACAGGTGATTTGGGGACCCTACTGTTCCGCCATCTTGCCCCATTCCAGGATCTTCAAAGAGAGTGTTCTATTTTTCAAGGAATTGTTTAGTTACTAATTAAAAAAAAATGCACTTAGCTACTATTCATTCAAGAAATCTTAAGAAGATTAGTTTGACTAGAAGATTAATTTTTCAGAATACTTTTACATGTTGTACTATATATATATACACATATATGTATGTATGTATACTATAATAATTATGAAGGTATCACTAACTTGCTTCTAACCCCACTATTTGTCATCCCAATAAGTGGCAGCTTTGTGTTGCTTATTCAAAAATCCTGAAACTCTTCTCTTTCTCATATATATATATATATATATATATATATATATATTCTTTAGCTTTTCCTAAAAATATATTCAGACAAGAACTGATTATCATCAATCCCTTTACACCATCACCATTAGCCAAACTATCATTTTCACTTGGACTATTGCAATAGCTTTCTTGCAGACTTAATTTCTTTCATCTGCCATCCCCCACAGTCTATTCTCTACACAATAGTTCAAAGAGATTCTCTTACAATAAGTGGGATTATATATCTTATCTGCCCCAAACATGTCAATTTTTCCTCTTACACATAAAATAAAATCCAAAGACTTTTCAATGTCTCTTTTTAAAGTTTGATTTATTTATTCGAGGTGAGGGGAAAAGCAGATTCCAAAGAGAGGGAGAAACAGATTCCCTACTGAGCAGGGAGCTCAACACAGGGTTTGATCCCAGGACCCTGGGATCATGACCTGAGCTGAAGGCAAATGCTTAACTAACTGAGCTACTCAAGCTCTCCTCAATGTCTCTTAATAAAATGAATTTTTTGATGCCTTTCACTCAGTCTGCCCCCAGACTCACTGGTTCCTTGTTCTTCCAAGAACACACCTGCTGGGCAGCCTAGGTGGCTCAGTGGTTTAGTGCCTGCCTTCAGCCCCGGGCATGATCCTGGAGACCTGGGATGAGTCCCACGTCAGGCTCCCCGTATGGAGCCTGCTTCTCCCTCTGCCCGTGTCTCTGCCTCTCTCTCTCTCTCTCTCTGTGTGTGTGTGTGTCTCTCATGAATAAATAAATAAATAAAATCTTTTTTTTTTAAATAAATAAAATCTTAAAAAAAAAGAACACACCTTCCTAGGCTTGGAATGCACTTCCTCCAAATATGTGCAAGGCCTGCTTCTTTACCATTTAGATCTCTTCTTAAATGTCATACCGTTTAGATCTCTTCTTAAATGTCACCATGTCAAAGAGTCCTTCCCTAACTACCCTTTATTAGATAATACTTTTCTGTAGATCATTCTCAGCAGGACTGTCATTTTTTAAAAAGATTTTATTTATTTATTCATGAGAGAGGCAGAGAGTCACAAGCAGAGAGAGAAATAGGCTCAATGCAGGAGCCCAATGTGGGACTCAATCCCAGGACTCCAGGATCACACCCTGGGCCAAAGACAGGGGCTCAACCGCTAAGCCACCCAGGCTTCCCTCAGCAGGACTGTCATATTTGATAATGCTAATTGTGCCTGACAGATAGGTACCCGAAGCAGGAAGAAAGCCAGAGTTGAGGGCTGCTCCTGCTCTGTTGGCCAAGTGCTATTTTGTAGCTTCATAGTAAGTCAACCCAAAGGAAGAAAACCTTTTCAAAATTTTTTGCTCTGAAAGGGAAGCTTTAAAAACCTTCCAAAGAGGTCTCGCAGTAGCTACAAATATGAAGTTAGATAGATAGATACATCCACATGTAGACACATATATACACAGATATATGTAAATATACACATATATGAAATATGCATAAGCATTTTTATATATACAAATTATACATATTATTATATATATAATTGCTTTTCCCAACTTACTGTATCTCCCACCACCAGAATGTAAGCTTAATATGAACAGACTTTGTTTTGTTCTCTTCTGGGTCACCCAGACCCTGGAATAATGCCTAGTATACAGTAAAGTTAAAAAAAAGAAAAAAGAAATATATATGTATATACATATATATAATTAACAGTTAAATCAATAAATGAATTAGTTTAATGTATATATGGGAAAGAATGTAACAAATGGATCTGAGCATAGAACTTCAAAAATTATTTAAGATTTTCATGGGGCACAATTGCAGCCACTTAACCACTGTACCTTAGAGTGTCAAGTCAGACCTCACTCTACTCCACCCCAAAAATCCCCAGGAACAAAGTTTCTTAATTTGATTGCCAAATATGTAAGTAAGATTAAGTGCATCCCACAGATTGGCATTTAAATTTTTTTTTAATTTTTTGTTCTTAAAATTTTCCTGTCAACCCCATTTTCCTGCTATATTGTATTCAGCTATCTTTTACGTGGAGAATGAGGTACATTCTTGACTGTACCACATCCACACCCATCACTGAAGAAGGACAATTTAGGTTGACACAGTGTGACATTGGGTGTCCTGACTTGCTGAGAGGTGAGCCCAGTGAACTTGAGAGTAGATACTCCCCAGCAAGAGGAATCAGATTTGGTGGCCAGTGAGTCAGATTTTGGTTTACCAATATTCTTTTTACTTCCACCAATGTTACTGGAGTAAGTTAATGAGTCAGTGCAAAGTGTTCCTTAGTCAATGGAAAACAATCATTTTCATGTTGTTGGCTTTGATGGCCATTGGAGTTGGAGTTCAGTGCCCATGAACTCCATGGAATGATTGGAGCTCAGAGCCCATGATTACTGCAAAGTGGAAGTTGAGCTCTGTGATTAATATATTCCAGGTCATTTCCAAATATATATATGTATATGTATATGTGCATGTATTAGTAGAGATGTAATGTAAAGCACACTGCATTGAAAGCCAGAAAACCTAGCTCTACTACTCACAAAATTGTGGCCTTTCTCAAGTCAACTTAACCTTTCTAGATTTCAGTTCTCTCATTTGTCAAAGGAAGGAATTGGATCAGACCCATTCTTAGAAGATAGATGAATAAATAGTTGGACCAACCACAACCTACATGACAACATACAGTTGTGAACCAAACAGAAATGGACTGTGTTTTTATAGGAACCAAAGTCTAAACAAACTTAAAATACATATGTGATTAGAGATGATTATTGTGTTATCTTTAGGTGCTATGAGAAAGGATAACAGAGTGAGCTCTCTCTAAAGAGATGATGGCTTAACAGAAATATGAAGAAGACAAAAGTTAGGCACAAAAGTATAAAAGGTGAGGAGGAGGGCCAGAGAAGCATTTATAGTGGTCAGTTTGAAGAAACAAAAAAGGTCTTTGTGTTAAGAGAATAGTAAGTGATAAAGGAGAGCAATGCAAAAAAAAAAAAAAAATACTGGAGAGATGAGGACAAATTCCTGCAAAGCTTATGATCCAGGTTAGAATGTTTGAAATATAAGCATAGCGTGATGCAATGGGAGAGTTTATGGTAGGGAAGTGTGAAGGTCCAGAGACACTTTTAAATAGAAACTTAGAGAAATTCGAAGAAAGATTCCATTAGAAGTCACACAGGGAGAATGGAGAACAAGGTTAATTAGTGGAAAGAGAATGAGTTGGTGTAAACATTTAGCCAAAAGATCAATAAAAGCTTATAGAGACAGACAAATAAGACAGCTGTTGAAATTGTAAAGTGATATTCATTTTGTCAATGGCAAAGATAAAGGGAAGCCAGTGAAATTCCAGTATCTTGAAAATTGTGAAAATACCATTACAGTTGCCCTGACAATGAGACCCCACACTTTGAGAGTGAAGATAGAACAAGAACAAAAACAACAACAAAAAAATGAAGCAAAGCTCATGAAGGAAGTATTAACTAAGAATACAGCTATATGTAGGGATCTGGCTAGCTTCCCCTCGGAAAATGTGGGTGGTTAAAAAAAAAAAAAAAACCATGTGGGAAATAAATGCTACTTTGTATAGAAAAACTAAATTGAGTCTTCAGGCTCAAAACCTGCTGGTGGTACTGTGCACCTGGTGTTTCTCAGAGAGGCTTATTCTTAACCAATGTCAATAAACCTAGGTGTTGTGATCCCCTTCACCATCCATTGCAATCCCATCTCTAATCACTCTACTGTATTGTGCAGAGGTATGAAATGGAAATTTGAAAATACAGATTCTAAGTCCATATGTTTGAATTGAGACATGAGATTCTGCATTTCTAACACACTTCTAGATATTATTGATTTTTGGTCCAGAAACCACATTCAAAGTGCCAGAGGTAGGGAGATTGAGAAGAATTGAAGAGAAAGTTAAATGGATATTAGAGTATTCAGACTGGTGATCACAGTGTTGTCTTTGACTAAGGCTATGGACATGAAGATAAATATAAACAGATTGGAAAATATTCTCTAGGTCAAATTAGCAAGATTAGTGACATTTTAGATATAGAGGAGAAAAATTAGGATAAAAGTGCTAAGTTTATAGCTTAAGCAAGTGAGAATATGTGTAGTAATGGGAATAGATCAAGTTAAATAAAGCATAAAGCCATTGGTGGTTCTAAAATCTGGAAGTCTAGGCTACCATGAGACTTAAGTACTTTCTGTGGACTGAATGTCTTTTCAGATAGAATGTTACACAACTATGAAAAGAATTATGGTGCAGTGATTACCTGCACAGTTTTGGAGTCAAGTAGATTTAGGGTTTTGTTCTAGCTCTCCCAAATCAATAATCCTCTTACTTTTCTCATCCTTATAATTTGAAGAATATACTATGTATACATAAGGATTCAGTGAGAATAAACTGAGAAAATGTAGAAGAGTTGTTACCCTACCAGCCAGCACATAATAAATGCTGTCATTATCACTATTGTATGTATAATTGTTATTTAGCTTTCTTTAGAGTATAAGAAAATCAGTTTAAAATTTCAAATTGTTTGGTAAATTTAAAGTTGAATTAAAAGATGTAAAACATGAACACGAAGAAGTGACTACATATATATTTTAAAAAGCAGATAAATACATGGTTTATCTGGATTCCTTTTAAAAATTATCCTGGTTTCCTTTTTAAAATATCTTAATGTCGGGATCCCTGGGTGGCACAGCGGTTTGGCGCCTGCCTTTGGCCCAGGGCGCGATCCTGGAGACCCGGGATCAAATCCCACGTCGGGGTCCCGGTGCATGAAGCCTGCTTCTCCCTCTGCCTGTGTCTCTGCCTCTCTCTCTCTGTGTGTGTGACTATCATAAATAAATAAAAAATTAAAAAAAATCTTAATGTCAAAAAAATATCTTAATGTCTTCATTAATGAATTGAAATTACTTAGTTTTCCATGTTACTTCATTACCAGCTGCAAAAATAAGTAGAATCAACAAAAATACTTTCCAAGACACTGATTTACCCAAATACATCAATAATAATATCACATATAACCTCTCTTAGAAGAAAAGCTTTATTTGTCAAGTTAGGTTGTTATGTCCTACAGGGTTACAGGCTTACAAGGTATCTAAGATGTTATTGAGGTATGTGGCTGAGAAAAATCTCTGAAACACTAGGATTTATTAAAGTCAATTGTTTGGTTATACCACAGGCAACTTCTAGGACTACCCCACTGAAATCCAAGTCTGCTGGAGTTTTTGTATACTTGTCACCTATAAAACTGAACTTACAGGACATTTTGTTTATCCATTGCCTTAAGAGATATTGGTTCAAGTGTTTCAATACGTGAGAAAATATCTACCATGCAAAATGGGCATCCCCTGCCCAATTCATTTCCTATGGACATAGTCAGAGGTAAAAAGGATTAATTGGTTATTCATGTGGCACTTGAATAAAGTGGTGGCACTTTTGGAATTTATGTTTGCAGAGTAAAAACATTTCTTATTAATTTGATTTTGTGATGTTTTATTTTACAATCAAATTATAGTCTGACAAGTAGTTTGGGGTTGAGGTAGAATTTATAAGCCTAGAAGTCACTACTATAAATCTGATGGTGAAGTCATTGAATACAAACAATATGGATGCCTTTCAGAGGGCTTTCCTATCACATGAAGCATTTTATAGTTTTAGAGTATTTGTTTAAACAAAGGAAACAGATGGAAAATGAGATGAAATGGACATCAATTTGAGTCTTTCTTTCTTCTCCCACAAAACCTTTTGAATTACATAGTTTAAAAATGCAATAAAAAGAAATATTGTAGGGACACCTGGGTGGCTCAGTGGTTTAGCTCCTGCCTTCGGCCCAGGGCGTGATCCTGGAGTCCAGGGATTCAGTCCCACATTGGGCTCCCTGCATGGAGCCTGCTTCTCCACCTGCCTGTGTATCTACGTCTCTCTCTCTGCTTCTGTCTCTCATGAATAAATAAAATATTTAAAAAATAATAAATAAAATTTTGTAGTAAAAATGTAGCTAGGATTCTCCCTCTTTTTATTTGTAAGTGAAATGCAATAAAATTTACTTCTCATGATATATTCTAAACACAATTTATTTGAATTTTATTCTTCTGTGTGCTCTGAAAGAAGAGAGAAGTTGGACCTTATTTTATTACATTATTAATGAATGCTGACTATCACAGAGACATTCTTAACAAAGACTGAGGTTCATTCTCATTTCGTTTTAAAGGCCCCGTGTTTCATAACAGTAATACATTATATAGGACTGCCCACATTAATGGCATAAGGGAGTTCTGTTATAAAAGCCAGAATTTGGTGGTACATTTATTTTTTTAAGATGGAAAAAAATGATCTGAGTTTCTTTTCTCATTTCTGACTGCTCAGAACTCCATCTGAGCTTATTTTTCCTAGCGTTGGAAAGCTACCAGAGTCAGAGTCAGAATGCCTGGCTCTACTATAAGCTGGCTAGACAAGGCACATTGATTAAACTTATGAGAGAAGAGTTTATACTAGTTGAGCCAGAGAGAAGAGTTTATACTAGTAGTGCTATTCTGTATTCCATGATTTTCCCCTTAAAAAAAAAAAGTCTTTCTCTTGGAGCTGGTTGGGGTCATTCTAATCCACTTTCAAAAACATGAAATGAATCCATGAAACTTAATTATATCAGGTTTAATTCCTTGAACTAATAATTTAGGAAAATCAACACCTAATTAATGCAGATTTTTAAAAGTGTGCTTATCTTTCACACTGCCAACTTAGACTCAAATACTCTTGTTCAATGACTTTTCCAGACTATAAGAGTGAAGTGCCAAAGGAGAGGACCAGGTTGAATCAGTTAGTGATAAATCCAATATAGGACTATGTCATTAACCCAAACAAATGTTACCCTTCAATGTATTACACTTTTTTCTTCATTCTTTCCCAGTCACATATGGGTATGAATTAAGACAAATCATGTAGTAAATATTAAAATTTCAGATAATGGGACATAGATGCATTTTAGCAAAAACCTTGGATAGAACCTAAATAACATGTTCACCTTGTATACAAAGGTATAGATTTTTGTTATGAGAAGGAAAAATAAAGACCAACAGTTTCAGCTACTTGGAGAAAGCAATAACATTTACTTAGGGACAAAAATTCAATAAAATGGTTTCACTTACATATTAGTTCTAATTCATCATCAAATCATGTTGACTTTACACTAAAAATCAAGAATTTACCACTTATATCACTCCTAAAAATACTACCCTGGCATATCCATCACCACCTCCTGTCTGGATTGTGCAATTTATGTCAAGCATTTGTCTTCGCCCATTTGTCTGTTCTCAGTATAGCCACATAAGTGATTCTGTTAACAAGAGATAGATCAGGTTATTCCTCTGTTGAAAAAAATTTCCAATGGAACGAATGAATTGTGATGTATTCAGATAATGGAATTTTATTCAGTGCTAAAAATAAATGAAAGATAGACACGCAGAAAACTTCAATGCATATCACTAAGTGAAAGGCAAATCTGAAAAGTCTATATACTATATGATTCCAATATATGATATTCCAGAAAAGACAAGACTATAAAAATAATAAAAGATCAATGGTGACTAGGGATCAGAGGGAAAGATGAGATGAATTGTTGAAGCCCAGAATATTTTTAAAGGAGTAAAACTGGGCAGCCCCGGTGGCGCAGAGGTTTAGTGCCGCCTGCAGCCCAGGGCATGATCCTGGAGACCCTGGATCGAGTCCCACGTCAGGCTCTCTGTATGATGCCTGCTTCTCTCTCTGCCTGTGTCTCTGCCTCTCGCTCTCTCTGTTTCTATGAATAAATAAATAAAATCTTAAAAAAAAAACCCTCTTTCAAAAAAAAAGGAGCAAAACTATTCTGTGTGATTCTATTGTGGTAGATACACATTATCTTAATTTTTTTCAAATCCATAAAATGTATAGCATCAACAGTGAACCCTAGTTAAACAATCAACTATGGGTGGTGTTGTGTAAATATAGGCTCATCAATTATAACAAATGTACCATTATTCTGGTGGACAAGATTGATAATGGAGGAGTCTGTTCATGTGTGGGGCACAGAACATATGGGATATCTGTAACTATTTCTCAATTTTACCATGAACATAAATCTTCTCTAAAAAAATTGTTTACTAATAAACTTCTGGTTTATTGATAGTAAACCAATAAATGGTGGTGATAGTGATAGTGGTGAAGATTTACTAAATGCCACCTAACTGTACATTTTAATATTGATAAAATGCTAAATTTTATTATGTGTATTTTACTACTACAAGGAAAATCATGTGAGGGAGAAACAAACCAAAAAACTACACTCCTGTGTGTTTCTCTCCTTTACTTTTAGATTACTACCACACTCAAACAATGGCTTTGAATGAAAATCTGGACCAGATGGACATAACAGATACATTCAGAACACTTCACCCTAAAGCAGCAGAATGCACATTCTTTTCAAGTGCACATGAAATATGCAGTCCAAAGGCATCTTTTGGAGGGATCTAAGACAGTATGGGTACAAGTACTCCAGACCAAAGCCCTCTGTATTCAAATTTGTTGTCTCAAAAGAAATAGCACTTCCCAAACTATCATGGTGAAGCAGTGTCCAAGTGTGGACACAAGCTCACAGTCAGCATCACAATTGTCTTAAATATAAATGAACAACAACAACAAAAAAAGGCTACTGGAAATTTGGAAAGATAGAATGTGCACCATGAAAAAGAAAAAATAAATAAACAGAAAAAATTAACTGACATCATTCAGGGAACTTAAATAAAAATTGTTACTAGAAACTCTTGAAGAATGTCACAACCACAAAATGAAAGATCAATTTATTAGAAGAAATAACAAATGGGAAATAGGTAAAAGACTATAATTTGACTGCCAAAATAAATAAAGTCAATCAAATAGTTGAAAGATAAATTTAAGGAATTGCTCATTTAACAGGAAACGAAACAAACAAAAGTCTAAGTAGGCAATGCTATTGGAGAAAAGATGAGTTACATTGATAACCTGTCTAGAAATTCAGTCATTTAGCAAATGTTTACTCCATAAAGAAAGAATAGGAAAAATGGAGAAAAATAAATCATCAAAAAATAAAAAGTTTTGAGTTGATCATAGTTAAAGGACACCAGTCCCAGATTGAAAGATCCAATGCAATGACAGTCAAGAAGTGAAAAATACCCATATTCAGAACATAGTCATAAAATTCAAATTAAAAAATGATCTTAGAAACATTCAGAGAGAAAAGATGAGGGAACTGTAGAAAGGAATAAAGATCAGATTGGCCTAGGACATCAACATTGGGCATCTGCAGTTCTAGATATCAGAAGCTAATGAGGTAATGTTTCCAAATTCTGTGGCAATTTATTTTCACCTTAATTATATAGTTGGCCTAATACTAGCAATATTGAGGGGAAAATTAAAGCATTTTGACTTTTACAAGAAGCCTGAAATCTTATTTTCCTTGCAACATATGTTAGGAATTATTCTGTGTGTCAATAATCCAGAAAAATTAGATATTGAAGCAAGGAAGAAGATTGGGAACCAAGGAAATAGAGTACTTAATCCATAAGAGAAACAAAGTTTTAGGATTGCAGCTGTAGAGTATATCAGAAAGCAAAACTTTTGTGGACAAAGGAAGAAAAATTGGGAAGGGGGGAAGTGAACAAATACTAAAGAAACAAAATGCAAAATAAAATAAAACATTAAAGCAATATCAGCAAAAAGAAAAGCTGGGCAAGAAAGGAAATGTATTATCTTACTGCTTGTTTGCCACTGCAGGAGCAAAGTACCTATTTCTGGTTACCCAACATAATTTAAGTCAGCAATTATAGATGTATATATTCTCAGTATCCAGGCAGAATGAAATATCAATGAATAGACGAGAGACCATATTTTAAAAATGGTGAATAAGACCTATGGATTAACAGAGATCATGTGCCTTGCTTATTATGCATTCCATTTTTTAAGTACTACCATAGTGACCAATTCGGGTTCCCGATAAGTATCAACAAACCCTAAAAACTATAAAAGAAAAAGTACAGATGACAAAATTTGGGAAGTGGAATGTATAAAGAAGAGTGGAGTGGAAGAACAGCCATTAATATTTTCCTCTTACAAAGCAGAAATCAATGTATAGTTGGAAAATATATAGTTAAATGTATGTTATTTAAAATTATGCAGTAACCAATGCAAAAAAAACATTGGTTTTGGAGGTGGTTTAGTGAGGTGATCCATACTCTACCATATCAAGAAAGAATAAATAAAACTGCTCCAATGGTCACTTTAAAGATGGATCCCCATTGGGAATGTTCCTGTGAGAAAAGACTGCTGCTTTCAGAAAGAAATTAACCACCAATAAAAATATATTAAAGATATCTTTATAAAGCTACAAACATACTAGTATTGTCATGAGTTTTTCCATGTATTTAGCTCATTAAATCATCAAAAAAACTCCTGTGAAATAGGTACTATTATCTCCATTGCAGAGAAAACAGGCTCCTAGAGGTTTCCAAGGCCATCATTTAGTGAGCCAAGTAAAGTCTTTGACCAAGAAATATATTTTTGTAAGATTTCTTTTTGAAGGGTTGCTCTAGCCCTAGTTCTCACATTGCCATTTAATTAACATATATCTTAAACATAAACAGTTAATGCTTCCTGTATTTGCAGAGACTCCTCTTTCAATTATCGCCAAGTTTTTCTCACAGTAGGCATATGGTCAGATAGTGATCAGCTACATTTATGTCACTTGAAGTACATCCTTCAGATGTCCAGGAACATCAATATAAAGCCAACATATTGTGTGTGAAAATAAATAACAACAATAACCACTGTGATTTGATAATGTTTTTATCAAATCTGCCTCTGGAAACAGAGGCAGAAGAAAACTTACTAAACCTCCTCACTACTTATAGCCCACTGACAAGTCCTTGAAACACTCCTCAAGGGACTCAACTGTCTCAATGTTGACACTTTGCTAAGGGCAAGTCAATCTTAGCCCGCCCCCCCCCCCCCCGCCCCCAGGATCCTGTAAGACCACTCTAACATATAAAATTCTTTTGGAAATTTTCTTTATCTCGAAACCCCCTAAAACACATGTTGGCAAGCATCTCCCAAGCATCCTGATGAGAGAATAGAAGGCTAGTTGAGGACAAAGCACAAACTCACATCACCCCCCACATACACTCCTGGGTAGGATATGTGTGATGTTCCTCCAGGAAGCTCCCAACTGTCTTAATGTTAATGCCTTGCTAGAGGGAAACAACCTTACCTTGACAATGGCAAGGCCTCCTGTAACTTGTGTGTCCTCAGCAAATGAAAAATTTTTTAAAAGAAACCTCCCTTCTCCTTACCTCCCTCAACTCCCAAGTGTGTAATCAGCCACCACTCACAAGCTCCCGGCAGTACCCCTTCCTGTCCATGGGTCCTGTGCTTTAATAAAAACACCATTTTGCACCAAAGCCATCTCAAGAATTCTTTCTTGGTTGTCAGCTCCAGACCTCACCCCACCAAACTTCATCTATATTCCAAAACTACATCAATATGACCCACCAATATACATCTGAAGTATTTGATGACTAAGGTCATCAGACAGTAATAAATGACCTTTTCCTAACAATAGCCAGCTCTCTCAAGTTTTTGGAAACCGTATTTCCAAAATTCCGTAGAAAATTATGCTAACCCTAACCCCTTCCCAACTGGAAGGTATATTATCACCACTCCTCGAGACCCCAGTGCTGCTCTTTCTGCACATAGGTCCTGTACTCGTGCTTTAATAAAGCCACTTTTTTTGCAGCAAAGATGTCTCAAGAGTTCTTTCTTGGCCTTTGGCTTCAAACCCTAACATCTTTCCTACATCATTAATATAAATCCAAATCAATATGCTATTGGAAATATAGGGGTGGAAGCAGGAAGAAAAACATTCAGAGAAAAGCCCAATCTCTTAAATGAAGCTCTAGGTCTCTTTCCCCCTTCCTTCTCCCTTCTAAAGCTCAATCCACAGAACTAGAGGCCCGTAGGATTGCCTTTTAGTGACACCTGCTGGGAAAGACCCAAGAAAAGGATTTGTAGATTTGCTTCTGACTCTGTCACACCCTGAGTCAGCAGCCCAATCTATTTCACAATGATGCTTGGACAGCTTGGGCTTGAAATTTTTTCCTTTCCTTTGGGACAACTGCTTTCAGACTCCTCATCATTCCTAAAGGATAATGACCTACATTCCAGCATGACAAAGATCTGGAAGTTTATAGAAGCTTCATTGTAAACCTAAATCCTTAATGGGGACTCCAGCTGCCTATACCAAAGGAATATGGGGTTATGTAGTAAAGTAGGAAATCATTAAAATAATTAATCACCCACTAGGTTTTGAGCTGTTTTCCCACTAATTTAATGGAAAGATTTATCCTCACAGTTTATATTTTTGAAAAATCATTAATCTTCACAAAAATACCTATATTTGTGTTTTATTACAGAGTTAATTATAGGTAACAAATCAATATTTCTGCCAACTTGTACCTTACATCTAAGAAAATATAAAGCTTTATTTTCAATTAAACCAACATTAAGCAGAGAAATGGCATTTCCCCCCTTTCTGTAACTACAACACTTAGTGATTCAATGCTTTCTTTCAGTATATTTGTCTTTTAAATTGATAGACTGTTTTAAAGAAAATTATTTAATAAGTATTTTAATGAGAATTAAAACTACCTTTTTAAAAAATATTATTTGACTCAGAATTGACTTGAAATGTAAGGCTTCCAAGTTTGGGAATTCTTTAGAGTTTCATCTACCTTTAACAGAAAGGATTAAGGTGTATGCTGCTGTTCCTATTTTATTTTTCATTGTTCATTGATTCTAAACTATACTTAATAGAGCACCAAATTCATTTCCTCTGTTCTCTTTTGGCAAATGGCTTTTCCTGATTTTCAGATTTCACTTGATATTTTTAACAACTCTTGTTATAAGAGTATTAAAAAAACTTATAAACTGTGTAAGGAATAGCACGTTACTTTTCTATTTCTAATCATACCTTATTT
Source organism: Canis lupus baileyi (assembly GCF_048164855.1). Lineage (NCBI taxonomy): Eukaryota > Metazoa > Chordata > Mammalia > Carnivora > Canidae > Canis > Canis lupus. Next base: position 4,445,916 of record NC_132842.1, read on the forward strand.
AAGCATATCACCTGCCAAGATCAAAGAAGAATCCAATATTAGTCCATCTTAAGCTTGAAATTGTATTCTGGAGGTTTAAGCATCACTCATCCCCAACATTGGGAAAGTTCCCCTTTCTGAATCAGTCTTTTCCTAATCTCCATGATCACACTGTGGAGCACTTGCTTTTATACTATTGTGCATTGTTCATGCTTGTCCAGGACCCCTAAGTCCTTTGTGGACTTTGGGCTAATCTTTTTCTTATTTTAAACTGTTCATGATTTCCTCTTGCAACTTGGGTTAGTCTTTCCTTCGATGGGTGTTTCATAACTAGTATCCGTGGATATAATAACCAACATTCACAACTACGTGCCACGAGTTGGCAGAATCCCATCTCCAGATACTCATTTTCACCTCTAGTAGCCTTGACTTGGTCAAGTAACTGATTCTATATTTCTTTCACTTCTCCAGGGATCTCCTGCCTGAAACCCGATCATTTGCAGCATTATGAAAGAAAACGACTAACATAAATTTCACAATTCTAAGTTCAAAAAGTAGAGGCCTTCTATGACTTTGTTAAATTATTTTTTCTCTTGTAGACAAGGGTTGGGCTTACCAAGAGCCAAATGAAAACACAAATTCTGTTGATTGTAGAAATAACAATTTAATTAAAGTTCAGACCTCCCCAAATCATTATGTGAAAGTTTTTGTACAACTGGACAGACATTTAACATGGAGAATTTAGAGAAGGGAAGTATAGGGGAGGATTTAGATAACTCAGGGTACTCTTTAACCCCCTTAACACCTTGGGTCTGCCTTACCAGCTGAAGCAGACAATCAAGCATATTGTTTGATGTCATCTTTGCCTTGCTTGAGGGCTCTGTAGTAACCTTACCTTAGGAATTATTTTACAAGGGGAGCCAGTATCCTACATCATTCCCCAAACCTCTTCCTGTCCCCAGATCTGTAACTACTGACAAATTGTGCAAACCGTAGAATAGAAAGTTAATGTCCCCAAACAATGGCAAGATTTTGACAATTTATATTGAAAAATATCAAAAAAAATTGTGTGAGAATGGATCCTATGGATAGTAGACAAAGTAAAGAAGGGCATACTTTTAGATTTGGCTAATTTTATTGATATTACCCAACTACAAAATGTTCAAAATGCTGCCTGCTGCCTATGTTCTCCTCTAGGATTCTGATGGATTCCTGTCTCACATTTAAGTCTTTCATCCATTTGAGTTTATTTATGTGTATGGTGTAAGAAAAATGTCCAGTTCTATGTGTGGCTGTCCAATTTTCCCAACACCATTTATTGAAGAGACTATTCTTTTTCCATTGGATACTCTTTCCTACTTTCCTAAAGATTAGTTGGCCATAGAGTTGGGGGTCAGTTTCTCTGTTCTCTATTCTGTTCCATTGATCTATGTGTCTGTTTTTGTGCCAGTACCATACTGTCCTGATGATCACAGCTTTGTAAAGTAGCTTGAAGGCAGTCATTGTGATGCCACCAGATTTGGTTTTCTTTTTTCAACATTCCTCTGGCTATACAAATTTTAGGATTATTTATTCTAGCTCTGTGAAAAATGTCAATGGTATTTTGTTAGGGATCCATTGAATGTGTAGATAGCTCCAGGTAGCATAGAAATTTAAACAATCCATGAGTATGGAATGTTTTTCCATTTCTTTGTGTCTTCCTCAATTTTTTTCAAAAGTGTTGTGTAGTTTTTAGAGTACAGATTCTTTACCTCTTTGGTTAGGTTTATTCCTAGGTATCTTATGGTTGTTGATACAATTGTAAATTGAATTGATTCCTTCATTTCTCTTTCTTCTGTCTCATTGTTAGTGTTTAGAAATGCAACTGATTTCTGTGCATTGATTTTGTATCCTGACACGTTGCTGAATTCCTGTATGAGTTCTAGCAATTTGGGTCCTTCACATAAACTATCATTTCATACATGAAGAGTGAGAATTTGACTTCTTCTTTGCCAATTTGAATGCCTTTTATTTCCTTTTGTTGTCTGATTCCTGACGCAAGGACTTCTAGTACTATGCTGAACACCAGTGGTCAGAATGGGCACACCTATTGTGTTCCTGACATTAGGGGAAAAGCTCTGTTTTTCCCCATTGAGTATGATATTTACTGTGGGTTTTTTGTATATGCCTTTTATGTATTGAAGTATGTTTCCTCTATCCTTACACTCTAGGCAGTTTTAATCAAGAAAGGATGCTGTAGTTTGTCAAAGACTTTCTCTGCACCAACTGAGGATCATATGGTTCTCGTCCTTTCTTTTCTTAATGTGATATATCACATTGATTGTTTTGCAAATATTGAACCATCCTTGCAGCCAAGGAATAAATCCTACTTGATCATGTTGAATAACCCTTTTAATGTACTGGTGGATCCTCTTAGCTAGAATCTTGGTGAGAATTCTGACATCCATGTTCATCAAGATATTAGTCTGTAATTTTCCTTTTAGATGGGGTCTTTGTCTGATTTGGGGATCAAGGTAATGCTGGGCTCACAGAATTATGAAGCAATTTTTAAAAATAGTTTCAGAATAATAGATATTATTTCTTCCTTAAATGTTTGGTACAATTCTGCTGGGAAGCCATTTGGCCCTGGACTTTTGTTAGTCAGGAGATTTTTGCTTACTATTTTAATTTCCTTGATAGTTATGGATCTGTTCGGGTTTTCTATTTCTTCCTGTTTCAGTTTTGGTAGTTTATAAGTTTCCAGGAAGTCATCCATTTCTTCCAGATTGCCTCATTTTTAGCATATAGTTGCTCACAATATGATTGGATAATTGTATTTCTTTGGTGCTGGTTGTAATCTCTCCTCTTTCATTTTTTGATTTTATTAATTTGTGTCCTTTCTCTTTTCTTTTTTGAGGAGTCTGGTTAAGGGTTCATATATCTTATTAATTCTTTCAAAGAACCAGCTTCTGGCTTCATTGATATGTTCTACTATTCTTTTGGTTTCTATTTCATTGAGTTCTGCTCTAATCTTTATTATTTCTCTTCTCCTGCTTGGTTTAGGATTTATTTTCTATTTTTTACTCCAGCTCCTTTTCAGTGTAAGGCTAGCTTGTGTCTTTGAGACTTCGAATATGTATATATATGAAGTCCATCTTGTCCAGTCTGTTATTGAAAGCTCTTATTTCTTGTTTATCTTCTGGTTAGATAATCTGTCCATTTGTGTGAGTGGGGTGTGAAATCTACTATTGTATTATTTTCAATGTGTTTCTTTAATTTGGCTGTTAATTGGTTATATACTTGGCTGCTTCCTAGTTAGATGAATAAATATTTATAATTATTAGATCTTCTTGTTGGATGATCCTTTAAGTATGATATAGTGTCCCTCTTCAACCCTACTACAGTCTTTGGTTTACTTTTTAAGTTCTTAAAAGAGTTTTTATCTATTTATTTGAGAGAGAGGGCATGTGGGGGAAGGGGTAGAGGAAGAAGCTGACTTCCCCTGAGCAGGAAGCCCATAGTTGGATTCAATCCAAGAATTTAGTATTATGACCTGAGCTGAAGGCAGATGCTCAATCGACTAAGCAACCTAGGTATCCCCAGTCTTTTGTTTAAAATCTCGTTTCTCTGATATGACAATTGCTACCAACTTTTTCTGAGGTCCATTAGCATGTAAATTATTCTCCACTCCTTCACTTTCAATCTGGAAGTGCATTTATATGTAAAAGGATCCTCTTATAGACAGCATATGGATGAGTCTTGTGTTATATATATATATACACACACACAATCTGATACCATGTATCTTTTGATGGGAACATTTAGTCCATTTATGTTCAGAGTAACTATTGAAAGATACGCATTTAGGGCCAGTAAAGTCCCGGTTTCTGTGGATTGTCTCTGTTTCTTTCTAGTCTATGCTACTTTTAAGTTCTCTCTTAGCTTACAGGTCCCCATTTAATATTTCTTGAAGGACTGGCTTAGTGGTCACAAGTTCTTTCAGTTTTCTGTTTGTTCTGGAAGCTCTTTACCTCCTCTTCCATTCTGAATGACAGCCTTGCTGGATAAAGTATTCTTGGCTGCATGTTGTTCTCACTTGGTACCCTGAATATATCATGCCAGCTCTTTCTGGCCTTCAAAGTCTCTGTGGATAGGTCTGCTGCCAGTCTAATGTTCCTTGCCCTTTAGGTTGAGGAGTTCATGTCTTGAGCTGCTTTCAGGATTTTCTCTTTATCAATGAAATTTGCAAGCTTCATATTACATGTCAGGGTGTTGACCTACTTTTATTGATTTTGGGAGGCGTTCTCTCTACCTCTTAGATATGAATGCCTGTTTCCTTCCCCAGATTAAGGAGGTTCTCAGGTACGATTTGCTCAAATATACCTTCTGCCCTCTCTCTATTTATTCTCCCTTGGTGACATCAATAATTCTAATATTGTTTTGTTTCTATGGCATCACTGATCTCCTGGAACCTCTTTCCATGATTCCTTAGTTGTTTTTCTCTCATTTCCTTAGCTTCCTTCTTTTACATCAACTTGTCTTCTATGTCATTTACCTTCTACCTTACTCTTCTACCTTATTTGTCCTAGCTGTGAGCATCAAATTTAGACTGCATCTCAGTTAAAGCATTTTTAATTTCGGCCTGATTGAATTTCATTTCTGCACTAAGAGATTCTCTAATGTCTTTTATGCCCAACTAGTAACTTTACAATTGTTATCCCGAATTCCAGCTCCAACATCTCACTTAATCCATATCAAGTAGATCTTTGGCAGAGAGTATTACCTCTGTTTTTTGTTGTTGTGAATTCCTCCTTCTAATCCTTTTTCCTGAGAAGAATGGTTGAATGAATGAACAAAATCAAAAATATCAAGCACAACCCAAGTGAAATACACACTAGACAAATCCTAAAATGTCAGAAAAGAAAACAGAAAGGTGAAGAAAAAAAAATGGAATGTAATATCCCAGAATAGACAAGACAGGGTGATTTACTTGGTCCTGACTGTATTTTGGTCTTTGTGTTAGAAGACATTAAATTCCAAAATCGTAAAGAAATCAAAATTTACATACATACAGAAATAAAACTGAATACAGTGAAAGGAAGCCAAAGTGAAGAATATATCTAAAAAATGAAATTTTAAAAAAGACTTAAAAAAAGAGTTGTTAAAATAAGAAACTAGTTGAAAAGTGAAAAGAGAAAAAAGAAATGGAAAATTTTAACTGAAAGATAAACAAGTCATGAGAAAAAAAATTTCAAATTCTCTATACTTTTTCCCCTAGTCCTGCAGTTTTGCAGTTCTGTGTGGTCCATAAACTTTCTGCTCACCTGTTCTTCTAGCTGGTCTTATAGGGCACGGCCCTGCTGTGCTGCTCTCACCTGTCTTTGCCTGGGTGGAGCTGACTGCCCCTTGCCAGGAGGCTGGGCCCCATGTAAGCTGATTGCTCCATATGGCTTTTGTTCCCTGAAGGATTGCCACACCTCTTTAGAAGGTGAAAATAAAAATGACCACACTCCCATCTCCAGCCCCAAAGCTGATAGATCAAAGTGGGCCAAACTGCATACCCCTATGGTGTGTGCCCACAAATATGCTCCTGGTGGAAGGTGGAGAGTTGCCTCAGTCCTGTCCCTTGCAGGGCCGCCACATGGAGAGTGGTCACCTGTTTGGCACTGTTCATGGTTTATGACAAACTGAGCTGAAAGTCCCCTTCTGGGCTCACTGCCATAACTGGTGATCCCACTCCAATGCTTGGTAATTCTGCTGGCTCAGGCACCCCTGTTCATTCCGTGACTCTGGATATCTTGAGACCATACTGTCTTATCTACAATTCTGCCCTGATTCACAGTGAGGACCTTTCAGGCAGGGATGCCTCTCACTGGAACAGATTTCTAAAAGTTCTGATTCCGTATTCCAGGGCTACATCACTTTCTGGCAGCCGACTGTTGGAGGTTTCCTCCCCACCACCACCCCCGCGCTGTTTATCTTCCAATATATCCCCTCAGTTTCACTTCTCCACACTCCTACCTTGCAAAAAGTGGTCGTTTTTCTATCTGTAGAATTCCAACTATTCTTTTCTTACATCTTAGGTTGTAGGTGTTCAGAATGATTTGGTAGTTATCTAGCTAAATTCAAGGGATCAGATGAAATGAAGACCTCTAGTCTTCTGCAATCTTTCCTCTCTCCCTCAAAGGAATCTATTATTCCTATTATTTTTAAGGCAATTAGTACTTCATGTACCCATGGTTGATAGGATTGCTATCTGGAGTCTCTAGCAAATCCTCAGAGTGTAAATACAATGAAAACCACTTGATTTTGGAGCAAAATCCCTTTTACAAAGAATTGTTTTCTTTTTGAGAAACAGTTTGATACTTGATCAATGATTAAAAGGAATGCCTAGTCATGAATAAGGATAAGCCATCATGATAGGAACATTATTAAATAATCAAGTTAACTTCAAAGCAGGCTTCCACCATCAAGTGAAAATTGTACATAGGGTACTGTGCCTGAGTAATTCCCAAGGCACAATTTAATGAGCAGGTTACACACATTTCCAGCATGCTTACTCCTGATGCACTGCCACCCTTCATTCTCTATACTTTAGTGACAGAGAAAATTGTTTCTGACTGGGTGATTAAAGAAGAAAAATGTCTGGATTTCAGATGGTCCCTCATATTACTTGGCCATGTGCTGGAAGTGGATCTCTATCATGTTATATCCCTACTTGAGAGTGACAACTTTGGGCAGAAGGGAAATCCTCCAAGTGGGTAGAACTTCATTTACCATTTTCTATAAAAATAACCTCATGCTGAGATTTTATTGTTTGCCCTGAAGGTAGGTTTGGCAATAGATTTGGATGAAGTTATAATATTCATGTAATATATAACTGCTTACCCAAAGCCTACAACTACTGATGATAATGCCTATTGCCATAATAGTTTAATTTCAGGGAAATGCCAGATGAGGCCAACAATTGCTCATCTCATGGATGACATTTATCTTATCAGTCATCAGGCATTTGTAGATATTTATATACTATTTTTAAAGCCTATTTTCTTGTTACTAGAATAATTTATTATCTAACCTTAATGTCCTTCCCTTCTGTTGTAGATTGAATTGTATCCTCATACAAGGTATTTAGCACTCGTAACCCTTGACAGTTTTAAATAGTACCTTATTTGGAAATAAGGTCTTTGCAGATACAATTAAAATATAATTTAGATGAGACCATATTTGATTAGGGTGGACCATTCACCATTATATCTAGCATCCTTATAAGAAAAGGAAAAGAGACATTGATACATGGGAAAGAAATAATATCAATTTATTGGAGGGTAATTTATATTACATAAAGATCTCCCTCAAAATCAATAAAAACTATCCAACACCTAGACATTTAATAGTGAAAATGGAAAATTCCAAAAGTAAAGAGAAAATCCTAACACAGGGAGAGACAAGAGATCCCTAACTTATATGGGGAGAAATATCAGATTAACAGTAGAGCTATCCACAGAGACCTGGCAGGCCAGAAAGGGCTGGCAGGGTATATTCAGTGTACTAAATGAGAAGAACATGCAGCCAAGAATACTTTACCCAAAAGGCTCTCATTCAGAATATAAGGATAGATAAAGAGCTTCCAAGATAGGCAGAAACTGAAAGAATATGTGACCACCAAACCAGCACTGCAAGAAATCTTATGGGAGATCTATCTATTTCCTGGATCTGAATATCTGTTTTCCTCTCAAAATTAGGGAAATTCTCAGCTATTATTTGTTCAAACATACTTTCTGGTCCTTTGTCCCTCTTGGTGTTTACTTTTTTTTTTTTTTTTCCTCTTGGTGTTTTCTGAAACCCCAATTATACATAGATTCTTCCTACTCAGGCTATCGTTTTTTTCCCTTAATCTTTCCTCATGTTATCTCAATGGATTTTCTCTTTTTTCTCAGCTTCCTTCCTTGCCATCAACTTGTCTTCTATGTTGCTCACTCTTTCTTCCTCCTCATTCACCCTGGCCATGAGGACATCCAGCTTGGATTGCATCTCATTTAATTGATTTTTAATTTTGGCATAAATTCTGCAGTCACAAAGTCTCTAGAATTCTTTATCCTTTTTTTTCCAGAGCCAGCAGGAGCTTTATAATAGTGCTTCTGAATTGGCTTTCTGACATCAAATTGTAATCCATATTCTGTTTCTCTTGCAGACAGTACTGTTTTCTGCTTCTTTCTTTTGTGGTTAATTCTTCCTTCTATTCATTTTGTTCAGTGCAAAGTGGCTGTATGAGTGGGCTGAGCCAAGAATAACATCCACGACCTAAGTAAATTTCACCCTAGATGATTCTTGCTAGAAACAAAAACTCTTGTCTCTGTAGCATTCTGGCTATTTTGTCTTTAAATCTCATGTCGAATTCATAGTAGATATTCAGGGTGTTTTGAAAGTTATCTAGGTAAGTTGGTGGAATCAGGTGAGTTGAGGACCCTTACTTTTCTGCCATCTTGCCCTGACCCCCTAGATTTTTAAAGAAATGAAACAGATTATTCAATTTTAGAGGGTCTATATGCTCATGGTATTTTAATGAAGAATCTAAATCAGTACCTTCCAAATTAAAAATATACTTCCATTTAAAAGCCAAGAAAATATTATTATACTTCAATTTTTTCAATTATCTTCCAATGCAGAAATTTCTATAATGAAATACTAGAATTTAGTGACTAGATTATAATTATATAACCTAACATTTAAAAGAGTTTAAAAATCCTTCAAAACATTATAGGATTGAGAAAGATGAGGGAGAGAGAAAGCAGAAGAGTAAGGGTCCTCATTTAATCTGGTTGCCTAGATTTAGCTAGATAAGTATCAACACCCTGAACTTCTACTAATTCAACCTGAGATGTAAGGAAAGAACAGCTGGAACTCTAAAAATAAAAAAGTGACCACTTTTTGCATGGTAGGAGTGTGGAGAAGAGAAAGGGAGGCGATATAGTGGAAGACAAATGGAGGGAGGCCTGAGCTTTTGTAAGCTGGCTCTGGGAGTGATAGAACCCTGGAGCTCAAAATCAGGACCTGTAGAAATTTTCTCTGGTGAGAGACTTCCCTGCCTGAAAGGTGCTCAGTGATGAAGTGGAGCAGAATCGCAGGTGGGACAGTGGGGTCTCCATATTCCCAGAGGCACAAAAAGAACAGGGGTGACTGAGTCAGCAGAGTTCCCAAACATTGGAGCAGGGAAATGGGTTTAGGGAGGAGGCTCAGTTTTTTTTTTTTTTTTGCTATAAACCATGAACTGTGGCCAGATTGAGTGACCCCTCTCTGCAATGGGTTCCTGCAAAGGACTGGAATGCAGCTACCCTCCATCTTCTTCTGGGAGAGGTATAGCAGGTGCACACTCAACAGGGTGAATGCTCTCCATGCCAGGGCCTTGAAACATAAACTGGGCAAGCCTCTGCTTTCTCTGGGAGGGGCAGAGTGGGTGTGTGCAAGAGTGGGTGAAAGTTCTCCCTGCCAAATCAGTGTCCCTCCACCTACCCCCAAGGAGGATTTGAGTGTGCAGATACCATAGGAGTCTGCAGTGTATGGGACACACTGTGATCTCCCAGCTCCAGGACTGGAGGTGGGGGCTTGGCCCTTTCTATGTTCAGCCTCTAAAGGTGCACAGAAAGCCTTCAGGGAACAAAAGCTTCACATAACAAACAGCTTACACTGAGCCCAGCTCCCCAGCAAGGAGTGGTGCAACTCTGCCCAGATACAGACACCTGAGAATCAGTGCAGCAGGCCCCTCCTCAAGAAGACCAGCTGGAAGAACAGATGAGCAGCAAGTTTACATAACCAAAAAGGACTGGAAAAATCCAGGGCTAGGGGAAAATAGTATATAGAACTTGAGGGTTTTTTTCTTAGGATTTATCTGTCAGTTTAAATTTTTCCATTTTTTTCCTTCTTTCCTATTTCAACTAGGTTCTTATATTATCAGCTCTTTGTTTTAAGTCCTTTCTTTTTAAACTTTCATATTTTATGATTACATTATAGATATATTCTTCATTTTTGGCTTCCTTTCACTGCATTCGATCTTATTTTTGTATATATATATAAGATTTTCTTTCTTTATAACTTTGGAATTTAGTATCTTCTAACACAGAGACCAAAATGCACTCAGGAACAAATAGGTCACCCTGTTTTGTACACTGTGTGAGATTATATTCCCCCACCCCCTTTCCCTCTCTCTCTCTCTTTTACTTTTCTCTTTCTTTCTTTTATTTTCTGGTTTCTGACCCCTTTGGAATTGACTAGTGTGCATTTTGCTTGGGTTGTGGTTGGTATTTTCTGCTCACTCATACACCCATTCTTCACTAGACAAAATGACCAGAAAGAGGAAGTCACAATGCAAGAAAGAACCAGAGGTAATACTCTCTGCCACAAATCTAAGCAATATGGATTTAAATAAAATATCAGAACTGGAATTCAGGATAATAATTATAAAGTTACTAGTTGGGCTTGAAAATGCATAAAAGACTAGAGAATCTCTTAGTGCAGAAATGAAATCTAATTATGCCAAAATTAAAAATACTCTAATAGATGCAGGATAAACTGGATGCTGTAACAGCTAGGGTAAGTGAGGCAGAAGAAGGAATAAGTGATATAGAAGACAAGTTGATGGAAAGGAAGGAAGCTGAGGAAAAGAGAAAAACAACTAATAAATAGCCCATGAGGAGAAGTCCCAAGAGATAAGTGATGATATGAAAAAATAAAAATATCTGAATTATTGGAATTCCTGAGGGTGTGGGGGGAGCAGAAGGTATATTTGAAGAAATCATAGCTGAAAACTTCCCTAATCTGGGGAAGGAAACAGGAATTCATATCCAAGAGGTAGAGATAAAGATAAAGAGAAAATCCTGAAAACAGCTTGAAACAAGAGATTCCTAAAATACAGAGAGAAATATTAGATTAAAAGCAGACCTATCCACAGAGACCTGGCAGGCCATAAGGGTTGGTATAATATATTCAGGGTACTAAATGAGAAAAACATGCAGCCAAGAATACATTATCCAGCATATATTCATAGCAACAATGTCCACAATAGCCAAACTGTGGAAGGAGCCAAGATGTCCTGTCCTTAACAGATGAATGGATAAAGATGTGATATCTCTATATATACAATGGAATATTACTCACCCATCAGAAAGATGATACCTACTGTCCACACTGACATGATGGAACTGGCGGGTATTATGCTAAGTGAAATAAATCAATTGGAGAAAGACAATTATCATATGGTTTCACTCATATGTAGAATATAAGAAATAGTGCAAGGGACCATAGGGAAGGAGAGGAAATTGAGTGAGGACAAATCAGAGAGGAAGACAAACTCTGGGAAACAAATTGAGGGTTGCCAAAGGAGAGGTGTGGGGGGGATGTGGTAACTGTGTGACTGGCATTAAGGAGGTTACATGATGTTATGAGCACTGGGTTTTATGCTATATATTGGCAAATTGAAACTGAATAAATAAAATATAAAAAATTGCTAATATATTTTTAAAAAGGAACAAAAAGAAAGATGATAATGAAACATACACATACAAATCACCACTGCCACCTTATGTAGATGGGTAGATAGATAGATGATAGAGAATAGATGATAGATAGATGATAGATGATAGATAGATGATAGATAGATAGATAGATAGATAGATAGATAATAGAGATGGAGATGGAGATAGATATAGATATGGATATATATCTTACTACCTTACTATGTATAAATTTCAAAAGTTTTCAATATTTTTGAAATATATATTAAATTAGTGAATCACATCCCTAGAAGTGAATAAAGAACAGCAAATATCTAAAGAGAAAAATTAATAAAGAAAAACCAAAAATTATGATTTAGGAAAGGAAAAAATACTAAGTGATAAGACTTAATTTTTTTTATCTTCAATAACTTTGACTAGAATAATCAAAGGAATGAAAGAACATAGGTAAAACAATGAAAAGGATGATATGAATCTTCTTATGGTCAAACTAATTTTAAGGAACTGTCTTATAAACAATAAAATTAATCTTATCCGTGTGTTTGGATATGGATTCATTTTTATTTATTCTGCTTAGTACCTCTTTTGTACTTCAGAAGCCCCAATATTTCTTCAGTTTTGGGAATTTTGAGACATAATTTAAAGTATAAAATTAGTGAAGTCATTGGCAATTTTTTCTTGCTTATGTATTCTCTATGGTTAGAATAGTAACTTGTCTTTCTGATTTTTGTAATTCCTTTATTTGAATAAATTCCTCATTGCTATTATTGGATTGCCTAATTCTTTGTTTATTCTTATATTTATGCTTATTTTTCTTATATAATTTTCATTCCTAGAACTTTTACATTTTTATACCCATATGTACATCATTCTTTTTTGCCTGTTATCATCTCAAAATCTCCTGTTATGTTTTATGGATTTTATTCTTTTTAAAAATCCTATTAAGATTCTAAATACACTTTAAAGTCAAATATGATGAGTATAATAGTTTTGATATTTCCCATGGCATTTTCAACTCCAGAATTCTTGTATATATAATTATTTTATTATCCCTCATAGTTAATTTTCCATATTTTCATAATTTCTTGCACACTCATCTTGAGTGGGAGGTACTGTACACTTTCTTAATCATGATATGTTTCAAACAAAACTCCACTATCCACACTGTACAGTATTTACAAAATGTGCAGTTCCTTTTGGATACTTTTTATGAATCATTTAACCAGGGACCCTTCTCAGAGACAATGTATCATTGACTTCCAACGATTTTATCTCCCACCAATGTATTGTCAAATTTTGTTGATTTTTAGCTTTTTGATATTTTTGTTCTTCCCATCTCTACATAACCCAGCTGTAACTGGCCTTCCAGAGACAACCTCGAATTTCAGTCCACACTAGTTATGAATAGTGCTCCAGTTACTGGTGTATTCTCAGAACATTAATTTACTTTAAAAGGAGTTTCATACGTTTTACTTAAAAAAGAAAAAACCTCCAAAGATAAAATGAGATGACAGTATTTGCTAGGATGCATAACATGTGTATGTTCTTCCAAAGCAATTTCTATTAGAATTCCCTTCTTCCTACCCCCACCCAGAGCTCTCCAACCACACATCATGAATGAAAAATTTAGTTCTTTTTAAATCTTTTCTGTTTATACAATTTGTATTAAAGTTTATGTCTCTTGAGTGGCATACACTAACATGGAATCAAAAGTGCAAAATATTTGTTGAAGGAGAAAAGAGGAGAAGGTAAAAAAGTCTTCAGGTGATGATGTAGGCCTTATACCTGTGGATGGAAAGAGGGAAGGAAAGTAAATTAGAGTAGGAAGAGACATGGACTGCAGCACAACTTCAACAATGTTTGGCCAGGCCAATGGGGATTCCTCAAGCCAAAGTCAGCTACTGAAGAATCCTGTATTTCACCGGAATTACCCTAACATGAATTCCATTTTTGCTCTTTGATCTGTAGAGATATGACCACTGAATAAGTGTAGTCATGTTCCTTGAGGAAGAGTAGCCAACAGTGTCATTCAATTATGCTCTCTGTAGAAAGATATTTGAGTTCCAAATTTTCATGGTCACTCCAATCCTCCTTTGCCTCAAGTACTTCATAAGTATACCTCTTAAAATGAGTTCTCCTCCATAGTTTCTGGGGGCCTCTTCTTCCTGATAGGAGTCTTAGAAAAGGAAGGTGAATAAGAAAAACTCCAGCCTGTGCTAGAGTGGGAGCTGCAGGGAACCTGATGTGGGATTCGATCCCGGGTCTCAGGATCATGCCCCAGGCTGAAGGTGGTGCTAAACCGCTGAGCCACTGGGGCTGCCCTGAGTGTTCAACTTTTTGAGCATATGTATGTGTATTCTTTTTTGCTTCTTTTGTGGAAATGCAGTAGCATATACTCCTGCTGATCAGAGTCAGTAACCCCTGCATCTATAGTGATGCCTCTTCTAGCTTTTAGTTTCTGGACACAAAGAATCTGAAGTGCCTAAGAGAGACTTTTTTGAGACAGAGCCAACAAATCCTACAGAACCCAGAGTTGCAGGTACTACCAATGTAAAAATGCCTTAGAGGATCATTGGGACTAACATTAAGTGAGGATATTCCTTTTTCCTCTTCTTGTTTCCTAAACTCATGTATTTATCCTATTGAGGAAACACTACCACATAGAGATTTGACTTTTGTTTCCAGGCAATCTGCAGGTTGCAGATCAGGGATTGCCTGGAACCAAAAGTCATGGTAAGGAAATACTGCAGAGGAATATAAGAGAAATTTTTGAATGATAGAAGTCTTCAAAATCTTGATTATGGTCATAGTTACAGAATTTCATGTTTTTTCAAAATTCATCAAACTCTCTATTTAATTCATGTATATTTTATTTTATTAACATTAAACTCCAAATACATTTATTTCAAAAATTCATCAGATTCCAAAAAGAAAAACTACTTTAACCCACTGTATCTTTTTTCACAAATTCTAAAATAATACTCTTGGAAAATCTATAATAGACACAAGAAATACTAAGTTCATGAGGGAAATGGGTGGTTTTGAGGGGAAATGCTTAAAACAAGTAAACCTGCACTTATTTATCATAATTCACACAAAAGATTTAAAATATATGAAAATAGCCAATCAACTAATAAAAGCTTTGTTTGCTTTTTGTACCAGTGTCAATCATTTATTTATCTCCCCTTGTTAAATTCATATTGCTTACATTGCCATGAAATGCAATTATGTGTAGGCTATAACGCACCTGAATTACACAAGTTGTATACTTTGCTTCAAAGAGAATTTATACATGGGCCAGAGACTTGAACTATAAGAACTGTCCTCCAATTTCCCTCCAAATTCTGGATACCATAACTGTAATATGGGAAATAATTCAATGATCTTGTTTCACTTCACTCTTCATGCAGCCATAACATATTAAGTACAACTCTTAGCTATATTTTAGCTATATCATATATATATAATATATATTATATTATATATATAATGTGATTCATGATTGCTCTTTCAGGGAAAAAGAGCTCAAATCATTATTAATTTTTGTGTATATGGACCAGAAACAAGGCAAACAGAGAACAATTTTGTAATCTAGGCAAGTTGAAATCATTTCCGCTTTGATGATGTAGATGATACATTTTTTTTTTGTTTCATGGGACTCTTTATGTAATATAAATTACCCTTCAATTAATTGATATTGTTTCAAATCTAATTTGTACTTTTTATCTTTTCAAAAATGAGATTTTATAATATAATTATACATTTTGTAATGATTTCCAAAGCATTTTTAAGAACATCTCACATGAACCCTACACCAACCTTTTGAGGTAATTATAGATAATTATTACCCCATTATCATTCCATTTTTCAGTTGAGTAAGGAGTCCAATGGCTGTTAAGTTTTTAATCAGGATTTTGGCCCACTATTTTATGAACCAAGTTTTGATTTGTTGTGCTTTTCCTTATCATTTTGGAAAGAATTTACTGATTGTTATAACCTGTAAAATTATTTTTTTCTTTGCTTGAAAATAGGAATTGTGGGAATTATGTATGAACAGAAAGAGTAGGAATTATGTGCAATACATATGGAGTAGATTATTTTGGCTGGACAAGCATATATCACTGAATATATAAATTAAACTGAGCTACTAAGTCCAATTACTTTGCCAAGTTTGTTTCCCTTCATATTAAAGAACCATAAAGTGCCAAAAAAGCAATTTTAATTTCTAATTATTTAAGAAAATAAATATGAAGGATTGCTATTTCCTTTTTGGTACATTCATAAAATTTCTACCTAATATATCACCAAAGATTGTGATTTGCAACACCTATATAAATGAAGGAAAATAGATACATCTACAAGGAATATTTACATATCCCTTTCTCAGACATCATTCTAAGAACTAAAGAAAAATGGTGAAATATCTTCAAAAACTGCAGTATAGTGCTTTGGGAGGTAAAAGAGAGAATCTTCCAGTATAATACTTTCATATTTTACCTACTCAAGCTACATCGTAGGAGTTCTTTCAAACAGTAAATAATAAAGACAAACGAATAGTAAACAGTCTCCATCTTGTCAAAAAATGATGAGCCAAGTCACAATTATATAAAGATATCTGAAAGAAATATTACTAAACACAGTCTTTTGGTTATGATTTTTCTTACCTAGTTTATTGAATTTGACTGCTTATAGTTTTCTCACTCAATCCTATCCACCACTTTTAATTAAGTAAGCTGGTAAAATTTCATCTAAGTGCAGAATTTCCTTTGCTTGGAATAATGCTTTGTACTATTGCATATCACCTGCCCTGGCTTTCCATTGTATGGATGTCTACAAAGGGATGTGCTGTAACTTCAGTATGTGCAGAAGGTTCTTTCATTGTTATAAATCAAATTGATTTAACCTGTGACTGGGTTAAAGGTAATCCCAACTTTCTGATGACTGTGCTTCCTGCTGAAAATTGCTAGGTTGCTTTTTTTTCTTTCCCCCTGTCATCTTTACTTGGTTTGGAGGTCATTAAAAGTCCAGAGCACTATTACTTAGGTAACTACGGTGTTTTAGCATACATTAATAGGCAGATTTTGCTTTTATATACAATGCCATTTTAATTGATGTGAACTTCTTTATCTTGGTTGCAGGTATTGGATTACTTCACAGTTCTTTATTGTAATTAGTGAGATGTTAATTTGATTTTTTTTAACTCCTGAATTCTGTCATTTTTATTACTAGCTTTTTAGTAAAAATGGATGGAGAAAATAAATGAAACCTAAATATTATAATACTAAAACTCCTATATTTTGGAATTCTAGAGTCACTTGCTTTTGGCATTCATTGAACCAGGTGTGGGTTGCAGTAGGATAATCAAGACATTACTATTATTATTAATTATTATTATTATTATTTTGTATTTTATTAGATATAAATAACAAAACCAACTGCCATTTGTATATATGCTCAGAGTAAGAATGCATATTCTACCTCAGCATAAATTAGGCAGATAGAAAATACCTGTGACACAGAAAATACAAACATATTCCCTTTCACTATTATTTATAATCCCCAAAAGAATGAGAACATAAAATGTTTGTCCTTCTCTGATTGACTTACTTCACTCAGCATAATACCCTCCAGTTCCATCCACGTCAAAGCAAATGGTGGGTATTTGTCGTTTCTAATGGCTGAGGAATATTCCATTGTATACATAAACCACATCTTCTTTATCCATTCATCTTTCGATGGACACCGAGGCTCCTTCCACAGTTTGACTATTGTGGACATTGCTGCTAGAAACATCGGGGTGCAGGTGTCCCGGCGTTTCACTGCATCTGAATCTTTGGGGTAAATCCCCAATAGTGCAATTGCTGGGTCGTAGGGCAGGTCTATTTTTAACTCTCTGAGGAACCTCCACACAGTTTTCCAGAGTGGCTGTACCAGTTCACATTCCCACCAACAATGTAAGAAGGTTCCCTTTACTCCCATCCTCTCCAACATTTGTGATTTCCTGCCTTGTTAATGTTCCCCATTCTGACTGGTGTGAGGTGGTATCTCATTGTGTTTTTTTTCTTTTTTTTTAATTTTTTATTTATTTATGATAGTCACACACAGAGAGAGAGAGAGAGGCAGACACACAGGCAGAGGGAGAAGCAGGCTCCATGCACCGGGAGCCTGACATGGGATTCGATCCCGGGTCTCCAGGATAGCGCCCTGGGCCAAAGACAGGCACTAAACCGCTGCGCCACCCAGGGATCCCTCATTGTGGTTTTGATTTGTATTTCCCTGATGGCAAGTGATGCAGAACATTTTCTCATATGCATGTTGGCCATGTCTATGTCTTCCTCAGTGAGACTTCTGTTCATGTCTTTTGCCCATTTCATGATTGGATTGTTTGTTTCTTTGGTGTTGAGTTTAAGAAGTTCTTTATAGATCTTGGAAACTAGCCCTTTATCTGATATGTCATTTGCAAATATCTTCTCCCATTCTGTAGGTTGTCTTTGAGTTTTGTTGACTGTATCCTTTGCTGTGCAAAAGCTTCTTATCTTGATGAAGTCCCAATAGTTCATTTTTGCTTTTGTTTCTTTTGCCTTCGTGGATGGATCTTGCAAGAAATTACTGTGGCCGAGTTCAAAAAGGTGTTGCCTGTGGTCTCCTCTAGGATTTTGATGGAATCTTGTCTCACATTTAGATCTTTCATCTATTTTGAGTTTATCTTTGGGTATGGTGAAATGGAGTGGTCTAGTTTCATTCTTCTGACTGTGGATGTCCAATTTTCCCAGCACCGTTTATTGAAGAGACTGTCTTTCTTCCAGTGGATAGTCTTTCCTCCTTTGTCGAATATTAGTTGACCATAAAGTTCAGGGTCTACTTCTGGGTTCTCTATTCTGTTCCACTGATCTATGTGTCTGTTTTTGTGACAGTACCACACTGTCTTGATGACTACAGCTTTATAGTACAACCTGAAATCTGGCATTGTGATGCCCCCAGCTATGGTTTTCTTTTTTAAAATTCCCCTGGCTATTCGGGGTCTTTTCTGATTCCACACAAATGTTAAAATAATTTGTTCTAACTCTCTGAAGAAAGTCCATGGTATTTTGATAGGGATTGCATTAAACTTGTAAATTGCCCTGGGTAACATTGACATTTTCACCGTATTAATTCTGCCAATCCATGAGTATGGAATATTTTTCCATCTCTTTGTGTCTTCCTCAATTTCTTTCAGAAGTGTTCTATAGTTTTTAGGGTATAGATCCTTTACCTCTTCGGTTAGGTTTATTCCTCGGTATCTTATGCTTTTGGGTGCAATTGTAGATCGGATTGACTCCTTAATTTCTCTTTCTTCAGTCTCATTGTTAGTGTATAGAAATGCCACTGACTTCTGGGCATTGATTTTGTATCCTGCCATGCTACCAAATTGCTGTATGAGTTCCAGAAATCTTGGGGTGGAGGCTTTTGGGTTTTCTTTGTAGAATATCATGTCATCGGCGAAGAGGGAGTTTGACTTCTTCTTTGCCAATTTGAATGCCTTTAATGTCTTTTTGTTGTCTGATTGCTGAGGCTAGGACTTCCAGTACTATGTTGAATAGCGGTGGTGAGAGTGGACATCCCTGTCATGTTCCTGATCTTAGGGGAAAGGCTCCCAGTGCTTCCCCATTGAGAATGATATTTGCTGTGGGCTTTTCGTAGATGGCTTTTAAGATGTCGAGGAATGTTCCCTCTTCCCTACACTCTGAAGAGTTTTGAGTGTCCTTCTGTCTAAAATGAGTCTCTTGTAGACAGCAAATAGATGGGTCCTGCTTTTTTTATCCAGTCTGAAATCCCGCGCCTTTTGATGGGGTCATTAAGCCCGTTCACGTTCAGAGTTACTATTGAAAGATATGAGTTTAGTGTCATCATGATGTCTATTCGGTCCTACTTTTTGTGGATTGTCCACTGAACTTCTTCTTAAAGGGGAATTTTAAGAGTCCCCCTTAAAATTTCTTGCAGAGCTGGTTTGGAGGTCACATATTCTTTCAGTTCCTGCCTGTCTTGGAAGCTCTTTATCTTTCCTTCCATTTTGAATGAGAGCCTTGCTGGATAAAGTATTCTTGGTTGCATGTTCTTCTCATTTAGGACCCTGAATATATCCTGCCAGCCCTTTCTGGCCTGCCAGGTCTCTGTGGAGAGGTCTGCTGTTACCCTAATACTCCTCCCCATCAAAGTCAGGGATTTCTTGTCTCTTGCTGCTTTAAGAATCTTCTCTTTATCTTTGGAATTTGCAAGCTTAACTATTATCTTTGGAATTTGCAAGCTTAACTATTAGATGTCAACTATTAGTGTTGAACGGTTTTTATTGATTTTTTTTTATTTTAGCGGGGGGATCTCTCTATTTCCTGGATCTGACTGCCTATTTCCCTTCCCAGATTAGGAAAGTTTTCAGCTATGATTTGTTCAAATACATATTCTGGCCTTCTGGCCCTTTCGGCGCCCTCGGGAACCCCAATTAAACGCAGGTTTTTCTTCCTCAGGCTGTCGTTTATTTCCCTTAATCTAACCTCATGGTCTTTTAATTTTTTGTCTCTTTTTTTCTCAGTTTCCCTCTTTGCCATCAACTTGTCTTCTAAGTCACTCTCTCATTCTTCCACCTCGTTAACCCTCGTCGTTAGGACTTCAAGTTTGGATTGCATCTCATTCAATTGATTTTTAATTTCTGCCTGATTGGATCTAAATTCTGCAGTCATGAAATCTCTTGAGTCCTTTATGCTTTTTTCTAGAGCCACCAGTAGCTTTGAATGGATGCTATAGTATATAGCATGATATAGTATATATCAGTAGCTATATAATAGTGCTTCTCTGTTGTTGTTTGTATGGGAAAATCTTTATCTTTCCTTTCATTTCTAAACACCAGCCTCACTAGGTATAAAATTCTTGGTTGATTTTTTTTTCAATATTTTGAATATATCATCCCATTCACCTATGACTTAAGAAACTTCTGTTGAACAATCACAAATAGTCTTATGAAAACTCCCTTGTATATAACTTCTCCTTTCTCTTTTTGCTTTCAAAATTATTATTTTGTAGACTTAACAATTTAATTGTAATGTGCATTTTTATCCAGCTTCAAACTATTTGGAATCCTTTGTGCCTCATCAATTTGGATGCCCATTTCTCTCTCCATGATTAGGAAGTTCTCAACTCTTATTTTTTTAAAAATGCTTAATTCCTTTCTCTTTTTATTTTCTTTCTGGAATTCTCATAATGCAAATATTGTTTATTTTCATTGTGTCTTACAATATCTATTGGCTTTCTTCACTCTTTAATTCTTTTTCCTTTTTTGATCTGATTGGGTAATTTCCAATGTCCTAACCTCTGAGGCACTTATTCTTTCTTTTCCATAGCCAAGTCTACTTCTGAAACTCTCTATTGAATTCTTCAGTTCAGTTAATGGGTTTTTCAACTCTAGGATATCTGTTCTAGTTGTTGTTGTTTTAATGGTTGCTGTTTCCTTGTTGAACTTCCCATTTTGTATATAAATTATTTTCTTAATTTTATATAGTTGTCTGTCTGTGTTTCCTTGTAATTCACCAAATTCCCTTAACAGGCAGGGTTTTTCTGACTTTTCATAAATATCCATTTCTTTATGGTCAGTTATTAAGGTTTTTAAAACTTCCTTTGGTAGTGTCACATGTACTTGATATTTTATGATGCTTGATTCCCTACATTTGTATCTACACATTTGAGTCATCAGCCTCCTCTTCTAAAATTTTTAAGTTTACTTTGGCCAAAAGAGATTTCTTTGGGTGTCTGGGTGGGTCTGCTGGTAATGTCCTTGGGCATTTGAGGCCTACTATTGTGGTCATTTTGTGTGAGGCAACCACTCAAGCTCTGAGGATGAGGATGGGATTGTGCCTCTTGCTGAGAACAGTTGGATGGGCCTGAGAAAGTGAGGGTATAGTATGATTTTGGTGGTTGCCTGGATTCTCTGGTTAGGATTTTTAGGTGGTCACAAATGGGTACTATATTCAGTAATAAATGAGGCTATGAATTAAATTCTCTGTGTTGCCAGGTGGCAGGATGGAACCCAGGGCCTGTACAACTCATTGTTTGGGGATCTGAATCAGAATGTATACTTAATTCCCTAATCAGGTGAGACCATCAATTTTGCTCTGCATACATGGGAAGCCACATGTGTTTTCTGTTCAAGTGCTACTGTATATGGGGCTGTTAGTGTGCTGTGCAGCTTCCTATGTGTTCTGGCTAGGTTACCTGGTCAAACTGAAGGTTGTTTTCACTAATGAGCAAGGCTACAAATTACATTCTTTGCCTTGGCACATCAAGGGAGGCAGTCTAAAGCTGGTAAAGCTTTTTGTTTGTTGTCTTAAGTCAACCTACACTCCAAATTTCCTGACTGAATAAGACTACTGGCTTTGCTATGCAAACTGTTAGTTCTACCTGCCTTTCAGCTCATGTCCCTTTTGGCTGCACAACTTCCAGTTGTATCCAGCCTTTCTGGTCAGATCAAACCAGAACACACTCTCCAGGTGCCTGAGTGGTTCTGTCAGTTGGTTGTGGGCCTCTGATTTCAGCTCAGGTCATGATCTCAAGGTGGAGGTAACTGGTGCTTCATAGGGCTCTGTGCTCAGTGCCATAGTCCCCTTCAAATTCTCTCTCTCCTTCTCCTTCAGCCTCACCCCTGCTTGTGCACACACTCTCTCTATCATGTGCACATGCATGTACTCAAATAAATAAATAAATAAATAAATAAATAAATAAATAAATAAACAAACAGAATCCACAGAGTGTAGGACTATATCTCAACTCCCTTGTTAGGTCAAGAAGCCACTCCAGGCCACTTTCAATTTCCCAAGAAGACTCTTGGTGAATAGTAATTTGGAGCTACCCTGAGCCTTGGCTATAAATGAATCCCTCTGCCTATGTGTAGGATAGGAACTCATCGTGCCTGATATTGGTTTTGCTCTGGGGGTGATCAATTTTGTTCACCTGAATCCTGACTGGATTGTCCCTGGAATGTGCAGCTCTTAGGAATTATCACCAAATAAATGGTCAGATAGTTCCAGAAGACATTCTTCAGAGAAGGTGAGTTTATGATTCACCTTCTTTCCTGAATGTGGGCAAACTGGGCTCTGGGACTAGCAAAACTCCTTGTTTGAGAATCTGAATCAGACAGATCTGCATCCTGCCATGTTCCTTGGTCAGAATGTACCCCAAACTTGATTCTGCAGTAAGCAAAGCCTCTGTTTCCTGGGTGTGGCAGGTGTGAAATTAGTCTTCCAGTATCCATGTGCTGGTTGTTTGCAAGCCTTCCTCCACTTCTCTGTCATAGTTAGATTCCTGGTAGTTTAGTGTCATAGATTCCCTTATAACTACAATGGTGTGACATCAGAGTAGGGGCTCCTGAAAAAGGAACCACCATACTTGGGGGGCTGGTTGATCCCTCTGGTTTCTCTTTTCCCACTGGAAGATCTGGAATCTTCAGGGATACCTCTCTGCATGGTGCTATGCTGGCTAGGGGAGGGACAATGTAGTTAATTTATAGCTGCCTCTTTTATTACCTAATACAATCTGTCTTGGTGCCTATGGTGCAGGGACTTGCCTCAGCAATCATTCCCATGTTCCAAGACTCGCTCAGTATAGTCTTACTATTTAGTTATTGGTAATTGTTCTTTTTGTGAGGAGAAACAAATTCAGGAACAACCTATGTTGTCATCTTGGTAATATCACTTCTAAGGTTAAATTTTGAAATAAACTTAGTCATTAGTGAGAAAAAACATGTATTAGGAAAATTTGTATTAGGAAAGTACAATTCTTAAAATGAATTTCTTGAAATTAGTGTATGATTGCATGATATAATGACATTATTGGTAAATGTAATGACATATAAATAATATTAATTGAGGAGAAAAGGGGAAATCTAATTTTGAATATGTATACATTTACTTTTTTCTGATAATCATCAAATTGTTTAATTTCTGGTATAAATGACTGTTCTAGTTATAAATTTCCAGTTGAAACTGTCCATTTTGGCCAAAGAACCATAAGTAGTATATAATAAGAGTTTGAGGTTAGTGTTTATTATAATTTTATTAATATGTGATCAATATAATATTAACTCTACATGTCCTCAGAATGAAATACATTAGTCTAATTCTACTCATGAACTCAAAATAGACATGTATTTGTGCATCTGTGTGACACAACTCGAAAGAAGTAGAACTAAACATAGCTATTATTTATTTAAATATGCAGAATATGCAATTATCAACAATTTCCTTTTCTTGATCAGATGTTAGTGAAACCTGATATTATAGTCAACAGACTACTGGGCATTGTTTTCCCAGTTATTTATCAGTTTTAAGAAAATTCTGGGTCATAAATACATCTTTTGTATAAAAACTCACACACCTATTTGCATACTCAGAAGTACATAGGATACATCAGCATCCTATTTGTCTCACTGCTTAGCCAAGATTATTTTTCTTACCTTTAAATTAGAAATTGTAGTTCCATATTCTTTTTAATTAAAAAATGGCTCTGTATCATTTTGAATTTCCTTCAAGCCTTGATCATGTTGCCAATGAAAATTTTTAGTTAATTCTGATGTTAAGAATTCAAACAGACAGCCAAGATATTTATTTTGAAGAGAAAAGAACACAGGATTTCGTATATATGCTTCTCAGGAAGGGATTATTTACAACAGCAATTTTTTTTCTCTTTTAAGTCTCCAATTTGTTAAGTGCAGATGTTGAAGATGTTCATTCATACCAGAAAATTATAGAAATAATTAAACTTATCTAACTAAAATAACTAATTCCATAATAAACTCAAATTTTATCAGAGAGGCAGGAGGAGGGGCAAGATGGCTGAAGAGTAGGGTCCCCAACTCACCTGTCTCCACCTAATTACCTAGATAACCTTCAAATCATCCTGAAAATCTACGAATTCAGCCTGAGATTTAAAGAGAGACCAGCTGGAACGCTACAGTGAGAAGACTTCGGGCTTCTATCAAGGTAGGAAGACAGGGGAAAAAAGAAATAAAGAAACAAAAGGCCTCCAAGGAGAAGGGGCCCCGTGAGGAGCCGGGCTGAGGCCGGGGCGATTGTCCCCAGGGCAGGAGAGCCCCGTCCCGGAGAAGGAGGAGCTTCACCAATCTTCCCGGCGGAAAGGCGCCCGGAGGGAGTTAGAGCAGGACCCCAGGAGGGCAGGGATGCCCTCGGGCTCCCTGGTACACTAACAGACACCTGCGCACCCAGGAGAGTGCACCATACCCCGCGGCCGAGCTCCCTAAGGGCTGCAGCGCGCATGGCAAGACCCGGGGCAGCTCGGAGGGGCTCAGGTGGCGGCTTTGCGCAAAGGAGGCTGCACGGCTGGGAGCAGCTCGGGGGTGGCTCCAGCAGAGGAAGAGGCTCCATGGGGATGGGGCTGCGCAGCTGCGGAAGCAGCTCGGAGGGGCTCGGGCGGGGGCTCCGTAGAGGGGGCTGCGGGGCGGGAGCCCGAATCCAACAGCGCAGGCTCCGGAGCACAGGGTGCCGGACACAGCCCAGGATCCGGCCTCCCCCCAGGACAGGCAGAGGCCGGGAGGGCCCAGGACAGCAAGGACGCTCCTGCCCCGAGCTGAGCAGATCAGCGCCCCGCCATGGAGCATCCAGGCCTTGCAGACGGAGAGCTCTGTGGTTACTGCGGGAGCTGACTCCAGGGCTCCAGAGCTGCCACCGCCACTGGGGTTGTTCCTCCTGGGGCCTCACGGGGTAAAAAACCCCCACTGAGCCCTGCACCAGGCAGGGGGCAGAGCAGCTGCCCCAAGTGCTAACACCTGAAAATCAGCACAACAGGCCCCTCCCCCAGAAGACCAGCTAGACGGACAAGTTCCAGGGGAAGTCAAGGGACTGAAAGTATGCAGAAACAGAAGATACTCCCCCGTGTTTTTTTTTCTTTTTGATTTCTGTTTCTTCCCCCACCCGTTTTTTCCCCATTCTTTCCTTTTCTTTCTCTTTTTCTTCTCTTTTTTCTTTTTTCTTCCTTTTTTCTTTTTTCTTTTACTCTTTCCTTTCCTTCTTTCTCTCCTCTCTTTTTCTCCTTTTCCCAATACAACTTGTTTTTGGCCATTCTTCACTGAGCAAAATGACTAGAAGGAAAACCTCACCTCAAAAGAAAGAATCAGAAACAGTCCTGTCTCCCACAGAGTTACAAAATCTGGATTACAATTCAATGTCAGAAAGCCAATTAAGAAGCACTATTATATAGCTACTGATATATACTATATCATGCTATATACTATAGCATCCATTCAAAGCTACTGGTGGCTCTAGAAAAAAGCATAAAGGACTCAAGAGATTTCATGACTGCAGAATTTAGATCCAATCAGGCAGAAATTAAAAATCAATTGAATGAGATGCAATCCAAACTTGAAGTCCTAACGACGAGGATTAACGAGGTGGAAGAACGAGTGAGTAACATAGAAGACAAGTTGATGGCAAAGAGGGAAACTGAGAAAAAAAGAGACAAAAAATTAAAAGACCATGAGGTTAGATTAAGGGAAATAAACGACAGCCTGAGGAAGAAAAACCTACTTTTAATTGGGGTTCCCGAGGGTGCGGAAAGGGCCAGAGGGCCAGAATATGTATTTGAACAAATCATAGCTGAAAACTTTCCTAATCTGGGAAGGGAAATAGGCATTCAGATCCAGGAAATAGAGAGATCCCCCCGCTAAAATAAAAAAAAATCAATAAAAACCGTTCAACACTAATAGTTGACATCTAATAGTTAAGCTTGCAAATTCCAAAGATAATAGTTAAGCTTGCAAATTCCAAAGATAAAGAGAAGATCCTTAAAGCAGCAAGAGACAAGAAATCCCTGACTTTGATGGGGAGGAGTATTAGGGTAACAGCAGACCTCTCCACAGAGACCTGGCAGGCCAGAAAGGGCTGGCAGGATATATTCAGGGTCCTAAATGAGAAGAACATGCAACCAAGAATACTTTATCCAGCAAGGCTCTCATTCAAAATGGAAGGAGAGATAAAGAGCTTCCAAGACAGGCAGGAACTGAAAGAATATGTGACCTCCAAACCAGCTCTGCAAGAAATTTTAAGGGGGACTCTTAAAATTCCCCTTTAAGAAGAAGTTCAGTGGAACAATCCACAAAAAGTAGGACCGAATAGACATCATGATGACACTAAACTCATATCTTTCAATAGTAACTCTGAACGTGAACGGGCTTAATGACCCCATCAAAAGGCGCAGGGTTTCAGACTGGATAAAAAAGCAGGACCCATCTATTTGCTGTCTACAAGAGACTCATTTTAGACAGGAGGACACCTAGAGCCTGAAAATAAAAGGTTTACCATTCAAATGGTCCTCAAAAGAAAGCAGGGGTAGCCATCCTCATATCAGATAAACTAAAATTTACCCTGAAGATTGTAGTGACAGATGAAGAGGGACACTATATCATACTTAAAGGATCTATCCAACAAGAGGACTTAACAATACTCAATATATATGCCCCAAATGTGGGAGCTCCCAAATATTTAAATAAATTAATAACCAAAATGAAGAAATACTTAGATAATAATACACTTATACTTGGTGACTTCAATGTAGCTCTTTCTATACTCGATAGGTCTTCTAAGCACAACATCTCCAAAGAAACGAGAGCTTTAAATGATACACTGGACCCGATGGATTTCACAGATATCTACAGAACTTTACATCCAAACTCAACTGAATACACATTCTTCTCAAGTGCTCATGGATCTTTCTCCAGAATAGACCACATGCTGGGTCACAAATCGGGTCTGAACCGATACCAAAGATTGGGATTGTCCCCTGCGTATTCTCAGAGCATAATGCCTTGAAATTAGAACTAAATCACAACAAGAAGTTTGGAAGGACTTCAAACACGAGGAGGTTAAGGACCATCCTGCTAAAAGATGAAAGGGTCAACCAGGAAATTAAGGAAGAATTAAAAAGATTCATGGAAACTAATGAGAATGAAGATACAACCGTCCAAAAACTTTGGGATGCAGCAAAAGCAGTCCTGAGGGGGAAATACATCACAATACAAGCATCCCTCCAAAAACTGGAAAGAACTGAAATCCAAAAGCTAACCTTACACCTAAAGAAGCTAGAGAAAAAACAGCCAGCAGAAGAAGAGAGTTAATAAAGATTCGAGCAGAACTCAAGGAAATCAAGACCAGAAGAACTGTGGAACAGATCAACAAAACCAGGAGTTCGTTCTTTGAAAGAATTAATAAGATAGATAAACCATTAGCCAGCCTTATTAAAAAGAAGAGAAAGAAGACTCAAATTAATAAAATTGTGAATGAGAAAGGAGAGATCACTACCAACACCAAGGAAATACAAACGATTTTAAAAGCATATTATGAACAGCTATATGCCACTAAATTAGGCAATCTAGAAGAAATGCACGTATTTCTGGAAAGCCACAAACTATCAAAACTGGAACAGGAAGAAATAGAAAACCTGAACAGGCCAATAACCAGGGAGGAGATTGAAGCAGTCATCAAAAACCTCTCAAGACACAAACGTCCAGATGGCTTCCCAGGGGAATTCTATCAAACGTTTAAAGAAGAAACCATACCTATTCTACTAAAGCAGTTTGGAAAGATAGAAAGAGATGGAGTACTTCCAAATTCGTTCTATGAGGCCAGCATCACCTTAATTCCAAAACCAGACAAAGATCCCACCAAAAAGGAGAATTATAGACCAATATCCCTGATGATCAAGGATGCAAAAATTCTCAACAAGATACTAGCCAATAGGATCCACAGTACATTAAGAAAATTATTCACCATGACCAAGTAGGATTTATCCCCGGGACACAAGGCTGGTTCAACACTCGTAAAACAATCAATGTGATTCATCATATCAGCAAGAGAAAAACCAAGAACCACATGATCATCTCATTAGATGCAGAGAAAGCATTTGACAAAATACAGCATCCATTCCTGATCAAAACTCTTCAGAGTGTCGGGATAGAGGGAACATTCTTCAACATCTTAAAAGCCATCTACGAAAAGCCCACAGCAAATATCATTCTCAATGGGGAAGCACTGGGAGCCTTTCCCCTAAGATCAGGAACATGACAGGGATGTCCACTCTCACCACTGCTATTCAACATAGTACTGGAAGTCCTAGCCTCAGCAACCAGACAACAAAAAGACATTAAAGGCATTCAAATTGGCAAAGAAGAAGTCAAACTCTCCCTCTTCACCGATGACATGATACTCTACATAGAAAACCGAAAAGCCTCCACCCCAAGATGGCTACTAATATAGCAATTTTGCAGTGCGGCAGGATACAAAATCAATCCCCAAAAGTTAGTGGCATTTCTATACACTAACAATGAGACTGAAGAAAGAGAAATTAAGGAGTCAATCCCATTTACAATTGCACCCAAAAGCATAAGATAACTAGGAATAAACCTAACCAAAGAGGTAAAGGATCTATACCCTCAAAACTATAGAACACTTCTGAAAGAAATTGAGGAAGACACAAAGAGATGGAAAAATATTCCATGCTCATCAATTGGCAGAATTAATATTGTGAAAATGTCAATGCTACCCAGGGCAATTTACAAGTTTAATGCAATCCCTATCAAAATACCATGGACTTTCTTCATAGAGTTGGAACAAATTATTTTAAGATTTGTGTGGAATCAGAAAAGACCCCGAATAGCCAGGGGAATTTTAAAAAAGAAAACCATAGCTGGGGGCTAGATTTCAGGTTGTACTACAAAGCTGTGGTCATCAAGACACTGTGGTACTGGCACAAAAACAGACACATAGATCAAAGGAACAGAATAGAGAATCCAGAAGTGAACCCTCAACTTTATGGTCAACTAATATTTGACAAAGGAGGAAAGACTATCCACTAGAAGAAAGACAGTCTCTTCAATAAATGGTGCTAGGAAAATTGGAAATCCACATGCAGAAGTGTGGGCGACCACGAACTAGCTGGAGTAACTGAACCAAACCAGTCCCGGACTTGCGTCCCTCATTCACTCAAAAGACTCGAGAGCCTAAAGGGTGAATAGTTGGTAGACGCTTGAGAAAGGTCTTGAGCAATGGTTCTCAGGGCTGGCTTGTACGTGATCGCCCACATAACACAATAGATACAACTTATTCTGACCTGGTCATAAATGTAAATAAGGGTCTGTCTGTCCTTGCTGGTCTGTTTACCATACCTAATATTCCTTTGAAGTATGTACATCTGGAGCAACAAGCTTATCTATTTACCAAGGTCTTCTGGCACCCGTGAATCTGTCTTGCATGCTGAGAAAAGGGAACTTTGGAGAGTTTCACAAACCTGCTAAAAATAAACACCTTCTTGGGTTTGTTTTGCTCATGCTATAAAATGTTGTAAAACCTTGAATAAGGCTGGCACTGCTTCGACATCATCCACTGTGTCCCTCCTGTTCCCATCTCCTTACTTTTCTTTTATTTTCCTCATCCCCTTATCCTCATGACCCTGATCGTGTTGCTGCAGCGCGTGCAACAAGTGGCGCCCGAACAGGGACCTGAGCACATGCAAGAGAGGTGCACATATAGGTAAGTCGTCGCTGACAATCAGGTAAAGGGAGCCCGGTTAGTTAGGGCCACGACAGGAGTAAAAAAATATGGAACAGTCACAATCTATAAAACAGGTCTTCTTTATGACTGCTTTGCAGGCCCTTATGAAGTAAGAAGGGTCCAAGGTCTCTAAAAAGGCCTTGCAACAATTTTTTTGTACTGTATCAAACTTGTGTCCCTGGTTTCCAAAAGAAGGGACTGTCAGTCTGGATGCCTGGCAAAGGGTAGGACAGGAAATTAAAAATCAACCTAAAAAACGTGGTCCTATGGCCTATCCTCCAGGCACCATGCAAAAGGACAAAATAAGAGAGACTTTAGATCCACAACACACTTTTGAATTAATCTCTATAGCCTCTCATGAATCCCCCCCTGAAAATGATATTCAAACCTCTTCAGAGGAACCAAAAGAAAATAATAATTCGGTGATTGAGTCACCATCACCACCAATTACTTAACACTGCCCCCTCCAGATTCCCCCACCAGTGTCTCAGATAAAAATTAACGATGGGGAGCAAATTGATTAATTTTAAATGGATCCAGATAAAACACAGTAAATAGGTCTTGAAAATTATCTCTACTAAACCTAAAACTTTTATTCTATTGAGGTTACTAAAGGTAAACCTCTGTTATCTTTTTGCAATCTGTTAGTAAAAAAAAATTAACTAAATTGATCATTAATTGTCTGTTTACAAGTTTTCATAAGTAATTGTTAAGATACCTTTCAAATTCCTTGGTAACCTAAAACTTTAGTCACACGTTGATGATAAATAAAATTAAATTCATCGGACATCTAGGTCTTTCCCAAACAAGGAAAAGTACTAAAATGTTGATTTAAATCTGTTGATGAACATGCTTTATGCTTAACTGTTTCATAAATTTGCCGTCTAAAAAGTTCTGATGTTCAAAAATCTGTTACTCCTTAGTTTTCACTGGACACTAAGGTTCCTAAAAATAAAATAAAATAATGAAAATAAAAAAACTCTGCTAAAATAAAACTGATGACTGATAAAAAATAAAAATAAAAAAGCAACTCTGTATGTAAAAAAGAAAATATGTAAGAAAAATGTAAGAAATGGGAATATATTTTTGTTCAAAAAAAAAGAGAGTAACTTTGTCCCAAATGAGACTGACTGAGAAAAAAAAATGGCTTAAAACAAATTCTAAATACAAAAAAAAAGGTGTAAAAGTGTTATGAAGGAAATCCTTGAAAAGGAATTTTAGATATGGTCAAAACAGACTAATATCAAAGTAAATGGATTTTAAAGTGCGAGAGTATAAGATTAAAAGTCTACTTTCTATTCAAAAGTTTCCTTAATTTGTTAGTCTGCTTTTGATAAGAGCAGCAGTTTTGTCCAAAAAGGAGTCAGGTGTACAGGGGCAGCCGTAACCACGAAAATGGAGACCATCTGGGCAGAGCCATTGACTGCCTGAACGTCGGCTCAACGGGCAAAACTAATTAACCACAGATAAGGTACAAACTTTATTTAGTATAAGTTTAAATTGGCAAATAGCCTTGTCCTGTTATCCAGAACAACTTAAATATCATCTTCTCGCAGACAGACTTTTACAATTTCTTTCTACCACGTCTGTCTTCTGTTCTACAATTATAGCAACAGAACCTCTGGCTAATGCCGTCACTATATTTGTTGGTGCTAATAAAACAGGGCACATTGAAATTTACAAAAAAATCTTCTAAGGCTAAAACAACTTATCAAAGTCATTATCCCACTAAGTCAGTACAGAGAGCTGAACTAAAGGCTGTCCAACTGGCTTTACAAATGTTTCCTGAACCCTGCAATCTATTCACTGACAGTCACTATGTGGCTCGAGCTGTTCCAGCCTTGCCACGCACTTATATACTCACAAATGATGAGGAACTATATCACTTATTCTCTAGTATTCAGCAAATATTATGGGCCAGGCAAGCTCCTATTTTTATATCCCATATACGGGCTCATACTAATTTGCCTGGTCCCCTCTCTGAAGGCAACCACATTGCTGACACCATTACTCACACTTATATAACAAACGCAAACAACAAACAATTGGCCACGCAGAGTCATGCTAGTTTTAATCAAAATGCCTCAGCTCTTCATAGACAGTTTCGCATCACTAGAGAAGAGACCCATCAAATATTAAAAAACTGTCCAGCCTGTCCAATCCACCATCCTGTTCTTACTTATTCAGTTAATCCCAGAGGATTGATGCCTAATCATCTTTGGCAAATGGATATTACCCTCTTTCCTGCTTTTGGCCGCTTAAAATATATACATATCTCTATTGATACTTTCTCTGGGTATATCCACGCTACTGTACATTCTGGAGAAGCCTTTACTGATGTTCATAATCATTTATTTTCAGCCTTCTCCCAAATGGAAACCCCTAAGGCCATAAAAACTGATAATGGCTCAGCTTATAGCTCCAAAACTTTCCAGAACCTTTGTGCTACCTTTCAAATTAAGCACTCTACAGGAATTCCCTACAACTCACAAGGTCAAGCCATAGTTAAACAAGCTAACAGTACTCTCAAATCTGACCTTAAAAAATTAGAAGAGGGGGAGATACTACAGGGAACAGTGAAATACTCTCCCCATATGCATTTAACTCTAAATCTTTATGTTTTAAATTTTTTGAATGTTGATGATATAGGACGGATGGCAGCTGAACGGTTTTGGCATCCAGATTTTTCTCCTCTCCCTTAAGCTAGGTGGAAAGATCCACTGACTGGCATTTGGAAGGGCCCCTACCCTGTCCTTCGCAAGGGGCATGGGTTTGTCTGTATTTTCCCCCAGGATGAGAACACCCCGCAACGGCTCCCAGAATGATGGTGTTGACTCCTTGCCCCTATGCTGGAGACTAGCCAGCCTGACGATAACTCACCCACAAAAAAGAAGAAAGGGATGTCTCCCATCGTACCGTTGGGCCCGGATAAGGAAACTGATCAATCAAGCGATAAGCCTGGCTGAACAGACACAGCCTAATGAGTCCTTACTTATTATCCTTCTTACTGTATTAGCTATTACAACCCCTCCTGTTGGTGAAGTGGCTGTATATCGGGCCTATGTACCTGACCCACCTACTATAAGGCAGGTTACTTGGGATGATCCTACTCCCCAAATACACACCAATATGACAGAATATTTTGGAGGGAGTAGTTCTGATGGCATGGAGGTTGCAAACCATTCTATCAATTGGATGGGCCTGGTAGCTCAGGTACCCATATGTTTCCAATTGCCACTATGTAACCAAAAATCAGTTAGTGGTTGCTTGGTAGTTCAGCCAGTACCTCACATAGTGACATATCTCTCAGAAATGGAAAAGAATGAAAACCCTCCACCCCAACTTGACAGAATGTTAGAAAGGTGGATCGCTTATGAGGTCACTGGTGACACCCCTCCCAGTGACCCTCAACAAGGTAGGCACCCTCCCAGGTACCCCAATTGTCCTCAAAATTTAACCTATGCTATTTCAGGTCCTATTTGGATGGAGTGCCTTCAGAAGACACCTTTGGTCATCTCTCCTCATGGCATCCCTGAATTTTCTATCACGGATTGGTCGAGAATGGCAAGAAAGGAGCCTCTGTGCTATATTGCATATCCACCTGGTTGACCAATGCATAATGTGACTATACCTGGAGGAGTTTTTTCCACCATCGGAGAAATGTACCACACAGAACTCTGGAAATTGGTCGCCGCTATGGGACCAGCCAAGATGTAGATGGCTAATAATGGCTACACAAACACAAAGGACTCTAATCTTACTATATGGGCCTGTGTGCCTAGGCCATTCCTATGGGGGTGGGATATGGAACAACAAACTTTTCCTTTATACAAAATAATGGAGCTGATATGTTATTTGAGCTAGAATGTAAAAATTGAGTATTAACCAATTGTTTGCCTGTGCACTTGCCCTCACCTCAAACAGGTCCTGTCACTGTCTTTTTAACTATGCAACCGTCTTATTTACTATTACCTGTTGAGATTGAAGGCCCTTGGTATGCTAATTATCTTGATGAAGTCTCAATAGTTCATTTTTGCTTTTGTTTCTTTTGCCTTCGTGGATGGGTCTTGCAAGAAGTTACTGTGGCCGAGTTCAAAAAAGGTGTTGCCTGTGTTCTCCTCTAGGATTTTGATGGAATCTTGTCTCACATTTAGATCTTTCATCCATTTTGAGTTTATCTTTGTGTATGGTGAAAGAGAGTGATCTCTTGTGTATGGTGATAAGAGAATTATCTTCTTGCAAGATAATTATGGTTATCAATTTGCTGTAGAAATGCAGCTACAATTGAAAAGATTGAAATGCTTCATTGGGCTGTTGGTGGCTGGTATTACTGCCTTGGTTACTCTTATAGCTACTGCAGCTGCAGCCTCTGTGGCCTTACCCCAGGGTATACAAACAGCACAATACGTTAACCACTTAGCAAAAAACATCTCTTATGAGCTGTCTACTCAGGAGCATGTAGATCAAAAGGTTCTCAGTCGTCCTGATGGGCTTAAAGAGGCAGTAGAATTTCTAGGGAATCAACTATCCCTGTTAAAAACCCAGATGTCCTCGGTTTGCCATGGCGGGTTTCAGCATATATGTGTCATCCCTATGAAAGCCACTAATGTAACATGGGGACAAGTTAGAGAACATCTACAAGGAATATGGTTTCATAGTAATATAAGTCTTGATTTGTTAATGTTGCAAAAGGAAATTTCCATTATCAGTCATTCTCAGATAGGTATGACAAACCCGGCTGAAATGGTGGCTCATATCTTGGATGGCCTGCACGGATTTAATCCAGGCAACCTATTAAGATATTCATTCTGGATGTTTATGATCATATTTACTATTGTGATTATTTCATTCTTTGCATGGTGTGTGGTTCAGGCCAAAGCAAGACAGCACAGATTCAACATGGATGCTCAATTGCATTTCCTCAATCTTAAAACAAAAAAGGGGAAAATGTGGGTGACCATGAACTAGCTGGAGTAACTGAACCAAATCAGGCCCGGACTTGCATCCCTCATTCACTCAAAGGCTCGAGAGCCTAAAGGGTGAATAGTTGGTAGATGCTTGAGAAAGGTCTTGAGCAATGGTTCTCAGGGCTCACTTGTACGTGATCGCCCACATAACACAATAGATACAACTTATTCTGACCTGGTCATAAATGTAAATAAGGGTCTGTCTGTCCTTGCTGGTCTGTTTACCATACCTAATATTCCTTTGAAGTATGTACATCTGGAGCAACAAGCTTATCTATTTACCAAGGTCTTCTGGCACCCGTGAGTCTGTCTTGCATGCTGAGAAAAGGGAACTTTGGAGAGTTTCACAAACCTGCTAAAAATAAACACCTTCTTGGGTTTGTTTTGCTCATGCTATAAAATGTTGTAAAACCTTGAATAAGGCTGGCACTGCTTCGACATCATCCACTGTGTCCCTCCTGTCCCCATCTCCTTACATTTCTTTTATTTTCCTCATCCCCTTATCCTCAGGACCCTGATCATGTTGTCGTAGCATGTGCATCACAGAAGAATGGAATTAGACCACTCTCTTGCACCATACACAAAGATAAACTCAAAATGGATGAAAGATCTAAATGTGAGACAAGATTCCATCAAAATCCCAGAGGAGAACACAGGCAACACCTTTTTGAACTCGGCCACAGTAACTTCTTGCAAGATCCATCCACAAAGGCAAAAGAAACAAAAGCAAAAATGAACTATTGGGACTTCATCAAGATAAGAAGCTTTT
This sequence comes from Canis lupus baileyi, assembly GCF_048164855.1. Taxonomy (NCBI): domain Eukaryota; kingdom Metazoa; phylum Chordata; class Mammalia; order Carnivora; family Canidae; genus Canis; species Canis lupus. The sequence continues at coordinate 4,481,698 of NC_132842.1, forward strand.
GCACAGCAAAGGATACAGTCAACAAAACTAAAAGACAACCTACAGAATGAGAGAAGATATTTGCAAATGACGTATCAGATAAAGGACTAGTTTCCAAGATCTATAAAGAACTTATTAAACTCAACACCAAAGAAACAAAGAATCCAATCATGAAATGGGCAAAAGACATGAACAGAAGTCTCACAGAGGAAGACATAGACATGGCCAACATGCACATGAGAAAATGCTCTGCATCACTTGCCATCAGGAAAATACAAATCAAAACCACAATGAGATACCACCTCACATCAGTGAGAATGGGGAAATTAACAAGGCAGGAAACCACAAATGTTGGAGAGGATGCGGAGAAAAGGGAACCCTCTTATACTGTTGGTGGGAATGCGAAATGGTGCAGCCACTCCAGAAAACTGTGTGGAGGTTCCTCAAAGAGTTAAAAATAGATCAGCCCTACGACCCAGCAATTGCACTGCTTGGGATTTACCCCAAAGATACAGATGCAATGAAATGCTGGGACACCTGTACCCCGATGTTTATAGCAGCAATGTCCACAATAGCCAAATGTGGAAGGAGCCTCGGTGTCCATTGAAAGATGAATGGATAAAGAAGATGTGGTTTATGTATACAATGGAATATTACTTAGCCATTACTAATGACAAATACCCACAATTTGCTTTGATGTGGATGGAACTGGAGGGTATTATGCTGAGTGAAATAAGTCAATCGGAGAAGGACAAACATTATATGGTCTCATTCATTTGGGGAATATAAATAATAGTTAAAACGAATAGAAGAGAAGGGAGAAGAAATGGGTGGAAATATCAGAAAGGGAGACAGAACATAAAGACTCCTAACTCTGGGAAATGAACTAGGGGTGATGGAAGGGGAAGAGGGTGGGGGTGGGGGTGACTGGGTGGCAGGCACTGAGGGGGGCACTTGACGGGATGAGCACTGGGTGTTATTCTGTATGTTCACAAATTGAACCCCAATAAAAATAAGTTTATTATTAAAAAAAGAAGTTTCAGGGAAATTAATGAAAATACAACCATCCTTAATCTTTGGGATACAGCAAAAATGGCCTAAGAGGGAAATATATCACAATAGAGCCTCCCCCGCAAAAAAGAAATTGGAAAGAACTCAAATTCATAAGCTAACATCACACCTAAGGAATTGGAGAAAGAACAGAAAATAGAACCTACGCCAAGCAGAAAAAGAGAGATAATAAAGATTCAAGCAGAACTAAATGAAATAGAGACCAGATGAATTGTAGAACAGATCAACAAAACCAGGAGTTGGTTCTCTGAAAGAATTAATAAGATAAATGAACCATTAGCCAGCCTTTTCTTTTTAATAAAGAAAAAAGAAAAGACTCAAAGTAATAAAATCATGAATGAAAGAGGAGAGATCACAACCAATACCAAGGAAATACAAACATTTTTAAAAACGTATTATGAGCGGGATCTTTGGGTGGCGTAGTGGTTTGGCGCCTGCCTTTGGCCCAGGGCGCGATCCTGGAGACCCAGGATCATTCCCACGTCAGGCTCCCGGTGCATGGAGCCTGCTTCTCCCTCTGCTGTGTCTCTGCCTCTCTCTCTCTCTCTCTCTCTCTCTCTCTGTGACTATCATAAATAAATAAAGAAAAAAAATATTTTTAAAAAAACGTATTATGAGCAGCTATATGCCAACAAATGAGAAGAAATGGATGCATTTCTGGAAAACCACAAATTACCAAAACTGGAACAGGAAGAAATAGACAACCTTAACAGGCCAATAACCAGAGAAGAAATAGAAGCAGTCATCAAAAACTTCCCAAGACACAAAAGTCCAGGGCCAGGTGGCTTCCCAGGTGGATTCTGACGAACGTTTAAATAATAAATAATACTTATTCTACTAAAGTTGTTTCGAAGGTTATAAAGGGAGGGAATACTTCCAAACTCATTCTATGAGGCCAACATTACCTTGCACCCAAAAGTAGACAAGGACCCTAGAAAATGGAGAATTATAGACCAATATCCTGATGAACATAGATGCAAAAATTCCTTTCAAGATACTGGCCAATAGGATCCAATAGTACATTAAGAAGATTATTCATCATGACTAAGTGGGATTTATCCCTGGGATGCAAGGATGGTTCAACATTTGTAATCAATCAGTGTGATAGATCAATCAATAAGAGAAAGAACAAGAACCATATGATCCCAATAGATGCAGAGAAAGTATTTGACAAAATACAGCATCCATTCCTGATATAACTCTTCAAATTGAAGGGGTAGAGGGAATATTTCTCAATGTCAATAAGCCATTTATGAAAAGTCCACAGTAAATATCATTGTCAGTGGGGAAAAACTGAGAATCATTCCCCTAAGATCAGGAACACAAAAGGAATGTCCACTCTCACCACTGTTATTCAACATAGTATCAGAAGTCCTAGCCTCAGCAATCAAACAACAAAAACAAACAATCGGCATTCAAATTGGCAAAAAATTAGTCATACTCTCACTCTTTGTAGATGACACAATATTCTATGTAGAAAACCCAAAGGACTCCACTCGAAGATTGTTAGAACTCATATAACAATTCAGAAATGTGGTAGGATATGAAATCAATGCACAGAAATCAGTGCTATTTCTGTACACTAACAATGAGCCTGAAGAAAGAGAAATTAATGAGTCAATCCCATTTATAAGTGCACTCAAAACCATAAGATACCTAGCTATAAACCTAGTCAAATTGGTAAAGGATCTATACCCAAAAAACCATGAACACTTCTGAAACAAATTGAGGAAGACACAAAGAGATGGAAAAATATTCCATGCTCATGGATTGGCAGAATTAATATTGTGAAAATGTCTTTGCTACTCAGAGCGATTTACATGTTCAATGCACTCCCTATCAAAATACCAAGGACTTTCTTCACAGAGTTGGAACAAATAATCTTAAGATTTGTATGGAGCCAGAAAAGGCCCTGAATAGTCACAGAAATATTGAAAAAGAAAACCAATGCTGAGGGCATCACAAGGCCTGATTTCAAGGTGTATTACAAAGCTGTGATCACCAAGATAGTATGGTACTGGCACAAAAACAGAGATACACATCAGTGGAACAGAATAAATAACTCAGAAATGTACCCTCCACTGTATGGTCAATTCTTATTCAACAAAGCAGGTAATAATATCCACTGGAGAAAGGACTGTCTCTTCAATAAGTTGTGTTGGAAAAGTCGGAGAGCCACATGTAGAAGAGTGAAACTAAAGCATTGTCTTGCCATACACAAAGATGAACTCAAAATGGTTGAAAGATATAAATGTGAGGCAAGAATCCATCAAAATCATAGAGGAGAGCACAGGCAATAACCTTTTTTGAACTTGACCACAAAAACTTTTTGCAAGATACACCTGTGAAGGCAAGGGAAACAAAAGCAAAAATGAATGATGGGGTCTTAATCAAGATATAAAGCTTCTGCACAATGGGGGAGACAATCAACAAAACTAAAAGACAACCAGAAAATGGGAGAATATATTTGCAAATGACATAAGACAAAGGGTTAGTATCCAAGATACTAGAACTTATCAAACTCAACCCCAAGAAACAAAGAATCCAATCATGAAATGGGTAGAAAACATGAACAGACACTTCTCGAAAGACCTACAGATAGCCAACAAGCACATGAAAAAATGCTCCAAATAACTTTCCTTTTGGGAAATACAAGTCAAAACCCCAATGAGATGCCACCTCCAACCAGTGAAATTGGCTAAGATTAACAAGACAGGAAACAACAAATGTTGGAGAAGACATCAAGTAAAGGGAGCCCTCTTGCACTGTTGGTGGGAATGCAAGTGGTACAGCCACTCTGGAAAACTGTGTGGAAGTTCCTCAAGAAGCTAAAAATAGAGCTACTATGGCCCCACAACTGCACTACTGGGTATTTACCCCAACGATACTGATGTAGTGAGATGCTGGGACACCTGCATCCCCAGGTTTATGGCAGCAATGCCCACAATAGCCAAACTGTGGAAGAAGCCACCATGTCCTTCAACAGATGAATGAATAAAGAAGATGTGGTGTATATATATACAATGAAATAATACTCAGCTATCAGGACAAATCCCCACCATTTTCTTGGATGTGGATGGAACTGGAGTGTATTATCCTGAGTGAAATAAGTCAATCGGAGAGGAGAATCAGTATATGATTTCACTCATTTGTGGAATATAAGAAATAGAGATTTAGTAATTTTGGTCCTTTCTCTTTTCTTTTTGATAAGTCTGGCTAGAGGACTTATCTATCTCATTAATTCCTTCAAAGAACCAGCTCCTAGTTTTATTGATCTTTCATATTGTTCTTCTGGTTTCTATTTCATTGATTTCTGTTCCAACCTTTCTGATTTCTCCTCTCCTTCTTGGTTTAGACTTCATTTGTGGTTGATTTTCTCCAACTCCTTTATGTGTAAGGTTAGCTTTTGTATTTGAGACTTTTCTAATTTTTTGAGTGAGTCTTGTGTTGAAATGTACTTCCTTCTTAAGAACAACCTTGCTGTATCCCAAAGGTTTTGAACAATTGTGTTTTCACTTTTGTTAGTTTTCATGAGTCTTTTTAATTCTTCTTTAAAAAATTAAAATTATTTTTTTAAGATTTTATTTATTTATTCATGAGAGACACAGAAAGAGAGAGGCAGAGCCACAGGCAGAGGGAGAAGCAGGCTTCATGCAGGGAGCCCGATGTGGGACTCAATCCCAGAACTCCAGGATCACACCCTGGGCCAAAGACAGGCCTTGAACCACTAAGCCACCCAGGGATCCCCTAAAAAAAGAAAATTAAATCCACATTTCCTGGTTGACCCCATTCTTTCTTTTGTAGAGGCTCTTTAACTTTCAAGTATTTGAGTTCCTTCCAAATTCCTCTCTTGACTGAGTTCAAGTTTCAAAGCATTGTGATCTAGGGGCACGTGAGGGGCCCAGTGATTGAGCATCTGCCTTTGGCTCAGGTCGTGATTCTGAGGTCCTGGGATTGAGTCCTATATCAGGTTCCTCTTAGAAAGCCTGCTTCTCCATCTGCCTATGTCTCTGCCTCTCTCTCTCTGTGCCTCTCAAGAATAAATAAATAAATAAATAAATAAATAAATAAATAAATAAATAAATAAACAAATAAAATAAAATAAAATCTTTTTAAAAAAGCATTGTGGTCTGAACATATGCAGGGAGTAATCTCAATGTTTTAGTACTGGTTGAGACCTGATTATCAACCCAGTATGTGATCTATTCTAGAGAATGTTCTATGTGCACTAGAGATGAATATGTATTCTGTTGCATTAGGATGGAATGTTTTGTATATATCTGCGAAGTCCATATTATTATTCAAAGACTTTTTTTTCAAAGACTTTTTTCTTTGTTGCTCTTCTGCTAGATGATCTGTCAATGGGGTGTTAAAGTCCTCTACTGTTAATGTATTATTATGTGTTTCTTTACTTTGGTTATGAATTGGTTGATATAATTGGCTGCTCCAAAATTAGAAGCATAAATATTTATAATTCTTAGATCTTGTTGAATAGACCCTTTAAATATGATATAGTGTCCCTCTTCCTCTCTTACTATAGCCATTGGCTTGCAATCTAATTTATCCGATATGAGATTGCTACTCGAGCCTTCTTTTGAGGTCCATTTGCACGGCAAATTGTTCTCTATCCTCTCATTTTCAGTCTGAAGGTGTCTTTAGGTCTAAAATGAGTCTCATATAGACAGCACTTGGATGGGTCTTGCTTTTTTATCCCATCTGATACCCTGTGTCTTTTGATTGGACCATTTAGCTCATTTATATTCAGAGTGACTATTGAAAAATATTTAGCACCATTATATTACCTGTAATGTCCTTGTTTCTGCAGATTGTCTCTATTTCTTTCTGGTCTTTGTTACTTTTGGGCTCCCCCTTCATTTACAGGCTCCCCCTTAATATTTCTTGCAGGGCTATCTCAATGGCTACATATTCTTTCATTTTATGCCTCTCCTGGAAGCTCTTTATCTTTCTTTATATTCTGAATGACTGTCTTGCTGAATAAAGTATTGTTGGCTGCATGCTTTTCTTATTTAGTACCCTGAATATATCATGCCATCCCTTTTGGCCTGCCATCTCTCTGGATAGGTCTTCTGTCCATCTAATATTTCTACCTTTTTATATGAGGAATCTCTTGTCTTGATCTGCTTTCAGGAATTTCTCTTTAGCTCTGAAATTTGCAAGCTTCACTATTATATATTGGGGCCTTGATCTATTTTTATTGATTTTGGGAAGGATCTCTCTACCTCTTGGATATGAATGCCTGTTTCCATCCCCTGATTAGGGAAGTTCAGCTATGATTTGCTCAAATATACCATCTGGTGTGCTTTCTCTCTTTCTCTCTCTCTCTCTCTCTGCAACCTCAAGAAATCTAAGAATTCTTATTTTTTATGGCATCACTTATCTCTCAAAGCCTTTCCTTATGGGCTATTAGTTGGTTTTATTCCTTTTCCTCAGCTGTCTTCCTTTCCATCAACTTGTCTTCTATGTCACTTATTCTCTCTTTGCCTAATTTACCCTAGCTTTTAGAATATCCAGTTTAGACTGGATCTAAACATCTCAGAGTATTTTTAATTTTGGACTGATTAGATCTCATTTCTGCACTAAGAGATTCTCTAGAGTCTTTTATGCTTTTTTCAAGCAAAGCTAGTAATTTTATACTTGTTATTCTGAATTCCATCTCCAACATTTTATTCAAATCCATCCATTAGATCCGTAGCAAACAGTATTACTTCTGGTTCTTTCTTTTGTTGTGAATTCCTCCTTCTAATCATTTTTTCCAGAAAAGAATGGCTGAATGAGTGAACAGAATCAAAGATATCAACCATAACTGAGGCAAAGTACACACTAACAAATCCAAAGAGGTCAGAAACCAGAAAATAAAAAGATAAAGAAAAACAAAACAAAAAACAATAAAGGTGGGGCAAAGAGGAGGAAAGAGAATATAATTTCACAGAGTGGACAAAACAGGGTTGATCCATTTGGTCCTGAGTGTATTTTGGTCTCTCTGTTAAGAAGACACTAAATTCCAAAGTTGTAAAGAAAGCAAAACTTTCATATATATAAATATAAATATAAATAATATAAATATAAATATAAATATAAATATAAATATAAATATAAATATAAATATAAATATATATGTGGAAAGAAGCCAAAAATGAAGAATATATCTATAATGTGTAATTATAAAAAATATAAGTTTAAAAAGATTTAAAAATAAGAAATAGATGAAAATAAATAAATTAAAATAAGAAATTTTAAATAAGAAATTAGATGAAATGGGAAAAATGAGGGAAAAATGGAAAATTTTAAACTGAAAGATAAATGAATCATAAGAAAAAACCTTGAGTTCTATATATTATTTTTTCCTAGCTCTGGAGTTTTGCAGTGCTAATTGGTCTAAACTTGAGGTTTACCTGTTCTTCCAGCTGGTCTTGTGGAGGAGAGGCTCATTGGGTTGATTCTCAGGTGTCTTGCCTGGGGAAAGTTGCACTGCCCTGGCCGGGGGGCCATGGTCAGTCTAAGGTGTTTGCTGTTTATGGCTCTTGTTCCCTGAATGCTTTCCATGTCTCTATAGAGGGTGAAATTAAAAATGGCCACACAGGATCTCCAGCCATGGAGCTGAAATAATGCGATATGTGCCAAGCTCTTCAGACTCCCACAACACCCTTCCAATTTGATTCTCCCAAAGCAAGGTGGAGGGATGCTGACTCATGCACTTTCTGGGCCCTGAGCAGGAGAGCTTTCACCTAATCATGTGTGTGCACCTGCTCCACCCTCACCCACATCACTCCTCCCAGGGAAGGCAGATGGTTGCTGCGTTCCAGTCCTTTGCAGGTTCCCAACAGAAAGAGCAAACTTTAATCTGGCCTCAGTTCACGGTTTGTGGTGAAAAGAGCTGAGAGCTCTCTCCTTGGCTTACTGGCCTAAACCGGTTTCCCAGCTCCAATGTTTGGGAACTTTGCTGGCTCAGGCACCCCTGTTCTTTCTGTGACTCCAGGGATCTTGAGATCCCACTGTCTCATCTGGGATTCTGCCCCTCTTCACCACTGAGCATCTTTCAAGGAGGGAAGTCTTTCACTGGAACAAATTTCTGAAGGTCCCAATTTTGAGCTCCAGGGCAATATCACTTTCCAGCAGTCTTATATAGGTTCCTTCTCTGCTGCCATTTATCTCCTGATATATCCCTTCCATTTCCCTTATCCACACTCCTACCTTGCATAAAGTGGTCAGTTTTCTATTTATATAGTTCCAGGCATTCTTTTCTTACATCTCAGGTTGAATTCATAGGTGTTCAGGATAGCTTGATACTTATCTAGGTAAATTAAGATCAGATAAGAGGAGATCTCCTACTCTTCTTCCATCTTGCCTGTTTGTTTTTTCAGTTGATGTCTTTTTTAAAAATTTCTAGTGTACTTAAGCAACATATAGTCAAAAAATTAGTTGGGAAATCATACTCGGTCTTATATACATGTTAAGTGAATTTATTGGTCTTAGGAAAATGCTGTTGAATTTCAGTAGAGGTTTTATTTTGGAAGCTTTGATTTAAAAAAATGCTCTACTGGCAGATCAGGCAGATAGAAAAACATCTTAAAATAAGATGATGCAACTATTCCTTCAGCCTGAAACTATTTCTACATCCTAGTGGTTTCTGGGAATAGCAGCCTCAATTAGATCACAAGAGGTATTCTCTATTCCTCCTGTTTATAATAAGATACATTTTTTTAATAGGAAGACATTAAACTTCCTTTACTACTAGTCTCTGAATTTCAAGCATGTGGGGATAGCCCAAAGTAAACTTAACTATGGTACAGTGTCAAGGAAAGATAATTACATTTTGAAATGAAATTGTCCTGAAAAGAGAGATTAGGCCATATATCAGTTAAAATTAAATACTTAATTAGATATTATCTTATGATTGAATCAGAAAGTTCCTTAGAAACTTGAAATAGTAATTGTGAATAAAAAATGACAGAATAAATTCCTCTAATCTGAGCAGCTATTGAACCAGCAAAGACTTTCCACTGAACTGAGATCAGCAAAGAAGATTGGCATATAGGAAGATACGAAATTAGGTAGCAGGGCAGGCACCTATTTGAGGCAAACAATATAAAGCACTGACTACAAAAATTTGAGGCCATAGAGAGTCATTACCTGGTGTTGGCAACAGAACATGGAGATAGACTGGGAGGTAAAAGCATAGGATTGAGTGACACAAATTCAGGACACCATCTTTCATGAATATAGAAAACTTATAATTCCCTGTGAAGTTGGCAAATGTAGTCAAAAGCAAAAAAAAAAAAAAAAGCAATTTAAACAGTACCAATTCAAGTGATATTCCTGGAATATCAGCTTGTTCTCTGATATGTGCCAAAATGAATGGAAAGGCAAAACTGATTGTTATTGTTAATGTGCTAAGTGAGAATAATGTTAATAAATATGCATAAAACCGTGCTTTTTTATAGATTTCATTTCTTTATTCATGACAAACACAGAGAGAGAAAGACAGAGACACAGGCAGAGGGAGAGGCAAGCTCCTCACAGGGAGCCCGATGTGGGACTCTATCCTGGGACCCTGGTATCACATCCTGAGCAGAAGGCAGATGCTTAACCACTGAGCCACCCACATGTCCCTAAAACCGTGCTTTTTATGTGTTTTTATATGTTTTATAAGTGTATAAAGCAAACAGGCTCTTCCCATTGAAATATTTATTGTAGAGAAGAAGCCTATGACAATACTTGTACTAAAAATTACTTGATTACTTGAAAAATTGGGAAATTAAAATTCTGTGACACAATTTTAAAGAAGTCATCTCTTCTCATGTATTACATCCTCTGACTTGAGAACTCTCTTTGCCATATTAAGATATTATTGCTAGTAGAAAAAAATTTAATTTAATTTGTCAGGGTTCTGTAATGTATGTGTTTAAACTTTTTTTTTTCCTTTGAAACTAAGTGTTTCATGTTGTAAATTATACAGCTTACTGACAGACTGGTCTATAATAAAATTAGCAAGAATTTCTCTAAACCCTTAATGAAATTAAACACTGAGATGCTAAGCAGAGGGCAAGGATATTTGAACACGAAGAATTAGGATCATTGGTACAGTCTAATAAAAAAATAAATTAGCTTGGTAAAAACTGCAATTACCTTAATTAATAACTTGATTCAAACAGTTCAAAGGAGTGCATAGGTTAAATTGAGAAAATGTTGAAGAAAAAGGAAGGGGGATTTTAAGTGGTTAACTTCTAAGTAAAATAGTATGTACTTTCTACAGACCAGACTTTTAATGATGATTTTATTTTCATCTAAAGCATCTGAATAAGGGACACCCGGGTGGCTCAGCAGTTGAGTGCCTGCTTTCAGCCCATGTTGTGATCCTGGAGTCCTAGGATCAAGTCCCACATTGGGCTCCCTGCATGGAGCCTGCTTTTCCCTCTGCATAGGTCTCTGCCTCTCTGTGTGTATGTCTCTCATGAATAAATAAATAAAATCTTTAAAAAAATAAAGCATCTGAATAAAAAAATAATTCACTATATTTAGAAAGAAATACAACTGTATAACATAAGATAATTGATGTATTATTTCAGAAACAGAAACCTATGTATCTAAATTGGTAACAAAAACCAAATGTTTATTTTTAATTATGTGTATAAAATATATTATTTCACCAGCAAGCTCTTATATAAAATGCTGTAAGCTACTACTTGAATCTAAAATGCAACATATAATAGTAGAGCCTTACCAAAAATAGGTGGTATTAAGTAACTGCTTTCTGCTCACATGGCACCAGTTATGTCTATAACTATATATGTTTATATATATAGTTTATATATAAACATATAACTATATATGTTTATAAATAAAATCTTTAAAAAATAATAAATATTAAAAGTCCTGTATGTACAAATTAAAGTTCTTCTTGTACAAATTAAAGTCCTGTATGTGGCCATATTTTCAAAAATGAAAAACCAAAATCAAAACCAAATGAGTGATATCTACCAATATCTGCCTATAAAAATAATTAAGGTAACTCAATATTATTTAGTAATACATATATATTTAATGCCATAAGGAAAGTTACTCAATATTTAAGTGAAAAAAGTTAGTAATAAAGCAATTATGTGGACTAGATGACACCACTGTGAGAAGAGGAATCTAGAACAGCAATAACCAAGAGAACTTTCTATGATGATGGAAAAGTTCTATAATCTGCAATCACAGAGACATGTGGCAATTGAGCACTTGACAATGTACCTAGTGTGACTGAGAAATATCCAAGTTCTTAAAGTCTTTTAAATTTATTTTTGCAAGACGTTCATTTAATCTTTTTACTTCTCTAGTATCTCAATATTCTCAAATCCATCTATATTTTTCTTTGTAACTAGGCTGTGTTTGAAATTACTAATTGTTTAGTAACTAGTCATTTTAAGGAAACAGGGAAAAGCACTTAGATATGTACTCAGGGAATAATTCATCAGATAGTTCTCATAGAATGCAAAACACTCTCTCGAAGCTAGAATTTCTTCTAGTCTGGGACCTCAGTTATGATACAAAATATAGGATGATGTATTTTTTTACTCTTGCTCTTAACTTATTTATTTTACTTCTCACATGTTCTTTTACTCCTTTCTCATCTATTCTTTGTTTGCTTTTTCTTTTTATTGCATTTTTCCTTTTTTATTTGATGTCATACATTAAGAATATGGTAAAAATGTAAGATCACCTTTAAAGTGCAAAATAAAGAAAATATGACAAGAAACAAGATTAACATGTTTAATTTTAGTTAAATTTTATGTACATAACTTATTGTATTAGTTATAACTTACTGTTCTTCCATGTTGGCTATGAATAATGTAAAAATTATGAAAAACATAAGGAAATGGGCAAGACATTTGAAATATATGTCAATCAGTTCTACAGATGTATACACCCATAATCTAACAGCTGAATATGAAACTTACTGAAGAAGAAAATCTAAAATAAGAAATTATGCATATTAAATAATGCATAAACAGATGAGTGGTTCAGAATTCCCTGATTTGTCATTCAACTCCCATTGACAAAGGGAGTGAAAAGGGAGGCTAAATTACTAAACAAGCATGTTCTGAAGTGAGAGTCCATGTTGGGCACTGATGTAGGCATTGGGAGTAGGGTAGTAAGTAGAACTAAGTCCCTGTTATTAAGTGTACTTTTTTTGGATTATTTTAAATATATTGATGGAGATGATATCTTAGTGAGTCTCATTAATTCTAAACTTATTTATATTTATTGACCATTATTCTGATGTATCATTCTGAAGCTATCTGGCACACAAATGATAGTATATAAGTTTTTATTAATGAAATATATATATATATATGTGTGTGTGTGTATGTGTGTGTCATAATGATGGCTGGATGAGTCATTTCTTTTTTTTTTTTTTTTCATTTTAGTACAGGTTTTCAACTTCTTTATCCAGAATTCTGCACTATTAATTAAAAAAATAATTGTCTTCTCATATGCCTTGTGGATACTTCTCTAAGGATTTGTGTCCATCTCAATGATACAGCTTACAGTAACTTAAATATAGTTAACAATAGAATTGTATAGGAATAGAGAATTTAAAAGTTGCTACACGGTTTGTGGTTTTGTTAAAAATGCTAAGTTTTGCTTGGCTTCAATTCAAAACCATACGCTTCTTTTAAATTTTTACATGACTTTTTTCTCAAATACTGACTTCCTAATATGCCTAATATTTTTAGTTTTTTATAGTATAAGTGACTGATATTCCCCCTAACTATAAGAATATCCCAGTCTAGAATATCTATTCATTTTCTAAACATCTCTTTTAGAGTTAGCTTATAAAGACAATTATCTGTTCAGCAACATTAAAGTATAACTTAACAAAGGTTTTGCAGAAATTAATAGCTCTTTAAATAATTTACCCAGATTCTAAAATTTCAAAAAACAGATTACATCCTTGCCAGAAAAATGTCTCCTAGAATTTTATGTTTAAATGGCTCTTTTTACAACAGGAAGTAACTATTATCAAATAGAGAGTCAAAGGATGTTGGAGAAAAATTAAAGAACACATAGTTTAGCACTGGTTAAGCCTCACTTTGGGAAATTTTAAGAATGATTTCTGAAAGTTTGCTTAGAATTTTATGGATGACTTTAAGATATCTTATAAAATAGTAAGTATTTTCATTCTGATAGAAAACTTTTTTTCAGTCTATACTAAAGTCAGAGCAAGCTCAAGGTCACTGATGGATTTAGGCCTTCTATAGAATTACATTTTTCCATAAAGCTTAGGAAAGAACATATTTTAAATATTGTGTGCAAAAGAAACATTCATTCTTAAACTCCTAAGTGCTTATCTACAAGCCACATTGTTTCATTTAATGGAATATTTAACACAGTCTCAATAGGTCTCCCACTCACATTTTACTTCAATTATGATACTTAAAATGTACAATCATTTTTTAAATTTATGAATAGACATTTTAAAGATACCAAAGTCTGACAAAGTTTGGATTGCAATGAATTTTTAGTATTAATGATGAAATCAAACATTTACTTATTTTGCTCTCTTCAGTCTTAAGTCACAAATTCTAGTCATAATGGCCATATCTAACCCACTTTTCTTGATGTTCTAACTTAAACTAAGGTTGACAAATCTAAATAGAGCCTTCTTTTGGTGTAAGCTCTTAGGCCTACATTGTGTTTCTGTCACAGGAATGATGGTAAGAGGGACTAATTAAAAGTCCAATGAATGTGCCAGGGTTAAAATCACAGATTCTGCTCATTAACAGTCATTTACCTAAGGATATTTCCAAAGAATTCTTTCAATGTCTGAAAAGGACAAAAACTGAAAGGGGGAGGAAGGAATAAGTTGAGAAAACCATTGATAAATATTTTATATTTGAAGTATGATTTTTTAAAAATCACTGATACCATCCATGGAAGAATCCAATTGTAAGTAGAATTTCAAATATTGCTTTTTTTCATCATGTCTGCCTGTGTATTTTTGTGTATGTATGAGTGTGTGTGTGTGCATTTTAAAGGGGGGATATCCTCCCTAAATATAAAGAGTAGAAAAAGAAAGAGGAAAAAAATCAGAGCCATTTTGTTAATTGTCGTTTTCCTGCTGTTTCCATGGTAATACTGGCTGCCAGACTTCTCTGCAGAGTGACAGTCCAACAATTCACACACTACACCCTTTCAAGCACAATGAATGGCTGTGAAAGAGTCCAAACAGGCACCATTCAGGAAACATGTGATATCTACTCAATGCGCTACCTTTCATCCACATTTTCCAAATTGTAGTTAATTTAATTCTAAACAAATGACTAAGGGGTACAAATGAGGATTAGTAGGAAAAGAACATCTTGAGCTCTAATGGGGGTGGATTGTGTGAAGAACAATACAGCACTTTCTTCTGTTGCCAAGAAAGCTGGATGTAAAGATGTACTTTCCCTCTTCATCTAAGGTCTTCATTTAAACTCTATATCAACAATGAGAACCATGGCAGAAAATTTCTTGGCAAAATAGTTTATGTAGGTTTTGGCTTTCCATTTGGAAACACATTTGATACAGTATGAAGTAATTCCATTTACTATTAAATAAAACATAACATCAGACATTTTTTTTGACATTTAGAGGCTACCAGTTTTTGTAAGATTACATTTTCCTCAATTTTTAACATCCTTCAAGGTTCAGGAGAAGAAAAACAGTGAACTTTAAAATCCCTATAACAAAATACAAGGAACTGTCTTTATTCAATCTAGAGTTGCATGTGATTTTTGTATTTAATTATCAGTAAAGTAGGCCATGATCATTGGAAAAACAACAGGACAAGAAACGGTAAAATGTTTTCATATTATCTGAATGCAAGAATTATCCCCATCTTCATTTTTTAGATACATGCCTCAGAAACACCAATCTTAAATTTTATTTTCAATATCACAATTGTACCTGTAAGCATATCTACATTTCCTCCATTACATTTAGCTTTCTAAGTGACCATTCTTATTTATGTTTATTGATCCAAGAAAAATAATCCAAATGAAACTAATAATTCTTTATCCCCGTTATAACATCATTCTGTTTGAAATATGAGCACATCCATTAGTTTATCTTCACTGCTGATGACTACATAATATACTTTTAGTATAAGTGAGTTATTTGAGAGGTTATCGCATTGGTCTTCAGAGAGTTTCTATGATTTTTGACTCTATAGTAGTTTCAGAAGAAAATACTTTTATTCAGTTCCAGTTTGTCAGCTATAAAATAATCTATAAAGAAATATGACTTGTAATGACTAGTTTCTGAGCGGATTAGTCCTAGGGCCAAATTATGAACTTTCCTAAATCTTTTCAGAAATTAAAATGATACCAGCATCATAGTATTTCAGATATTTGACAAAGGTTTTAAAATTCTTTCTTTTTTATTCATTTCTCCTGATTTTTTTCTCTAATGTTGAGGACCATAAGGTTGACAATTTAAAGTTTCTGAAATGTGCAGGACAAAAGGTCATTTTTCTCATGTATAAGAGCTGGTATCAGATGTAACCTTGTGAAAACCATGTTTGATGCAGAGAATAAGGTAGGAAGCCACTACTTTTATTAGTTCTAAAAATTTTGATCTGCTAGATGAAATCTTGATTGTTTTCTTGTGACAAAGGGTATAAATGGACACTTTTAGTATAAATAGTTAGTTTTAATGTCTAGGAGCCTGATATTATTTCAAGGCATGACTCAAAAGCATCCAGCAAGGGGCATCCCACTGTCCGAGTGCTGGAGACAGATCACCCTCCATTCATACTCCTATCACTCTCAATTTTGTTTACTTGTTTTCAAGCCTGTTTCCTATGGAAATAAAATACACCTGGGAGGGTTCAACTATTGAGAGAAGTCAGTAAAATCTATGAGTAATCACTGCCAAGTCCACCCCTGTGTGCTACTGCATATCGTAGGGTAAGAGTGGAGAGAAGAGGAATCAAACTACTAATATTATTTTTAAGTCCATAAATTGCAAATGATCCTATTTTTTTGTAAGTTCCTAAATATAAAGCCAGTGTTAAGTACTTAGAAGTAGTCTATGCAAGGAAAAAGCACAGGTAAAAGGTAATTACTTCAAAGAAAGTTTTACAGTGCCTGAAGAAAGCTCAGTATCAACAGTTAGTTTGGGAAGAGAAACTAGTGGCTTGATAATGGTTGCTTATCCAGCTACACTACGGTATTCATATGGCTTAGTATTATGTCTCAGGGCCTTTCTTTTTAGGAAAGGAAAATTTCCTGGACTAGATTTTAAATTTTAAAAAATCAAGAATGACATGATCTTGCACAAACACAAGAGAACAGTAAGGAAATATAGGAATAATCCCTATAGCATATTGGTTTCATGCCTCATTATGGTAGGCAGTAGTTTATTTTCTCCCCAAAGAACAAATCATTGTATTCTACAGAAGGCACATTTGTGGGTCTGAAAGATGATAAGACTTGAGAGACTCTTAAAATAGTCTGCCAACTGAAGATGTATTTGTCTAAGTGCATTATTCTGAGGAAGGGGTCACAACTTTATCTAAATCTCAAAAGGTGACATTACCCAAAAGTGCAGACATCATTAGTTTGAGAGTTTTAAGAACATTAGTGTTACCATCACTGTGTTACATGTGATTTCTTTAGTCTACATTCCCAGAGGGACTTAAATTAAAACTATTACCATAAAAATTAACAAACTTTTCACTCAATCCAGTAAGTTTCTTTAAAACAAAAGCATGTGGTATTTATCATGTATTTATCATTCATTTGAATGAATGTTCTTGACCTTTTTCTTGTACTTGGTCCAAATAAAGATAAAAGTTACTAAACTCAGAAGCTTTCTGATAAGTTCATGATAATTCCCAAGTGACTTCAATGGTTTGTTGTTGTTGTTGTTGTTAACAACACTATTGAGCTTACACAAATGTGATACTGAGAATGAAGATTGAAGCAGATGTTTGTGAATTTAACCTGTCATTTTTACTTTGAGGCACAAATAGGAGTCTAATTTTGCAATGCCACTCTTCTCAGAAATGGACCTTCTGGCCTATTTAAACCTTATTTTGAGACTAAAAAGAACAGCTGAAAATCTTTATCTTTAGAAAACATGGAGAAAAAAATAGGAATGAATCACACAACATTGTCATTCTGGATGTATTAATGCCCTATAACAGGAAAATATGGGTCCTTTGAACCATCTCAAATTCTTCAGCAGATTACCCAAATAGCAGATGTTTGTGAATTTAACTTGTCATCTTTAAAGGCAATATCTAATTGTTTTCCTTCATTCCAACAATAAATAGCTCTATTCGCAAGAAAGGTCAATGTTACTCAAATTCCTTCTATCAACAAAATGTTGATATTTTTATTTCATTTTACTTTTAGTTTTTATTTTTTATAAAACTGTATCTTCTTTATTTTGCATATTTTAATCTCAAAATAAACAAACACCACAATACACATCCAAACCCCTTGTTAAATTTCATGAGGGCTAGGGCTTAAGGCCCTTCTTTCCTGCCTCAAACAAAGACAGGAGGGGAAAAAATCCACTAGACATCAGCAGAGGGAAGTAGGTGAACTGGGGCTACTCAGGGTTGCTGGGGAGCCATGGGGACACAGAAGGCACAAGGTCTGCGGGGAGAAATTAATTGACTTCTTCCATGTGAGAGGCATCCTCATCACCCTCAAGCAGAGGGATCTCATCAGGAACAGCAGCACTGGGTTCCTCTGCTGTCACTTCATCTTCATCAATGCCCAGGCCTAGCTTGATCATATGGTAAATACGGTTGGAGTGAGTCTGGGGATCCTCCAGTGAGAAGCTGGAGGAGAGCAGAACTGTTTCAAACAGCAGCACCACCAGGTCCTTGACAGCCTTATCATTCTTGTCTGCCTCTGCCTTCTGCCACAGCATCTCCACAATGGGGTGGTCAGGGCTGATCTCCAGGTGCTTTTTGGCCATCATATAACCCATTGTAGAGTTGTCCTGGAGTGCCTGGGCTTTCATGATCCGCTCCATGTTGGCAGTCCAGCCATAGGGTGCTAGTCACAATACAGCAGGGTGAAGCCACCAGCGTGTTGGAGATGGTCACCTTTTCAACCTTCTTATCCAAGATTTCCTTCAGAGTTTGCAGAGATTCTCAAACTTGGCCTTACTCTCCTCCATTTTCTTCTTCCCCTCTTCATCCTCAGGCAACTCCAGGCCCTCCTTGGTAACTGAGACAATACTCTTCCCATCAAACTCCTTGAGCTGCTGCACACAGTACTCGTCGATAGGCTCTATCATATACAGTACCTCGAAGCCTCGTTTCTGCACTCGCTCCACAAAAGCGGAGTTGGCAACCTGCTCTTTGCTCTCACCAGTGATGTAATAGATGGACTTCTGAGTCTCCTTCATATGGGACACATACTCTGAAAGAGAAGTAATCTCATCTCCAGACTGGAAAGTGTGGTAACACAGCAGCTCAGAAAGGCGGCACCGGTTAGTGGAATCTTCATGGATTCCAAGCTTTAGGTTTTCAGAGAATGCCTCATAGAATTTCTTATAGTTCTCCTTGTCTTCTGCCAATTCAGAGAAGAGCTCAAGGCATTTCTTCACAATATTTTTGCAAATGACCTTCAAGATTTTGCTCTGCTGGAGCATTTCTCAGGAGATGTTCAGGGGCAGGTCCTCGGAGTCAACCACACCACGGATGAAGTTGAGATACTCTGATATCAATTCATCACAGCTGTCCATGATGAACCCATGGTGGACATAGAGTTTGAAGTTGTTCTTTTCCTTCTTGTTCTCAAAGAGGTCAA
Organism: Canis lupus baileyi; assembly: GCF_048164855.1. NCBI lineage: Eukaryota > Metazoa > Chordata > Mammalia > Carnivora > Canidae > Canis > Canis lupus. The sequence continues at coordinate 4,500,567 of NC_132842.1, forward strand.
AAGGATCCCAACAAGGGATGAAGAGCAACGCCCTGAATTCCAACTGACCTTCTACAGAGAAGTGCTTGACTGCCAGGTGATCTTCCCAGTCATTAGTAAGGCTCTTGTAAAACTCTCCATATTCCTCCTGGGTGGTGTCTTCAGGATTTCTGGTCCAAATGGGCTTGGTCTTGTTCAGTTATTCTTGATCAGTGTATTTTTCCTCAATCTTCTTTGTCTTCTTTCTCTTGTCATTCCCACTATCATCCTCCTCATCTGAACCCACATCTTCAATCTTGGGTTTCTCCTCATCATCTTTATCTTCTTCCTCCTTCTCCCCTTTCTCCTCTTCTGCCTCATCATCACTAATTTCTTTCTCTCATTCCTTCTCCAAATAAAGGGTGATGGGATAACCTATGAACTGTGAGTGATTCTTCACCACTTCTTTGACACACCTCTCCTCTAAATATTCTTTTTGGTCTTCTTTAAGATGGAGGATCACTTTGGTACCCTGGGCAATGGGCTCACCATGGTCTGCACACACAGTGAAAGAGCCCCCAGGGATCCCTGGGTGACTCAGTGGTTTGGCGCCTGCCTTTGGTCCAGGGCCTGGTCCTGGAGTCCCGGGATCCAGTCCCACGTCAGGCTCCCGGTATGGAGCCTGCTTCTCCCTCTGCCTATGTCTCTGCCCGTCTCTTTCTCTGTGTCTATCATGAATAAGTAAATAAAAATTTTTTGAAAAGAAAGAAAGAAAGAAAGAAAGAAAGAAAGAAAGAAAGAAAGAGCCCCCAGCAGAAGACTCCCATGCATACTGCTCATCATTATTGTGCTTTGTGATAACAACCACTTTCTCTGCCACCAGATAAGCAAAATAAAAGCCAACACCAAACTGTCCAATCATGGAGATGTCTGCACCAGCCTGAAGAGCCTCCATGAATGCTTTAGTGCCAGACTTGATGCTGGTTCCCAAGTTATTTATGAGATATCAGCTTTGGTCATACCAATGCCTGTGTCCACTAGAGTCAGGGTGTGTTCCTGGTGGTTATGGATGATGTCAATTTTCAGGTCTTTACCGCTGTCCAACTTGGAAGGGTCTGTCAGGCTTTCATAGCAAATCTTGTCCAAGGCATCAGAAGCATTACTTAACTCTCGAAGAAAAATTTCCTTGTTAGAATAGAACGTATTGATGATGAGGGACATGCGCTGGGCAATTTCTGCCTGGAAGGCAAAAGCCTCCACCTCCTCCTTTCCATGGTGCACTTCCTCAGGCATCTTAAAGGAGAAGAGCTGCAAGTACTACAGACCACGGTGGGCAGGGGCTGTGTCCCGCTCGCCGCACCAAGGCTGCGAAGGGGGGGCCTCAAGAGACTATTTCATTTTAGAGTAAGATCAGTTACCATTGGTCTTGGTAGCCATGTATCTATGTTAAAACAATCAGGACAACAGGACAAAGACATGAAATAGAGAACCACAAACTCCAAGTTTATCCTTCTGGTGGTAATAATTTTTAATGTCTCTATACAAAGTATAATCTCTAAGATGACTTTTCTTTAATAACAATTTCGGGTTTTTTTAATTAAAAACATTTTATTGGAGTTCTTTAATAACAACTTTGAATATTGCCTTTCATGTAGCAACACTCTGACTCAAAGAGTCAATTCTTGTTTAATTAGTTTTTTTCTTTTCTTTCTTAAAGATTTTATTCATTTTTTCATGAGACACACAGAGAGAGGCAGAGACATAGGCAGAGGGAGAAGCAGCCTCCCTGAGGGAAGCCCAATGCAGGACTTGATCCCAGGACCCCAGGATCATGACCTGAGTGAAAGGCAGATGCTCAACCACTGAGCCAGCCAGGCACCCCTAGGTTATTATTTTCTATGCAATTTCTTGTTCTCAGCAATTCAAGCATTCTGCCAATCTTTAGAAAATAAATAAAATAGAATGAAACAAAAATCTGTTAGAGTTTCTATATTACTCTAATTACTGATGAGCAAATTTGAAAAGTAGTCTAAAGTGAAAATTTTACAATATAATTTTACTTCATTAACAATCTTGTTCCTTCCAAGAAACATATACATGTGTTTGCTATTCTCCAGTCAAGTGCTTTGCATACTTTAGTTCAGTTACTCATCATAATAACCTCTTGAGATGGATACAATGATTATCCATTACAAATAATTTAAAAAGGATTTTCAAACTTTAAGTAATGTACTCAAGGTTGTAAAACTTGTAAATCATACTCCTAGGACTTGTAATCAGGCAGTTCATAAGTTCTGAGCTTTTAACCCAAAAGTTTTGTTTACCTCCTATTTAGCCCTATTGTCATTCTCTGTCTTACTATTTATTTTTCACTAAATTATGGTAATTTCTTTAGCTTTCTTTGATTTGTATTTTTTATGTGTCTTTTTCCATTACTTAATATTCAACATTTCTTTGTTCTTATTTTTAGGTATATCTTTTAAATATAGATGTTGCTGGATTTTTAAAAACAAATCTGATCATTTATGTATTTTAATTGGCAACTTGAATTACAACTATGATAATTACTGATATATTTAGATTTATCTTTATCTTACTTTGAGCTTTATGTATATCTTGCTTTTTATAGTTTTGTTCTTTTTTGTTATTTCTTGCTTTTTTTTCCCTTTTCCTTTTTCTCCTTTCTTTTTTTTCTCTTTCCTTTTCTCTTTCCTTATTTTTTTAAGATTTTATTTATTCATGAAGACACATAGAGAGTAGCAGAGACATAGGCAGAGGGAGAAGCAGACTCCTAGCAGGGAGCCCGATGTGGGACTCCATCCCTGGACCTGAGATTACACCCTGAGCCAAAGGTATAACCAGTGAGCCACCTAAGCGTTCCTCTCTTTGTTATTTCTTGACTCTGGTTTGCTTGTTTTTATATTTTGTCTTTTTAAAAGTTATGACAATTTATACATTGTGATTTTAATTTTTATATAAATAATATTTGCTTAGGTTACTATTATTATCATTTGCTTTGCACTCTACTCTTCTTGCATCTAAGTTGCTTTCTTTCTTTCTTTCTGAAATATATCTTTCAGAAGTTCTGTTTGTGTTGGTCTGTTGGTAAACACTCTGTTTTATCATTCCATTATCTTCACTTTTGTTGTTGTTGAGAATTATACTATCAATTTTTTTAAAGGAACTTTAAAAAGAAATACATTAGCACACATGAAAAGTTTTGAACAACATATAATTGTAAGAGACCATTCAATGTCAATATCCTAGATGAATAATATATCCTCAGACACTTTTCCTAAATTAGTTCACCACATAATTCATTTCACTACATAGGGGAAATGGTTATAATTAAAATAATAATATGTGAAAAATAATAATAACTACGATAATTGGGTGTTTATTCCTCCAGATACTTTTCTAAGGCCTAAATCATTTAGTTTAATCATTGCTATGATGTGTCTAGGAATACATTTTTTTAAATTCTGTTTCAGTTGTGAAGTCCCTCTTTAACTCATGGGTTTTCATTTTTAACTCTTTTGTAAAAATCCCTGCCATTTTCTTTCAAATATTTTTTCTGTCACATTTTTTAAAGTTCCACTAACACATATGTTAAATTTTTTTATATATCTTTTGCTTTTTTAAAAATAAATTTTCTACCTTTTAGGCTTTCTGAATCTCAGTCTGTGAATTTCTTCTGAAATATCTTTAAGTTTGTGAATTTTCTCTTCAGCTGTGTACAATCTCCTATTAAAAATATTTACTGGGTTATTAAGTTCAATTATTGCACTTGAAAGCTCCAAAATACCTGTTTTAGATTTGTTTTTATGATCTATTTCTTCTCTTGGTTTTAAGTTGTGTGAAATTATATCCTGTTATGATTGAAAATTTTGTAGAACTCTAGATTGGTCTATGAGGAAATTATAATGCAGATCCAAATAATGTTTTCTTCCAGATGGGGTTTATTGTTACTTTTGGCAAGCAGTTAGGTTAGGTGCAGATTAACTTAGTACTAATGAGGGCTGATCCAGAGCAGGACTTCTGAATTTTTAAGAGCTGATCTATTTCTGAATCACTCCAATTACTTGGATGCACACACACTTCTGCGTTTTGGTGTATATTCTTCATTACAATACATATTGTAATGCCTGACTGCCTAGCATAGAATAGACAACACACTGTGAAGAGAGACATAGTTTTTAAATAAATTATTATGTTTCAGGCACTCTTTTAAGTATCTTATATATACTATGATACTATTAGTAAAATCCCTAAGAAATTACATTTTACAAATGAGTATAGAAATATCAAACAACTTGTAAAATTTTGCGTAAGTGTAAATGGTAAAGCCAAGATTAAAAACCAAGTTTGTATGAAAGAAAACATTATTATTTTTTAAATTTATTTTTATTTATTTATGATAGACATAGAGAAAGAGAGAGAGAGAGAGGCAGAGACACAGGCAGAGGAGAGGGAGAAGCAGGCTCCATGCCGGGTTCCCGCCGCAGGACTCGATCCCGGGACTCCAGGATCGCGCCCTTGGCCAAAGGCAGGCGCGAAACCGCTGAGCCACCCAGGGATCCCCCAAAAACATTATTATTTTATTGCTTTCTTTATACTAATGCTCTCTATTCTTTCTGTTTCATTTCTTTTTCATTTTTCCCCCTCACACTCACTCAATCTCACTTTTCCTCTTTCTCTTCCCCTTTCCTTTTTTTTTTTCCTTAAAAAAAATCTAAGGAGAAAACATGATCTAATGACATTTTCAGCTTATATTCTGACTAGCTACAGTACCAACATAGGTGAAACTGTACCTTATGAAGACACTGGGGAGTCATAACAATTAGGAGAGGCTAACTCTGCTACACATCATCTGTTATACTATCAGAATTGTTCTCCAGTAAGACCTCTTAATGATACATGTTCCTGGCCTCCCAGTTTACCACAAATCTATTCATTTCCTCTTTTCTCCTACCTTAGACACTTAAACTTTGTCTTTGATTGGGAATGACATCCACATCCTAAATGTGTCTATAATTGCAGTTTTGCCAGGCTCCAGTCCATTCTCCAAAGACTGCTCTTTCTAAAAAGTAAAATTTTTCATGATAATATATCTGCCAAAAGCCATCAGTGCCCTTATGTATCCCTCAGGGCAATCCTCAGAAGGAAACAGAAGCCCCATCTTGCTTGTTAGCTTCTCTACACATTTTCCATAGTTCTTTAATATGTCATGTTCTCTTTGTTATACTTTTAATTTTTACGTATTGTTTTCTCTCTCTGTGATTAAAATGTCTTTACCTCCCCATGTTTTATCTTTGATAACTCCCCCATTTTTAGGATCAACTTAGTCATGATTTCTTCCAAGAAGATTTTTCTAATCACCATTGACAAGAGTTTTAAATGCCTCCATATATCTCTGTGCAATCCATATTATCAGCTTACTTATCATATTGTACCTTAGTTTCCTATTCACTTATTTGTGTCTTAATTCCATTGTACCTCACAATTGACTTGACATGGAGAGGGTCCTCATTAAATGTTTATTTAATAAATACTGAATAGATAAATGATAAGAAAATAAAGGTGCAGCAAAATGCCCGTAATGTGATCTAATTCATATGCAAGAAAAATTCAAACACATACTTGCACACACATACATAATATTAAAATAATTGAAAGACTATATAACAAAATATTTATAATAGTTATAAATAAAAATATATTCATAAGTCTCCTGTATAATCCAGTCAATCACATAAAAGAGCTTTTAAGTGTTACTCCCAATTTTACCACGACTAGATTGAATCTTTTAGCATATGAGATTTCAGGTGTTTTTACATATCATTTTCTTGAACGATATTGTGATACCAGAATTTGAGACTTAATTTGATTATGGAATCAAATTATGTTCAACAATTGCATATTAAATTCCTGTTATGTTGTTATCACTTAACTAGATTCTATGATAGAAAGTGACAATTTTGTAACTGTTTTTGAGTTACTTACAAACTTATGTGGAGAAAGAAAATATATTAATATTATATACACTAAGAGAAATTTTTTTGATCAGATAATTAGGCACTGAATACATACTTGTTCGTAAAATATTTAAGGTTGGACTTTATATATTTTAATACCTTTTGCATTCTATTCCTCTCACATCAGTCCCTTCTGTTTTACTATACTTATTGTTGAGGCATAGAATCCAACACTTAAAAAGAGCTAAAAAACCTTTTAAGGATCAAACTATTGTTTGCCTGAATATCTCCATCAAGAGCATCACCAATGGCCACATTGCTTAAATTTGAATACCTATAGTAATGCCAACTGCATGTTTCCCAAGCTCTTACCACTGTGTACTTTCTCCTGTGGTTTCTAATCACATCAAGACCAAGTCCAGTCCCTCTTTCCATACTGACTAGTGAATATTTGAAGATAAATACTATAATAGTATGTATATATATATATATATATTATATTTATATATAATTCAATTAATATGTGTCTTACATAATTTTTGTATTTTTCAAGAAATTGCTAAATCACTCTGTGATATATTTTATATTTAAGTATAAAAATATATTATATTTTGAAATATAACTATATTTTATAAACTATAACTAAAATATAACTTTAACCTAAATATAACCTAAAATATATTTTAAAATATAACCAATTTTAAAAATCTATATTTAAATATGTAACCTAAATATTTAAATCAATCTACTAAGAAAAGGTGAAGAAAGTATTTTGTAATAAAGTGTTAAAATTTTGGAAATACTGCATTTTAAGTCTACTAATTTAGTGACTTAGCCTACAGAGGCAAAATAATGTATTTTCTACTTATCATAAAATGTTCTATTTGTTTTGAAGTTTGAAAGAAATGAGAGGCAAGTGGGAAAATTTGTCCATGCTATCTTACAGTGAAAATTGGAATTTTTTTCCCCAGTATTGTGATTTAAAATAAATATAACGGTTTTCCTCCTTAATAACCAGTGGAAGTTCAGAAACTGAACTAGAGAAAATTATGTCCTTGGAAGGGGTAGAGTGACACCATGTGGAGTAAAACAAAACACAACTACTCCACAACACTGACACTGGCTTTCCCCAGGAGAGCACAACTTGAAAGGAAAGGAAACCAGATTGACTTTTCAAGTAAGTCATCTAATTTTCCTAAATTCTTCTTAAAATTCTTCATTAAGAATATGGATATGTTCAAATTAGCTAACAGCAAAGAGGGCTTATGCAATTAGAGTATGTAGCATTTTATAAGAAATACTTTATACTCTAAATAGAGAAAAAATTATAGTAAAGCATCATAATTCATATACATCTGAGTAAATATATATCTATATAAAGGATCTCTTATCTAACACACACACACACACATACCATATTTCATCCATACTTGTATCTAGAAGTTTCAGTGATCTAAGAGCATTTACAATCTAAGTCAGAGCCTAAATAATTACTAAATAAACTTTCTTCTCAAATATTTTTTAGAAAAAAAAATCAGAGCAATACATTTTATGTGGAGTCCACTAATATAAATCAATTGATTCCACAAGGAGAAGCCAGAAAATCACTGACTAATGTGTGCATTTGAGATGGGATTTGGAGAAAAAAATTTTGACTAAAACTTTTCTTGAAGAAACATGTATTGTAGTAATGGGAATTACATATGTTGCTAATTTTTTTCATTTGTTAATTTACTCAATAAATATTGAAGGAGCACATATTACATTTTTAGGTACTGTGAGAAGTGTTGGAAAGATCTCTGTAATGTAGAAATCTTGACTAAAAAGCTAATAAAGCAATATAATGAAGAGTCAGAAAAATAAATTAAGAAATGTTTAAAATTAGCCTCAAATACCATTTGAACATTTATGGAAAAGATCATAATATTTTATAGACCTAATAATAGGGTAAATAATACCATTTTCTCTTCCCAAAATATTGAAAAAACATTTTTAAAGACGAATCATATGATAGCATTCATTGGCTTTAGATGTTCCCATCACATTTTTATCATTTGGAATCCCCATTCTGGTCTACACTAGGTTCCCTCGCTCCTCTCCTGCTTTTCCACTTTTCATCTCACTGTGTTCTCTCCAATCTTGTAGGTCTCTGTTGTTGGACACATTGAACCCATGTCTGCTGGTAGCAGGCCTATGTACCAACTGTTTGCTGTCTGAAATGTTCCTCCTTGCTTTGTGCACATAAGGTGCTAATCTTTTTTTTTTTTTAAGATTTTATTTATTCATTCATTCATGGGAGACACAGAGAGAAAGAAAGGCAGAGACACAGGCAAAGGGAGAGAAGCAGGCTCCTCACAGGGAGCCGGATGTGGGACTCAATCCTGGGTCTTCAGGGTCATGCCCTGGGCTGAAGCGCTAAATCGCTGAGCCACCCTGGTGCTGATCTTTTTTTTTTTTTTTTTCGGTGCTAATCTTTTAATACTAAATGTGACTTGACTCTTACCTCCTCAGGAATGACATTTTTTGACTTTCCAATTCAATGCTTTCACCATCCCCCATACATACATATTCTCTATATCACTTTACTTCATTATAATTATTCCTTTGTCATTTATTAGTAGCTGTTATTTTCTTCTTTGTGCTTGTTTCTTAATGTGGCTTCCCCAACAATAATATAAGCTCCCAGAGAGAGTTTATCTGTTGTTGGCTTCATCCCTGTCATTTATAATGATGGTTGTTGGGGAGCCCTGGGTGGCTCAGCAGTTTAGCACTTGCCTTCCACCCAGGGCCTGATCCTGGAGACCAGGGATTAAGTCCTGCATCAATCTCCCTACTTGGATCCTGCTTCTCCCTCTGCCTCTCGCTCTGTGTCTCTCATGCATTAAAAAAAAAAAAAATGATGGTTGTCCACCATCGTGCTCAACAAGTATTGAATGAATATTTTAATTTTTATTTATTTATTTTTCCATTATGCATGCCCTCTTCTAAAGGAGTTTGAGGCACTTTTAATTCTGTTTTCTCCTTTCTTCCTCCCTCCCTCCCTTCCTTCCTTCCTTTTCTTTCTATTCTTAAAATATTCCCTCCTTCCCTCTCTCCTTCCATATCACTCTTTTTTCTTTCTCCCCTCCCTCCCTGCTTCCCTTCCTTTCTTCCTTTCTGTTTAATCTTTCTGTCTTTCTTTCTTTTACAGAAATATGAATATTTTCACACTTAGCATTTAAGGAAAGACGACAACTTGATGCCAACTCAAGTGTCTTTATATTTATTCAATTTTTAAAAGAAGCATTGGAAGTCAGTCTCCAAACACTATGATCAATCTCTGGAATAACTATCAAAGTTATATATAGAGTTTATATGTATATATATAACAACTTTGATACTTATTATTGATACTTATATATTGATATATATATATATATCAATAAGGCTTGCACAATTATACTTGTTCTTCTAGGATTGCAGCAACAACAGATGCTTGATTTGAAACAGTGCAATATATGTTAGTTTTTTTAAAGATTTTCAGACTTTTAATAAAGAAACAGGGTTAGATTTATTGTGTAACCAATGACTAGTACTTATGCAGTGACAGATTTTAGAGAAATACAAGAAATAATAAATTTTACTAATGAAAAAAGACATGTGTGAAACTTAAATTTTCTGCAGTTCTAATTAATTGATACTAGCTACCTTGAGTACTATGTCTCTACAAATTTGAGTCATGTTCAGGCTTATAGGTAGTTCTTTGATTGAATAATAATGCATTTGTAAGCAGCTTCCTAAATTAAATTATATAGTTGGAATACTTAGAATAATTTTAATTTTCCTTAAAGTACTTTGTCTGATAAGAGCACCTAAAGGATTTTGTCTGACTAGCACTTTCCCAGGTGTTATGTTTATACAATGCACTAATTAAAAACACAGTTACTTAAAAAGCATGCAAATATAGTGGGAAAACCTTATGAATTATCTCTGAAATTACCTACTTTTTCTGCTTAGAATGGCACTGGGTCTACAGGGGATGTCGAGTTGCACAAAGTGGATGTATACTTCCAAATTTTGAGTTGCCATCAAGAGAGATTGTTCAGGTCGTCTAGGCTTATTCTTGGAGATAGATAAAAACAATGGTTACAGCATAATTATGAAGATTATTTTGGTCTTATACAAATATACAGATATAATAAGATAGCTCTCTAGCTCCATCTATGTTCTTGGAAATTGCAAGATTTCATTCTTTTTTTATAGCTGAATAATATTCCATATATGTGTATATGGAATTATATATTTATATACATATACGTATATATATAATAGAATAAAAATTTCCCATCTATAGATAATATATACACCAATTCTTAATCTTTTTATCTATCAGAGGACCCTTGGACTACTCCTATAATTTAGTTATTGTAAATAATACTGCAGTAAGCAGGGGTGCATGTATTGCTTTGAATTAGTGCTTTTGTATTCTTTGGATAAATACCCAATAGTGTGATTGCTGAATTGGGGAGCAGTCCTATTTTTAAATTTTTTGAGGAACCTCCATACTGTTTTCCACAGTTGCTGCAACATTTGTATCCCTACCAACAGTGCAAGAAGATGCCCCATTCTCCACATCCTTAAGAGTACCTGTTGTTTCTTGTGTTGTTAATTTTAGCCTTTCTCACAGATGTTAAGTGATATCTCATTTTAGATTTTTTTAAAGATTTTTATTTTATTTATTCATGAGACACAGAGAGAGAGGCAGAGACAGAGGGAGAAGCAGGATCCCTGTGAGGAGCCTGGTGTGGGACTCAATCCCAGGACCCAGGGATCATGATCTGAGCCAAAGGCAGACAATCACTGAGCCATCCAGGTACCCTATCTCATTTTAGTTTTTATTTCCATTTTCCTGATGATGAGTGATGTTGAACATCATTTCAAGTGTTTGTTGGCCATCTGGCCAATTTTAATTTGGGTTATTTGGTTTTTATGATGTTGAGTTTGATAAGTTATTTATAGATTTTGGATAACGACCCTTTATCAGATGTGTCATTTGCAAATATTACTTCCATTCTGTAGATTGCCTTTAAGTTTCATTGATTATTTCTGTCATTCTTCAGAAACTTTTATTATGATGTAGTCTCAATAGTTTATTATTTTAAAGATTTATTTATCTATTTATGAGAAACAGAGAGAGAGATACAGAAAGAGACATAGGCAGAGGGAGAAGCAGGCCCCCCGCAGAAAGCCCCATGTGGGGACTTGATCCTGGATCCCGGGATCACACCCTGAGCTGAAGGCAGACACTCAAACGCTGAGCCAGCCAGCCATCCCTCAATAGTTTATTTTTAATTTAGTTCCCTTTGCATCAGGAGAACTTTCTAGAAAAAAGTTGCTATGGTCAATGTCAAAGTAGTTACTGCCTGTAATCTCTTCTAGCATTTTTATGGTTTCAGGTCTCACAATTGTGTCTTTAATCAATTTTTTTAATTTGTATTTATTTTTTCACCTTCCAACAAGATTTATTATTTTTCAAATATTTAAATTATAATTAGTTAACATACAGTGCACTGTTGGTTTCAGGAGTAGAATTACGTGATTCATCACTTATATACAACACCCAGTGCTTATCATAATAAGTACCCTCTAATACCCATTACTCATTTAGCCCATCCCCCAAACACATCCCTGCATCAACCTTCAGTTTGTTCTATAATTAAAAGTCTCTTATGGAGATTTTTTCAATCTCTTCCCCCACACACACACTCCCTTATGCTCACTTGTCCATGTTATTACAAATGACAATATTTCATTCTTTCTGAAGTCTGAGTAATACTACATTGTATATATATATACACTACACCTACTCTATCCATTCATCAGTTGATGGACATTTGGGCTCTTCTCATAGTTTTGGCTATTGTTGATAATGCTGCTATATACATCAGGGTACAGATACACCTTTAAAGTTTCATATCCTTTGGGTAAGTACCTAGAAGTGCAATTGTTGGATAATAGGGTAGTTCTATTTTCAACTTTTTGAGGAACCTCTATATTGTTTTCTAGAGTGGCTGCACCAGTCTACATTCTCACCACCAGTGCAAAAGAGGAGGGTTCCTATTTCTGTACATCCATACCAATATTTGTTCTTTATTGTGCTGCTAATTTTGGCCATTCTAACGGATGTGAGATGATACCACTTCATGGAATCTATTTATATTTCTCTGATGATGAATGATGTTAAACATTTTTTCATGTGTCTGTTAGTCATCTGGATGTCTCCCTTGGAAAAATGTCTATTCATGTCTTCTGCTCATTTCTTAAGTAGATTATTTGTTTTTAGAGGTGTTGAACTTGATAAATTCTTCATAGATTTTGGACACGTAACCAGGCATATCCTTTGCAAATATTTTCTCCCATTCCATAGATTACCTTTTAGTTTTGTTGATTATTTCATTTACTCTGAAGATTTTTATCCTAATGAAGTTTCAATAATTCATTTTTGCTTTTGTTTTCCTTGCCTTTGGTTGGTGACACAACTAAGTAAGAAGTTGCTGCGGCTGATGTCAGAGATGTTGCTACCTGTGTTTCCTCTAGGATTTTGATGGTTTCCAGTCTTATATTTAGGTCTTTCATCAATTTTAAATTATATACATATTGAGTTCGATTTGCCAACATATAGTATATCACCCAGTGCTCATCCCGTCAAGTGCTCCCCTCAGTGGCCATCACCCATTCACCACCCCCATCCACCTCCCCTTCCACTACCCCTTGTTCATGTCCCAGAGTTAAGTCTCTCATGTCTTGTCACCCTCTCTAATTTTTCTCACTCATTTGCCCTCCTTTCTGCTATAATACCTTTCACTATTTCTTATATTCCCCCTATGAGTGAAACCATATAATGATTGTCTTTCTCTGATTGACTTACTTCACTCAGCATAATACACTCCAGTTCCATCCGGTTGAAGCAAATGGTGGGTACTCATTGTTTCTAATGGCTGAGTAATATTCCACTGTAATATATATATTACATCTATATATATATTACATCTTCTTATATATATTACATCTTCTTTATCCATTCATCTTTCAATGAACAAAAGGCTCCTTCCGCAGTTTGACTATTGTGGACATTGCTGCTATAAACGTTGGGGTGCAGGTGTCTTGGCTTTTCACTTCATCTGTACCTTTTTACTTTGCTTTTTAAAAAACATATTATTTATATATTCATGAGAAACACAGAGATAGAGGCAGAGAGATAGGCAGAGGAAGGAGGAGGCTCCATGCAGGGAGCCCAATGTGGGACTCCATCTGAGGACCCTGGGATTATGCCCTGAGCCAAAGGCAGAGGCTTAACAACTGAGCCACCCAGGTGTCCCACACTGCATCTGTATATTTTGGGTAAATCCCCAGCAGTGCCACTGGGTCGTAGGGTAGCTCTATTATAACTCTTTGAGGAACCTCCAGGCCATTTTCCAGAGTGGCTGTACCACTTCACATTCCCACCAAGAATGCAAGAGGGTACCCCTTTCTCCACATCCTCTCCAACATTTGTTACTTCCTGTCTTGTTAATTTTCACCATTCTCACAGCTGTGAGACGGTATACCATTGTGGCTTTGATTTGTATTTCCCTGATGCCAAGTGATGTGGAGCATTTTCTCATGGGCTTGTTGGCCATGTGTATGTCTTCTTTGGTGAAATTTCTGTTCATGTCTTTTGCCCATTGCATGATTGGATTGTTTGTGTCTTGGGTGTTGAGTTTAATAAGTTCTTGATAAATCTTAGATACTAGCCCTTTATCTGATATGTCATTTGCAAATATCTTCTCCCATTCTGTAGGTTGTCTTTTAATTTTGTTGACTGTTTCTTTTGCTGTGCAGAAGCTTTTTATCTTGGTGACGTCCCAATATTCATTTTTGCTTTAGTTTCCCTTGCCTTCATAGATGTATCTTGCAAGAAGTTGCTGTGGCCAAGTTCAAACAGGATGTTGCCTGTGTTCTCCTCTAGGATTTTGATGGATTCTTGTCTCACTTTTAGATCTCCCATCCATTTTAAGGTTATCTTTGTGTCTGGTGTAACAGAATGGTCTAGTTTCAGTCTTCCACATGTGGCTGTCCAATATTGGACAGTATTGAAGAGACTGTCTTTCTTCCAGTGGATAGTCTTTCCTCCTTTGTCGAATATTAGTTGACCACAAAGTTGAGGGTCGACTTCTGGATTCTCTATTCTGTTCCATTGATCTATGTGTCTGTTTTTGTGCCACTACTATACTGTCTTGGTCACAGCTTTGTAGTACAACCTGAAATCTGGCATTGTGATGCCCCCAGCTCTGGTTTTCTTTTTCAATATTTCCGGGGCTATTTGGGTTCTTTCCATATTCCACAAAAATCTTAAGATTATTTGTTCCAACTCTCTGAAGAAAGTCCTTGGTATTTTAAAAGGGATTACATTGAATGTGTAATTGCCCTGGGTAGCATAGACATTTTCACAATATTAATTCTTCCAATCCATGAGCATGGACTATTTTTCCATCTCTTTGTGTCTTCCTCAATTTCTTTCCAAAGTTTTCTGTAGTTTTTAGGGTATAGATCCTTTACCTCTTTGGTTAAGTTTATTCCCAAGTATCTTATGCTTTTGGGTGCAGTTGTAAATGGGTTTGACTGCTTAATTTCTCTTTCTTCAGTCTTATTCTTAGTGTATAGAAATGCCACTGACTTATGGGCATTGATTTTGTATCCTGCCACATTGCCAAATTGCTGTATGAGTTCTAGCAATCTTGGGGTGGAGGCTTTTGGGTTTTCTATGTAGAGTATTATGTCATCAGCGAAGAGGGAGAGTTTGATTTCTTCTTTGCCAATTTGAATGTTTTTATTTATTTTTGTTGTCTGATTACTGAGGCTAGGACTTCTAATACTCTGTTGAATAACAGTGGTGAGAGTAGACATCCCTGTTGTGTTCCTGATCTTAAGGGAAAGGCTCTCAGTGTTTCCCCATTGAGAATGACATTTGCTGTGGAAAATTCATAGATGGCTTTTAAGATGCTGAGAAATATTCCCTGTATACCTACATACTGAAGAGTTTTGATCAGGAATGGATGCTCTGTTTTGTCAAATGCTTTCTCTTCATCTATTGAGAGGATCATATGGTTCTTGTTTTTTCTCTTGTTGATGTGATCTATCACATTGATTGTTTTATGAGTGTGGAACCAACCTTGCATTCTGAGGATAAATCCCACTTGGTCATGGTGAAGAATCTTCTTCTGGTACTGTTGGGTCCTTTTGGCTAGTATCTTGTTGAGAATTTTTGCATCTGTGTTAATCCGGGATATTGGGGTATAATTCTCTTTTTGGTGAGGTCTTTATCTGGTTCTGGAATTAAGGTGATGCTGGCTTCATAAAACGAGTTTGGAAGTATTCCATCCCTTTCTATCCTTCGGGGCAGCTTTAGTGGAATAGATATTGTTTCTTCTTTAATCATTTGATAGAATTCCCCTGGGAAACCATCTGGCCCTGGATTTTTGTGTCTTGGGAGGTTTTTGGTGACTGCTTCAATTTCCTCACAGGTTATTGGCTTATTCAGGGTTTCTATTTCTTCCTGTTTCAGATTTGGTAATTTGTGGTTTTCCAGAAATGCATCAATTTCTTCTATATTCCCTAATTTGTTGGCATATAGCTGCTCATAATACATTTCTAAAATCGTTTGTATTTCCTTGGTATTGGTGGTGATCTCTCTTTCATTCATGATTTTATTAGAGTCTTTTTTCTTTTTAATAAGGATCACTAATGGTTTATCTATCTTATTAATTCTTTCAAAGACCCAACTCCTGGTTTTGGTGATCTGTTCTACAGTTTGTCTGGTCTCTATTTATCTGAGTTCTGCTCAAATCTTTATTATCTCTCTTCTTCTGCTTGGTGTAGGTTTTATTTGCTGTTCTTTTTCCAGTTGCTTTAAGCATGAGGTGAGCTTGTATATTTGAGTTTTTTACAATTTTTTGAGGGAGGCTTGTATTGTGATGTATTTCCCTCTTAGAACTGCTTTTGTTGTATCCCAAAGATTTTGGATGGTTGTATCTTCATTCTCATTAGCTTCCATGAATCTTTTTAATTCTTCTCTAATTTCCTGGTTGGCCCTTTCATCTTTTAGCAGGATGGTCTTTAACATCCACATGTTTGAGTTTTTTCCAAATTTCTTCTTGTGATTGAGTTCTAGTTTCAAAGCATTGTGGTCTGAAAATATACAGGGACACCCCAAGCTTTTGGTATCAGTTGAGACCTGATTTGTCACCCAGTATGTGGTCTAATGTGGTCTAGTCTGGAAGGAAGTTCCATGTGCACTTCAGAAGAATGTGTATTCAGTTGCGTTCAGATGCAAATTTCTGTAAATATCTGTGAAATCCATCTGGTCCAGTATATCATTTAAAGCTCTTGTTTCTTTGGTGATGTTGTGCTTATAATATCTGTCATTTGCAGAAAGTGCTGTGTTGAAGTCTCCCAGTATAAGTGTATTATCTAAGTATGTCTTTACTTCAGTTATTAATTAATTGATATACTTGCCAGCTCCCACATTAGGGGCATAAATATTCATGATTGTCAGGTCCTCTTGTTCGTAGAAACTTTAAGTATGATATAGTGTCCCTCTTCATCCCTTACTACAGTCTTTGGGATAAGCTTTAATTTCTCTGATATGAAGATTGCTACCCCAGCTTTCTTTTGAGGACATTTGAATGGTAAATGGTTCTCCAACCTTTCATTTTCAGGCTGTAGGTGTCCTTAGGTCTCAAATGAGTCTCTTGGAGACAGCAAATAGATCTTGCTTTTTTATCCAGTCTGAAACCCTGCACCTTTTGATGGGGTCATTAAGCCCATTCATGTTCATAGTTACTATTGAAAGGTATGAATTTAGTGTCAATGAATACCCATTCAGTCCCTGTTTTTGTGGATTACTTATTTGGGCTTCCTCTTTCTTTTATAGATTCCCCCTTAATATTTCCTGCAGAGCTGGTTTGGTGGTCACATATTCTTTCAGTTTCTGCCTATCTTGGCAGATATTTATCTCTCCTTCTATTCTGAATGAGAGCCTTGCTGTATAGAGTATTCTTGGCTGCATGTTCTTCTCATTTAGGACCGTAAATATATCCTGCCAGCACTTTCTGGCCTGCCAGGTCTCTGTGGAGAGGTCTACTGTTAATCTGATATCTCTCCCCATATAAGTTAATAATCTCTTGTCTCTCCCTGCTTTAAGGATTTTCTATCTGGAATTTGCAAGTTTCATTATTAATGTCGAGGTGTTGAACAGTTTGTATTGATTTTGAGGGGGAACCTCTCTATCTCCTGAATCTGAATGCCTGTTTCTCTTCCCAAATTAGGGAAGTTCTCAGCTATGACTTGTTCAAATATGTTTTCTGGCTGTCTGTCCCTCTCAGCATTTTCTGTAACCCGAATTATAGGTAGATTCTTCCTTCTAAGGCTATCATTTATTTCCCTTAACCTTTCCCCATGGTCTCTTAATTGTTTTACTCTTTTTTCTCTCAGCTGCCTTCCTTGCCATCAACTTGTCTTCTATGTCCCTCACTCTTTCTTTCACTTCATTAACCCTCATTGTTAGGACATCCAGTTTGGATTGCATGTCATTTAATTGATTTTTAATTTTGGCCTGGTTAGATCTATATTTTGCAGTAACAAAGTTTCTAGAGTTCTTCATGCTTTGTTCTAGAGCTTTATAATTGTGCTTCTGTCCTTTTTTAAAAAGATTTTATTTATTATTCATGAGATACACAGATAGAAGCACAGACACAGGCAGAGGGAGGAGAAACAGGCTCCATGCAAGAGCCCAATGCAGGACTCAATCCTGGAACTTCAAGAATCCGTAGGCAAAGGCTCAACTGCTCAGCCTCCAGGAGTCCTATAATTGAGCTTCTGAATTGGCTTTCTGACATTGAATTGTAATTCATATTCTGTAGTTCTGTGGCAGAAAGTAGTGTTTCTGATTCTATCTTTTGTGGTGAATTCTTCCTTCTAGTCATTCTGCTCAGTGCAGAGTCACTGTATGAGCAGGCTGAGTCAAGAAAATCAACCACGACCCAAGTAAATTTTAGCCTAGATGATTCTGATGAGGTCAGAGACCAGAAAATGAAAACAAAGATCAGAACACAATAAAACAAAAGGACCACTAAAGTGAAAACCAAATTTTAAAATAACGTAGTAAAAAATAAAAGGCCAAAAATCCCAAAGAAGAAGAAAAAGAAAAAAAAAGTAAAAAACAAAAGTGAAGAGGAAAAAGAGAAAAAAAAAAGAGACAAAAAAGGGGAGTATTGGGAGATGGTGTAGGTGAAGTTGTAGTGGAGGGAGAATATAGTCTACCTGTGGGTTCCTAGAGGTTGATCCTCTTGGTTCTCAGTGTATTAAGTTCTGTATGTTAGAAGATGCTCAGTTCCAAATTTATATAAACCAGCAATACTTGAAGAAAACCCCAAACTTGACCATCAAAACATAAACAAGATAAAGGAGGGGGGCAGAACAAAAATGAAGAGATAATATAATCTCACAGAATGAACCAGCACAGTATTCCACTTGGTTCTAGGTGCATGTTGGTCATGTTTTAGAAGGTATTAACTTCCACCATTGTAGAACAAAAGGAGGCAGATAAAACAAAACAAAAAAAAAAACAGAAAACAAAAAACCATATCTTGTATATCTCCCAAAATTAAACTGATTATGCTGAAGGGAATCTAGAAGTGGAAAATATATTTAAGACATGTAATTGTAGAAATATGAAAGTCAAAAAGAAAGAAACTTAAAAATGAAGAGGAGGTAAAATATTGTAGTTAAGGTGGAAAAAGAGAAAAAATATTGGAAATTTTTAGTCTAATATAAAAATGAGTAGTAATGGAAAAGGGGAAAAACTTTTTTAAAGGTTGGGGGATCCTCTAGCTCTATATACTATCAATAGCTCAATTTCCCCTGGAGCTTTCCAGTGCTGCTTGGTCAAGAACTTGCTCTTCCCCTGTTCTTCCAGCTGGTCTTCTGGAAAAAGGGTCTGCTATCCTGATTCTCAGGTGTGTGTGCCTGGGAGGAGATTCCCTGACCCCTGCTGGGTGCCAGGCTCAGTGTAAGCTGTTTACCTTGTGAGGCCTTTGTTCCCTGGTGGCCCTGCCCATCCCAGCCACAGGTGAAACAAGGAGGAAACAACAATTTCCAGCTCTGGAGTCAGCTCCCAGCTAGTAACTAATGCAGTCTCCAAGTCCTCAATGGCCTAGATGCTCCCAGGCCGGTGCAGGTGCACTGATCTGCACAGCTTGGGGATGCCCTACATCAGGAGAGTTCTCATAGTCCTTGCCCTCACCACTTCCACCTGTCCCAAGGGGAATCCAGGATCATGGGCTTTTTCTGCTCGGTGCCCTGGAATCCAGGGCCCTGTGCTGCTGGAACCATGCTCCCAGGGGCAGAGGCTCCCAAGGGCAGCACAGCACAGCCACCTCTGTCTGGAGCTGCTTGTCTAACCTATTGGCCTCTCCCAAATGCCCAGTGGACTGCTTGCTCCAGCCTTTTACTGAGATCCATCCACAGTTTGTGTTGTGTTTTCTCTGGGGCACACTTCCTCTATTAGTGACTCCAGGAAACTGGAAGCTTCACTGCCCCTCCTAAGATTCTGCCAGATTTCCCTGCTAAGGACTTTTCAGTCTGGGAAAAATCCAGTGTGGATTTTTAAAGTTTCTGCTTCTCCTGGGCTAGGCTTTCTTGTCCCAGAGGCTTTCTCCTCCCCTCTTTAGTCTAGGTCCTGGTGGGGGCCCTCCCCCACTTGATTTTTTTTCTACCTCCCTACCATGCTAGAAGTGAAAACTCTTCTCTCTGTAGTGTTCTGGCTGTTCTCTCTTTAAATCTCAGGTTGAATTCGTAGGTGTTCAGGATGTTTTGAAAGCTATCTAGGTAAGTTGGTGGGGCCAGGTGAGTTGAGGACTCCAGCATGATAGGTGGTTCTCTATCCCCTCACTTTTGATCTACAGGTGTCTACAAAAACAATATATCCTACAATACAGAAGAAAGAAGTTGGATACAATAATTGCTGGATCTGAGAGTCCAATTAAAAGAAAAAAAAAACTCCTAGCCATGCAGGAAGCCTAAAATTAATCTTTCCAAATTTGAACTAGAAGCCAGTTGCTTCTAAGAAGAAAGCTTTCAGTATAAGAGTATAGTACAAAGAAAGGTTAAAATTTATAAGAACTTGCAAGATGTTAAAAATAAATATATTGATTTTATATCTCAATAAGAAAAATTGAAAGCAATCTCAAATTCCAGGAAAAAACAAAAACATGTCCAAGAAATATATGATCTAAGTATGAAGCAAAAATAGAATGTGACTTATTGCAAACAATTTATAGACAATAATGAAGAGAAAAATTTCTTTGATGTTAATTATCAGTTTTTGGGTGTGTCATAAGGTCATAATAGCACAACTAAAGAGAAAGAAAAATAACTATAACACACTGATTGCTCAGTAAAAAATATTCACCTGGAGGCGCCTGGATGGCTCAGTCAGTTAAGCATCTGCTCAGGTCGTGATCTTGGTGTTCTAGGATTGAGCCTTACATTGAGCTCCCTACTCAGCAGGAAGTCTGCTGCTCCCTCTCACTCTGTCCTTCCCCCACCGCTCCTGCTCTCTGTCTCTCAAATGAATAGATAAAATCTTTTTAAAAATATTTGTCTCATCATAATTATGTAAATACTATTTATTGGCTGTCAACTCTTAGAGTCAGGATGAAGAATTTGGTTTTCGTTATTGAACAGAAGCATAATGTGACAGAATTTTGGAAGGAGAACTTGAGTAGAGGTAGAAGTTACACTCAGAAGTTAATATTTTTATTTTAAAAAGCAGCAAATCAGAAGACACTGGAGAATATTGATGAGTCAAATTTAAAAGGTACAAAGTTATCCATGTTTATCTCTGTAGTTACAAAGCTATACATTAAAGGAAATAAATCAGTGATAAAATAATCAAAATATAATAGAGGAAGGAGAAATTTAGGCCATTTATCTACTGGAAAAGGAATATATGAATAGTGATATTTTTTGCAATTTGAAGATAACCACAGAATACTGATAAAAATATTTTAAAATAATTCTAAGAATCTGTACTGTAAATTAAGAGAATAAGGCAGATTGTAACATTTTTTCAACCTTTTTGCACTATTTTCATACTGCACATAAACAGAAGTATTTGTGGATGTGATCAAATGTTTTATTAATATGACCAATTCCACCGTTTTTATTCTCCATCTCCCACTCCTCCAATACCTACCAACAAAAGTATATAGAATACTCAAGAGACAAGCAAATACATAAATTTGAACATTCAGTCCTATTAGTGAAAATTTGTTTACTTAATTTTTTCTCTTGCCAACTTCATAGATGTTAATCAACAGTAGAAATCTTCCATATTTCCAAAATCTGCTTTTACACGATTTTTCTTCTGTTTTTAATGACTCTCAAGCAGGACAATATATTTTTTAATCAAAATTAATTTCAATATTTTTCTCATCTTATTGAGAACAAAAAAAAATCACAAAATATGTTATTTTTCGGGGCAGCCCTGGTAGTTCAGTGGTTTAGCACCACCTTTGGCCCGGGGTGTGATCCTGGAGACCTGGGATCGAGTCCCATGTCAGGCTCCCTGCATGGAGTCTGCTTCTCCCTCTGCCTGTGTCTCTGCCTCTCTCTCTCTCTCTCTCTCTTTCTTTTTCTCTCTCTCCATGTCTCTCATGAATAAATAAATAAAATCTTTAAAAAAAGAATTAAAAATATATATATTATTTTTCTATCATATCTCCCCTTGTTCTTAAACTATCTTTGTCTATTTAGTAATATAATACTATTTGTTTTTCCCTTTATCCTTCTAAGGAGTGTCAGTAAATATCCAAGTCCTCTATAGCAATGGTATTCAAATACCTTATTGACAGGGGATGGGTTCATATATTTATATTAAAAGATAAAATTATTAAATATATAATATCCTTCATATTTTAAATTATAATTTGTGTATTCTTCTCTATCTGCTGTATCATTTGGGCTCATATTGCAAGTTTAATTTATTCCCCTTAGCTAAGTTAAATTTATATTTAAGGAATGTTGTTCATTAACAACATCTCAAAAGTGTTTTTGACATGTCCTTCTGTCATGGAAAATTGTCTATGGAAAGCTAAAAGAAAAAAACAAACACAAAATACATACTTAGAGTGGATTTTTAAATTATTTATTATGGCTAATCATTTCAAAGTTTTAACACTTTCATTGAACAAGAAAGCATGCTTTTATCTAAACTATATTTTTTAGTTGTTGATTATTCTTTTAAATGAATAAATACAGAGGATCTTAAGAGCACTCATTTGCTTTCTGTGTCAGGAAGAAAGCATTTTATTATCTAAGTTATTATAGCAGGGAAGATTAATTTTTTAAATTTATTTTTAATTGGTGTTCAATTTGCCAACATATAAAATAACACCCAGTGCTCATCCCATCAAGTGCCCCCCTCAGTGCCTGTCACCCAGTCACCCCCATCCCCCACCCACCTCCCCTTCCACCACCCCTAGTTCATTTCCCAGAGTTAAGAGTCTCTCATGTTCTGTATCCCTTTCTGATATTTCCCACTCATTTTTCTCCTTTCCAATTTATTCCCTTTCACTATTTTTTATATTCCCCAAATGAATGAGACCATGTGATGTCTGTCCTTCTCCAATTGACTTATTTTACCCAGGGCAATTTACACGTTTAATGCAATCCCTATAAAAATACCATGGACTTTCTTCAGAGACTTGGAACAAATTATCTTAAGATTTGTGTGGAATCAGAAAAGACCCAGAATAACCAGGGGAATTTTAAAAAAGAAAACCATAGCTGTGGGCATCACAATGCCAGATTTCAGGTTGTACTACAAAGCTGTGGTCATCAAGACAGTGTGGTACTGGCACAAAAACAGACACATAGATCAATGGAACAGAATAGAGAATCCAGAAGTCGACCCTCAACTTTGTGGTCAACTAATATTCAATAAAGGAGGAAAGACTATCCACTGGAAGAAAGACAGTCTCTTCAACAAATGGTGCTGGGAAAATTGGTCATCCACATGCAGAAGAATGAAACTAGACCACTCTCTTGCACCATACACAAAGATAAACTCAAAATGGATGAAAGATCTCAATGTGAGACAAGATTCCATCAAAATCCTAGAGGAGAACACAGGCAACACCCTTTTTGAACTCGGCCTCAGTAACTTCTTGCAAGATTAATTTTTAAATGTACTAGAAGGTATCATAATTTTATTCCCCTCAGTAAGTTATTTATTAATGAGAAATGAACTTATTCTTGAGTAGATTGAGAACCTGGCAATTGTTTTCCTACCTTGATTTCTAAAAGATATTTATTTTTATTTCCCACTAGTTCTTTTTAAAACTCCCATACCTCTTTCCACAATTATTTTATTGAGAACAGTTTGTTTCATTTCAAAAGCCCATAGGGAAAACAATTTCCTCTTAAAGGATTTTTTAAAAATTTACATCTTATAAAAGTGAAAATGAAGAAATTGACTTGATATAAGTATTGGGGACAATGTATGACAGAATTTACACTTTCAATTTACTTTATTATAACATATCTCTTTAAACAGTATTCAATTTCTGCCCTCTCTTAGCTAGACTATAGCAAAAGACTTCTAAATAGCTGCATTCTTGCTGCCGGTTTCATTCTAAACATGGCCCATCCACTTTACACACTGTTGCTAGTTAATTATCCATAAGACAAAACCAATTACATCACAATCTTGTGCAAAAATTTGTTAGATCCCAATAATGGGACAAATTCCAATTTCCCTAGCAAAACAAATAAAGCTCTGTACAATTCATTCCCAACTGATCCTACCTTTATTGCCCACTTCCACTTCACAGCCAGGTTTCTTAAAAGATGTTCTTTGTTTTCTCTCTTTTTTTAAAACCATACACTCACTGCTCAGCATGTTGAATTCTGGATTTCATTTTTTTTTTTACTAAAATGTCTCCAGTGATCTCCTTATTGCTTAATTGAATAGACATTTTTCCTTCCTAAAGCCCCTTCTACTGTTATTTTTTTAAGGAATTTTTATTTATTTATTCATGAGAAACATACAGAGAGAGAGGCAGAGACACAGGAGGGGAAGAAGCAGGCTCCATGCAGGGAGCCTGACATGGGACTGGATCCTGGGTCTCTAGGATCAGGCCCTGGACTGAAGGTGGTGCTAAACCACTGAGCCACTGGGTTGTCCTACTGTTGAGTTATTGACAAAGCTTCTGCCTCATTTTTCTCCCTATCCTTTTGTAAACACCTTCCCTCCCTGTCTCTTTGGGTTTATTCAGTTCTGAGCAGTCATTAAAAGTTGGGAGCTCCTTAAAGTTTAGGCCTCAGCTTTCTACTTTCCTTATTCTGTAATGTGTTCCCAGATGATTGCATCCATGTGTACAGAACAATGACCATGAAAACTAAGAGGATTAAAAAATCAAAATCAGCACACCTGGCCATTGCACTGAACCCGGACCCTATAACTAACTACCCACTTGACACATATTCTAGAATATCTCCAAAGAACCACAAACTCAGGTTGTTCTCAACCAAAGTCACATATTCCAAAACCCATTCTATATAATAAGTGTTACTACTTGCTATCTCTTTTTAAGAAATTTTCAAGCCAAGCTTGATATATTTATCTCATCATCTCCTACTCCTGTAACCAACAAAAACAGGGTTTTTATTGTCATTCTTAATTATCTACTTCAGTTGTTTTTTTTTGCTGTAGTTCTCAAGTTGTAATACTAACTCAATGGGTCAAGACCATCAAGTTTTCCTTTTATTATTATTTTTTTGTAAATTTATTTTTTATTGGTGTTCAATTTGCCAACATATAGAATAACACTCAGTGCTCACCCCATAAAGTGCCCCCTCAGTGCCCGTCACCCAGTAACGCCCACCCCCCACCCCTTCCCCTTCCCCCCACCCCTAGTTCATTTCCCAGATTAGGAGTCTCTCATGTTCTGTCTCTCTTTCTGATCATTCCCACTAAATTTTCTCCTTTCCCCTTTATTCCCTGTCACTACTTTTTATATTCCCCAAATGAATGAGACCATATAATGTTTGTCCTTCTCCTATTGACTTATTTCACTCAGCATAATACCCTCCAGTTCCATCCATGTCGAAATAAAAAGTGGGTATTTGTCATTTCTAATGGCTGAGTAATATTCCATTGTGCACATAAACCACATCTTCCTTATCCATTCATCTTTCGATGGACACCAAGGCTCCTTCCACAGTTCAGCTATTGTGGACATTGTTGCTATAAGCATCAGGGTGTAGGTGTCCTGGCGTTTCATTGCATTTGTATCTTTTGGGTAAATCCCCAGCAGTGCAATTGCTGGGTCATAGGGCAGGTCTATTTTTAACTCTTTGAGGAACCTCCAACAGTTTTCCATAGTGACTGCACCAGTTCACATTCCCACCAACAGTGCAGGAGGGTTCCCCTTTCTCCACATCCTCTCCAACATTTGTGGTTTCCTGCCTTGTTAATTTTCCCCATTCTCACTGGTGTGAGGTGGTATCTCATTGTGGTTTTGATTTGTATTTCCCTGATGGCAAATGATGCGGAGCATTTTCTCATGAGCTTGTTGGCCATGTCTATGTCTTCCTCTGTGAGATTTCTGTTCATGTCTTTTGCCCATTTCATGATTGGATTGTTTGTTTTCTTGCTGTTGAGTTTAAGAAGTTCTTTATAGATCTTGGAAACTAGCCCTTTATCTGATAGTCATTTGCAAATATCTTCTCCCATTCTGTAGGTTGCCTTTTAGTTTTGTTGACTGTATCCTTTGCTGTGCAAAAGCTTCTTATCTTGATGAAGTCCCAATAGTTCATTTTTGCTTTTGTTTCTTTTGCCTTCTGGATGTATCTTGCAAGAAGTTACTGTGGCCGAGTTCAAAAAGGGTGTTGCCTGTGTTCTCCTCTAGGATTTTGATGGAATCTTGTCTCACATTGAGATCTTTCATCCATTTTGAGTTTATCTTTGTGTATGGTGCAAGAGAGTGGTCTAGTTTCATTCTTCTGCATGTGGATGACCAATTTTCCCAGCACCATTTATTGAAGAGACTGTCTTTCTTCCAGTGGATAGTCTTTCCTCCTTTATTGAATATTAGTTGACCACAAAGTTGAGGGTCGACTTCTGGATTCTCTATTCTGTTCCATTGATCGATGTGTTTGTTTTTGTGCCAGTACCACACTGTCTTGATGACCACAGCTTTGTAGTACAACCTGAAATCTGGCATTGTGATGCCCACAGCTATGGTTTTCTTTTTTAAAATTCCCCTGGTTATTCTGGGTCTTTTCTGATTCCACACAAATCTTAAGATAATTTGTTCCAAGTCTCTGAAGAAAGTCCATGGTATTTTTATAGGGATTGCTTTAAACGTGTAAATTGCCCTGCGTAACACTGACATTTTCACAATATTAATTCTTCTAATCCATGACCATGGACTATTTTTCAATCTCTTTGTGTCTTCCTCAATTTCTGTAGTTTTTAGGGTATAGATCCTTTACCTCTTTGGTTAGGTTTATTCCTAGGTATCTTACGCTTTTGGGTTCAATTGTAAATGGGATTGACTCCTTAATTTCTCTTTCTTCTGTCTCATTCTTAGTGTATACAAATGCCACTGACTTCTGGGCATCGATTTTGTATCATGCCACACTACCGAAGTACTGTATGAGTTTTAGCAATCTTGGGGTGGATTCTTTTGGTTTTCTATGTATAATATGTCATCAGTGAAGAGGGAGAGTTTGACTTCTTTGCCAATTTGAATGCCTTTTATTTCTTTCTGTTGTCTGATTGTTGAGGCTAGGACATCTAATACTCAGTTGAATAACAGTGGTGAGGGTGGACATCCCTGTCTTGTTCCTGATCTTAGGGGAAAGGCTCCCAGTGCTTCCCCATTGAGAATGATATTTGCTGTGGGCTTTTCATAGATGGCTTTTAAGATGCTGAGGAATGTTCCCTGTATCCCTACAATCTGAAGAGTTTTGATGAGAAATGGATGCTGTATTTTGTCAAATGCTTTCTCTGCATCTATTGAGAGGATCATATGGTTCTTGTTTTTTCTCTTGCTGTAATGATCAATCACATTGATTGCTTGACGAGTGTTGAACCAGCCTTGTATCCTGGGGATAAATCCCACTTGGTCTTGGTGAATCATCTTTTTAATGTATTGTTGGATCCTATTGGCTATTATCTTGTTGAGAATTTTTGCATCTGTGTTCATCAGGGATATTGACCTATAATTCTCCTTTCGGTGGGGTTTTTGTTTGGTTTTGGATTTAAGGTGATGCTGGCCTTATAGAACGAGTTTGGAAGTATTCCATCTCTATCTTTCCGAACAGCTTTAGTAGAATAGGTATGGTTTCTTCTTTAAACGTCTGATAGAATTCCCCAGGAAAGCCGTCTGTCCCTGGACTTTTGTATCTTGGCAGGTTTTTGATGACTTCTTCAATTTCCTTCCTGGTTATTGGCCTGTTAAGGTTTTCTTTTTCTTCCTGTTCCAGTTTTGGTAGTTTGTGGTTTTCCAGAAATACGTCCTGTTCTTCTAGCTTGCCTAATTTATTGGTGTATAGCTGCTCATAATATATTTTTAAAATCATTTGTATTTCCTTGGTGTTGGTAGTGATCTCTCCTTTCTCATTCATGATTCTATTAATTTGAGTCTTCTCTCTTTTGTTTTTAATAAGGCTGGCTAATGGTTTATCTATCTTATTAATTCTTTCTAAGAACCAGCTCCTGCTTCTGTTGATCTGTTCCACAGTTCTTCTGGTCTCTATTATTTCATTGATTTCTGCTTGAAACTTTATTAACTCTTTTCTTCTGCTGGGTGAATGATATATTTGCTGCTTTTTCTCCAACTCCTTGAGGTGCAAGATTAGCTTTTGTATTTGAGTTCTTTCCAGTTTTTGGATGGATGCTTTTATTGAGATGTATTTCCTCCTAAGGACTGCTTTTGTTATATCCCAAAGATTTTGAACGGTTGTATCTTCATTCTCATTCGTTTCCATGAATCTTTTTAATTCTTCTCTAATTTCCTTGTTGACCCTTTCATCTTTTAGCACGATGGTCCTTAACTGCCAAGTGTTTTAAATGCTTCCAAACCTCTCCTTTTGATTTAGTTCTAATTTCAAAGGATTATGTTCTGAAAATATGCAGGGGACAATCCCAATCTTTTGTATCAGTTAAGACCTGATTTGTGACCCAATATGGGGTCTATTCTGGAGAAAGTTCCATGCGCACTTGAGAAGAATGTTTATTCGGTCATTTGGATGTAAAGTTCTGTAAATATCTATGAAATGCATCTGGTCCAGTGAATCTTTTAAAGCTCTTGTTTCTTTGGAGATGTTGTGCTTAGAAGACCTGTTAATGGTAGAAAGTGCTACATTAAAGTCACCAATTATAATTGTATTATAATCTATGTATGTCTTAACTTGGTTATTAATTGTTTGATATACTTGGCAGCTCCCACATTCGGGGCATATATATTCAGGATTGTTAAGTAGTCTTGCTGGATAGATCCTTCAAGTATGATATAGTGTCCCTCTTCATCTCTCACTACAGTCTTTGGGATAAACTTTAGTTTATCTGATATAAGGATGGCTACTCCTGCTTTGTTTTGAGGACCATTTGAATGGTACATGGTCCTCCAACCTTTTATTTTCAGGCTGTAGGTGTCCTTAGGTCTAAAATGAGTCTCTTCCAGAATATGAATGACTCCTAACTCTGGGAAACGGACTAGGGGTTGTGGAAGGAGAGGTGGGTGGGGGTGAGGGTGACTGGGTGATGGGCACTGAGGTGGGCACTTGATGGGATGAGCCACTGGGTGTTATTCTATATGTTGGCAAATTGAACACCAATAAAAAATAAATTTATAAAAATAAAAAAATAAGATAAAATGAGTCTCTTGTAGATAGCAAATAGATGGGTCTTGCTTTTTTATCCAGTCTGAAATCCTTCCCCTTTTGATGGGGTTTAAGCCCATTCACATTCAGACTTACTATTGAAAGATATGAATTTAGTGTCAGCATGATACTTATTCAGTCCCTGTTTTTGTGGATTGTTCCCTGGGACTTCCTCTTTCTATTACAGAATCCCCCTTAATATTTCTTGCAGAGCTGGCTTCGTGGTCACATATTCTTTCAGTTTCTGCCTATCTTGGAAGCTCTTTATCTCTCCTTCTAATCTGAATGAGATCCTTGCTGGATAAAGTATTCTTGGCTGCATGTTCTTCTCATTTAGGACCCTGGATATATCTTGCCAGCCCTTTCTGGCCTACCAGTTCTCTGTGGAGAGGTCTGCTGTTAATCTAATATTGCTTCCCATAAAAGTTAGAGATTTCTTGTCTCTTGCTGCTTTAAGGATCTTCTCTTTATGTTTGAAATTTGCAAGTTTCACTATTAAATGTCAAGAAGTTGACCGGTTTTTATTGATTTTATGGGGTGATCTCTCTAATTCCTTGATCTGAATGCCTGTTTCTCTTCCCAGATTAGGAAAGTTTAGTTTCCTATGATTTGTTCAAATACATATTCTGGACCTCTGTCCCTTTTGGTGCCCTCGGGAACCCCAATTAATTGTAGATATTTTTTCCTGAGGCTGTCATTTATTTCCCTTAATCTATCCTCGTGGTCTTTTAATTGTTTTTCTGTTTTTTCCTCAGCTTCCTTTCTTTCCATCAACTTGTCTTCTACGTCACTCACTCATTCTTCTACCCCATTAACCCTCGTCGTTAGGACCTCTAGTTTGGATTGTATCTCATTTAATTGATTTTTAATTTCTGCCTGATTAGAATTAAATTCTGCAGTCATGGATTCTCCTGAGTCCTTTATGCTTTTTTCTAGAGCCACCAGTAGTTTTAGTTGTGTTTCTGAATTGGCTTTCTGACATTGAATTGTAATACAAATTTTGTAACTCTGGAAAAGAGGACTGTTTCTGATTCTTTCTTTTGAGGTGAAGTTTTCCTTCTAGTCATTTTGCTCAGTGCAGAGTGACCAAAAACAAGTTGTTACGGGAAAAGGAGAAAAAGAGAGAAGGGAAAAAAAAAGAAAAAGAAAAAAAGAAGAAGAAAAAGAGAAGAAAAGTAAAAATAAGGGCGGGCAGCAAACAGAAAACAAAAAACAAGGGGTAGTATCCTCCGATTCTATATTCTGTAAATCCCTCGACTTCCCTTGGAACTTTCCAGTGCTACTTGGTCAATAGCTTGCTTTTCCCCTGTTCTTTTAGCTGGTCTTGTAGGGGAGGAGCTTGCTGTGCTGATTCTCAGGTGTGAGCAGTTGGGGGAACTGCTCAGCCCACTGCCTGGTGCAGGGCTCAGTGAAAATTGTTTATCCTGTTTATCCTGTGAGGCCACTGTGAAGCCCAGTGGGCGTTGTTTGTCCTTGAGGCCCTAGGAGGAACAACAACAGTGGCAGTGGCCAGCTCTCCAGCTTAGAGTCAGCTCCTGCAGTAACTACCTGAGCTCTCAGTCCATAGGGGCCCGGATGCTCCGGGAGTGGGGGCTGCTGATCTGCACAGCTCCGGGCCGCCCAGCGGCAGGAGTGTCCTTGCTGCCCTGTGCCCTCCTGGCCTCTGGCTGTCCCAGGGGGAGTGCCAGATCTTGGGCTGTGTCCCCCAGCACCCTGGGCTCCCTGGCCTGTGCCACTGGAATCACGCTCCCAGGCGGCGCAGCTCCCTCCAGGTGGAGCGTCACCTGAGCCGCCTCTGAGCTGCTCCCGGGTTCAGCCAGGCGTGCATTGCAGCCCTTTAGGGACCTCGGCGGTGGGATGTGGCAGCTCTCCCCGGCGCACAGTTACTCTGTTAGTGTGTCTGGGAGCCTGAGAGCATCCCCGCGCCTCCTGGGATCCTGCTCCAACTCCCCTCGAGCGCCTTTCCACCTCTCCATTCGGGAAGATTGGTGAATCTCCTGCTTCTCAGGGACGGGTCTTTCCTGTCCTAGGAGCACTCACCGCGTGGCCTTAGCCCAGATCCTCCTGGGCCCCTCCCCCTTGGATGCCTTTTGTTTCTTTATTTCTTTTTTCCTTGGTCTTCCTACCTTGATAGAAGCGCCAACTCTTCTCACTGTAGCATTCTAGCTGTTTTCTCTAAATCTCAAGCCAAATTCATAGGTTTTCAGGATGATTTGAAAGTTATCTAGGTAATTTGGTGGGGACAGGTGACTTGGGGACCCTACTCTTCCACCATATTGCCCCCTCCTCCCTGTATGAGTAGGATTTGAGATAAGTGTAGGTTACAGTTCGGATTAGGTATAAGGGTAGCGTAGGGGTTGTGGTACGTGTAGTAGTAGGGTTAGTGGTAGGATAGGGTTTTGGAGGGGTAGGGTAGAGGTTAGTGTTAGGGGTGGGGGTAGGGTAGTGATATGGGTGAGAGTAAGGTTAGGGGTACAGGAAGAGGTATTCGTAGGGTTAGTATTAGGTGTAGGCATAGGGTTAGTGATAGCATAATGGTTATGGGTATGGTAGTGGTCAGGCTATGGGTAGGGATAGGAGTTGTAGGTTTAGGGTTGGTATAGAGATAGGATTATGGTTAGAAATATGGGTAGGGTAAAGTTAGGCTTAGGTGTAGGGTTAGAGGTAGATGTATGGTTAGGGGTAAGCATAGGGATAAGGATAGGCGTAGGTGTAGGCACAGGGTTGGGGGTAGGTTTAGCGGTAACATTAGGGTTAAGGATAGGATTAGGTAGATCATGGTAAGGGTATAGGTACAGTTAGGGAAGTGGTAGGAGTAGCTCTAGGGTTAGGGGTGAGGTATGTGTAGGGATGGGGTCAGCATAGGAGTCGGAGAAGCAGTGGGGGTAATGTAGTTTCAGAGTATGTGTAAGAGTAAGGACAACAGTAGGTTTATTAGTAAGGATAGAGGTATGTGTGGGGTTAAAAAGAGGGATAGGGGTAGGTGTAGAGATAGGGGTAGGGTTATGAAAAGGAGTAAGGGTTGCAGTAGGTGTTGGAGTAGGAGTAGGGTTAGGGGTAGGTGTAGGGTTATGGGGAGCTCTGAGAATCAAAGTTTCCTTGAATGTAACTTTCAACTATCATCTTATATAAAGGAGTTAAAATGTATCTCAAAAGAGTTTGTGGAGGCACAATGGAAATGCACTGTACTTAACTGTGAAAAAAAAAAAAACGCTTTTCTTAAACACAGCTCCAAACTAGCCTTTAATATAAAGGAGTTAGAAACTATCTCAAAAGTAGGTGTGGAGGCACAATGGAAATGTGCTGTACAGAAACCTGAGAAACAAGCTTACCTTCCAACTACCCTCTCACATAATGGATAGAACCTATTCCAACAAAAGGTGTGGAGGCACAATATAAATGCACTGTTTGGGTAGGGGTAGGTCTAGAAGTAATGGTTGGGGTAGGTTAGGAAGTAGGGGTAATATATGCTTAGGAGTATAGATAGGGTTAAGGGTAGGGGTAGGTGTAGTGGTAATGGTAGGGGTAGGATTATGAGTAAGGTAGGAGTAGGCTATGGGTAGGGTTATTGTTAGTATAGATGCAGGTGTAGGAGTAGGGTAAGGGTAGGATATTGTTAGGGGTAGGAGTAGTGTGGGGATATGGGTAGTAGTAGGGGTTAAGTACATGTAGGGTTATGGTTAGAAGAAGGTGTAGGGGTAAGAGTACTGGTAGGAGTAGGGTTAGGGATAGGGTTAAGGGGTATGGTTAATGTAGGGTTAGGGGTAGGTGGAAGGATATGGGTAGGTGTAGGATTAGGGGTAGGGGCACAGTAAGGGTAGTAGTTTGGTTAGAGTTATGATTAGGGGAAGGGGTAAGGATAGATGTAGGTGTAGGGGTTGTGTTAGGATTAAGGGTATGTAAGGGTAGAGGTAGGAGTATCATTAGGGGTAGGTTTGGAAAGGGGTAGCAGTAAGGTTATATGTAGGGATAGGGGTAGGGGTAGGAGTAGGGTTAGGTGTAGGGGTAGTGATAAGGTAGGGTTAAAGGTAGGGACATGGTTACAAGTTGGTGTAACTCTAGGGGTACAAATCAGGTATGGGTAGGTTAGGTTTATAGTTAAGTATAGGGGTGTGGGTATGATATGGGTAGGTGTAATGTTAGGAGTAGTTGTGATAGCAGAGTTATTGGTACAGGTAGGGGAAAAGATAAGGATAGAGGTAGGAGTAGAAGGAGGTTTGGGGATAATGTTAAGAGTAGGATTCAGGTTAAGGGTAAAGGTAGAGGTAGGTTTAATTATAAGCTTATATATAGGGGAAGGTGTAGGGATAGGGGTAGGGATGGGGTAGGACTAGATTTAGGGATATGTGTAGGTTTAGGAGTAGGCTTAGTGGTAGGAGTAGGGTTTGGGTAGGTGTAGATGTAGTGATAGGGATATGATCAGTGTAGGGTTTGTGCAGGTGTAGGGTTATGGTAAGAATAAGGTGTAGGGTTATGGTTTGAATAAGGTGTAGGGGTAGGGGTATTAGTAGTTAGGGGCAGGGTTAGGGATAGGCTATGGTTAAGATTAGGTGTAGTTGTAGGGGTAAGGGTAGAGGTGGGGTTAATTTGGGGGCAGTGGTAGGGTAGGTGGTAGGTTTAGGTGTATGGGTAGGGGTATGTTTAGGGGTAGGTCTAAGGGTAGAAGTTGGGGCAGGGGTAAGGTAGGGTTTAGGGGTAATTATAGGAGTAGGGGTAGTGTTAGGTTTAAGTGTAGGGGTAGGGTGCAGGTATGGGTCAGGGTAGAGGTAGAGTAGGTGTTGGAGTAGTATTAGGGGTAGGTTTATGGTCAGGGTAGGGGTAGGGGTAGTGTTATAGATAGGAAAAAGTTAAGGGTAGGTGTAAGGGTGGGAGTATTAGCAGGGTAGGTGCCGGTTATGGTTTCGAGTAGGTTTAGGATTAGGACTATCAGTAGAGGTAGGCGTAGTAGTCAGGTTAGGGGTAGGGGTAGGAATAAGGGTAGTGTTATGGGTAGGAGTCAGGATAGGAGTAAGGGTAGGGGTAAGGTTGGTTAGAATTACTCGTAGAGTTTGGCTGGGAATAGAGGAAGTATAGGTATAAGGAGAGGGTTGTATTAGGTGTAGGATTAGGGTTGGGGTATGGGTAGTGATAGGATTAGGAGTAGGGAGAGAGTTAGGCATAGATGTAGGAGTAGAGTTAGCATAAGTGGTATGGGTAGGATTAGGATTAGTGTTAGGTGTAGCAATAGGGCTACTGGTAGGTTAAGGGGTACAGATGAGGCATGTTTATGGGTAGGTGTAGGGATCAGTGTATGGATAATCAAAGAGTTAAGGTAGGGTTATTTGTAGTGGTAAGGATTGGATTAATTTTAGAGGTAAGGCTAGGTTTATGGAAAGATTAGTGGTAGCAGTAGGGATGGGGTTAGGGTAAGGGGGGATTAGGATTAGGATTAGAGGTTGTTCTACTGGTTAGGTTAGGGGTAAGGGAGCATGAAGTGTAGGGTTAAGGGTAGGGGTAAGGTTAGTTGTAGGATAGGAGTATGGGTACAAGCCTTGGTAGGGGTATGGAATGGTTAGCATAGGCTTAGGAATAAGGTTAGTGGTAGGGGTTCAGGTTGGGCTATGGGTAGTGCTAGGGATAGTGTCAGGGGTAGGAGTAGGGATAGGTGTATGAGCAGGGTTAATGATAAGTGTAGAGATAGAGGTAGGGGTAGGGTATGGTTAGGAGTACCAGTAATGTTAGAGGTAGGTGTAGGGTTAGGGGTAAGATTAGGGGTAGTCTTGGGTTGGGGTAGAGCTATGGTCAGTTGTAGGGGTAGGCTTAGGATTTGGAAGAAGAGTAGGTTTAGTGGTAGGGTTAGGGTTAAGATTAGGGATTGGGATAGGAGTAAAGATATGGGTTAGGGGTACTTGTAGCAGTATGGGTCGAGGTAAGGGTAGTGGTAGAAGAGTAGTAATAGGGGAGGGATAAGTGTAGGGGTAGGCCTGGGGTTAGGGTAGGAGTAGAAGGAGGTGTAAGGATAGGGTTAGGTGTAGATGTAGGGGTAGGGTTCAGGTAATGGGAGGAGTATGGTGAGTGTTAAGATTATGGGTAGGGGTAAGTGTAGAATTAAGGGTAAGTGTAGAGGTAGGTCAGAGGTAGGTATAGGGGTAGGGATAGTGGTAGGGGTAGATATATGCTTAGGGGTAGAGGTAGGCATAGAGATAGGGTTATATATAGGCATAGGGTAGGGATAGGGTCAGGAGCAGACATAGGGTATGGTTAGTGGTAGACTTAGGATTAAAGTTTGGGTGGGGTGTGTGTAGTGTTAGGTGTATGGGTAAGGGTGGGGTTAGATGTAGGGAGAGGGGATGGCATAGAGGTTGGGGTAGGAGTTGGAGCAGAGATAGGGGTAGAGGTAAAGATAGGAGTAAGTTTAGGTGTAGGGTGTGGCTAGGGGTAGGGGTAGGATGTTGGGTAGGGTGTGGGTAAGGGTAGGAGTGGGGTAAGTTGTATGGGTATGGGTAGAGGTAGGGAAAAGTACCAATAGAAGTAGGTTTAGGGTTAGTGTTAGGGGTAGGAATAGTAGGTTTAGAGGTAGTAGGTGGTAGGGTTAGGCATAGAGTTAGGGGTATGTTTAGGGGTAAGCGTAGGGTTAGCTGTAGTTATAGTGTTAGTGGTGGGGGAAGTTTAGGGGTAGGGTTAGGGTTGGGTTGGAGTAGGATTAGAGTAGGGATAGATGTAGTGGTGTGGGTAAGGAATGGAGTCAAAGCAAGATTAAGCACAGCCTTAGGGTTAGGAGTAGTAGTAGGGTTAGAAGTAGGGGTAAGGTTAGAAGTAGGGCAGATGTAGAAGAAGAATTAGGGGTAGGGATTGATTTAGGGGTAGGTTAAAGGGCAGTTGTAGGTTACTTGTAGAGTTAGGAGTATGGTTAAAATTAGGAATAGGGCTAGGCTAGCAGTAGGAATAGTGTTAGGGGAAGGTTTAGGGGTAGGGGTAGGGTGTGTAAGTTTAGGGGTACTGTAGGATTAGGTGTAGTGGTAGGGTTATGGATACAAGCAGGAGCCAGATTAGGCATAGCAGTAGGGTTAGGAGTAGGAGTAGTGTTATGGGTAGGGCTAGATTGGGGGTAGAGGAAGCAATAGGTATAGGGTTAAGCATATGGGTAAGATTTGGTGAGAGGTAGGGGTAGGGGTATATGCTACTTTAAGGGTAAGTGTAGAATCAGGGCTAGAGTTAGGGATATGAGTGGGTTAGGAGTAGGTATAAGGTTATGGGTAAGAGTAGGGTTAGGAGTAGGGATATAGGTAGGGTAGGTGTAGAAGTGTGTTTAGGGCTAAGGTAAGGGCAAGTTTAGGTGTATGGGTAGGGATAATGGTAGGAGTAGCGTTAGGATTAGGGTAGGGGTAGGTTGAGAAGTAGATACATGGATAGTGTTATGAGTAGGTTTAGGTAAGGGTTAGGGTCAGGTGTAGTGGATTGGTAAGGGTTGGAGTAGTGTTAGGCATAGATCTAAGGGTAGAAGAGTTAGGGGTAGGCATAGGGATGGAGGTAATGGTATGGTTATGGGTTGGTTGTGGTAGAGATAAGGGTAGGTTTAGGGGTAAATATAGGGAGGAGTTGGTTTATGGGTAGGGTTATGAGTAAGAGGACATTTAGTTATGAGTAGGGGTAGTGGTAGGTATTGGGGCTGGCTTAAGGTTAGTGGTAAGGGTAGGTTTTAGGGTAGGGTTAATAGGGGTCAAGGGTATGTGTAGGGTTAGGAGTAGTGATATGGTTAGTTGTAGGTGTAGGGTTAGGGGTAGGGCTAGAGTTAGGTGTAGATTTAGGTTCAGTGAGGTGGAGGGGTAGACCTATGATTAGGGTTAAGGGTGGGATAGGGGTAGGTATATGGTTATGGGTAGTGTTAGGTTTAGGAGTAGGTGTAAGAGTAAGGTTAGTGTTAGGGATATGTGTACTCTAGCATTATGCTAGGGTGTAGAGTTAAAGATAGGGGTAGGAGTAGACATAAGGGTTAGTGTAGTATTATGGTTAGGGCTAGGGTTTGGGGTAGGATTAAATGTACAGGTGGTGTAGGGGTAGGGTTATGTGTAGGGTTAGGGGTAGGGTTAGCGGTAATGTAAGGTTAGGGTTGGGTTAGAAACAGGGTTTTGGATTAAGGGTCAGAGTAGGCTAGGTTTTGGGTAGTGTTAAGTGTAGTGTTAGGGGTATGTGTAGGGATATGTTTAGGTGTTAATCCTACAGGATTAGGGTTAGCAGGAGTGGCAGGGATATTGGTAGGCATATAGTAAGGGTAGGCATTAGGTATAAGGTGGGCATAGGAGGGGATCCCTGGGTGGCGCAGCGGTTTGGCGCCTGCCTTTGGCCCAGGGCGCGATCCTGGAAACCCGGGATCGAGTCCCACGTCGGGCTCCCGGTGCATGGAGCCTGCTTCTCCCTCTGCCTGTGTCTCTGCCTCTCTCTCTCTCTCTCTGTGACTATCGTAAATAAAAAAAAAAAAAAGGTGGGCATAGGAGTAGGCATAGGTGTAGGGGTAGTGGTTGCAGTAGGGCTAGGGGTAGGATTAATGTTAAGTGTAGTTGTAGGTCTATTGGTAGGGGTGGGGTAGAATTAGCATTAGGTGTAGTTGTGAGGATAATGTAGGGGTAGGGTTAGGAGTAGAGGTAAGGATTGGAGTAGGAGTAGAGGTAGGGATATGTTTAGGTGTAGGAGTAGAGGTAAGGGTATGGATAGAGTTAGGTTTAGTGGGAGTTTTCAGTGTAGGTAAAGGGGAAGGTTTAGTCATAGTGGTAGCAGTAGGTAAAGGGGAAGGTTTAGTCATAGTGGTAGCAGTAGGGGTTGGAGTAGCGGTAGGTGTAGAAGTAGGTGTAGCAGTTGGGTTAGAAATAAGGATAGATATAGGTGTAGGAGTAGTTTTAGGGGTAGGGGTAGGAGTAAGAGTAGTTTTAGGGTTAAATGTAGGGGTAGGTCAAGGAGTAGGTATAGGAGTAGAAATAGTTTAATATGTAGAGGTAGGTGTGCAATTAGGGATGGAGTTAGCATAGGGGTAGGGATAGGCTCAGGGTTGGGGGTGCAGGTAGCATAGAATTAGAGTAGGGTAGGGTTAGGTGTAGGGATAGGGTAGGTTTGGAGTTATGAATAGGGCTAGGATTATGGGTAGGAGGAGAGTAGGGGTATGGGTATGTTTAGGGATAGAGGTAGGCTATGAGTATGCTCAGATG
Source organism: Canis lupus baileyi (assembly GCF_048164855.1). Classification (NCBI taxonomy): domain Eukaryota; kingdom Metazoa; phylum Chordata; class Mammalia; order Carnivora; family Canidae; genus Canis; species Canis lupus. Next base: position 4,538,650 of record NC_132842.1, read on the forward strand.
TAGTGTTACTTGTAGGGCAGTGGTAGGAGAATGAGTAGGGGTAAGTTTAATATAAGATTAGGTGTAGGTGTAGATGTAGGTATAAGGATATTGGTATGGTCAGGGTTATTGTGAGCCATAGTGTAGGTTTTAGGGTAGGTAATGGGCCTTGATAGCATTATGGGTATGGGTATGGGTAGGTGTAGAAGTGGAGTTAATGGTAGCAGTAAGGGTAGGCTTAGTTGTAGGGGAAGGTTCAAGGTAGGGCTAGGAGTAGTTGTAGGGATAGGTGTATTTTAAAGGGTAGTGTTAGGTATAGCTGTAGGGTTAAGAGTCCGAGTCGATGTAGAGTTAGGTGTAGTGGTTGAGGTAGTGTTAGGGTATTTATAGTCTTAGGGGTAAGGGGAGGAGAGGGGAGGGGGTAGGCCAAGTGGTAGGTGTAGGGATAGTCTTGAGGTAGGTATAGGATAGTGGTTAGGGGTTGGAGTAGGGTTAGGTGTAGGTGTAGGGTTATAGGCAGTGTTAGGGGTAAGACAAGTGTTAGGGTTAGTGGTAGTTGTAGGGGTAGGGTTAATTTTATGGGTAGTGGTAGGGTGGGGTTAGATTTAGGTGTATGGGTAGAGGTAGAGGTATGATTCAGCATAGGAGTAGGAGTAGGAATTGGGGTAGTTATGGGGTAGGATTGGGGTATTTTAGGAGTAGGTATGGGTAGTGTTATAGATAAGTGTAGTTGTAGGTGTAGGGATATGGGTATGGTTATGTGTAGGTGTAGGGGGAGAGGTAATGTAGGGGTACGAATAGGATTAGCATTAGAATTACACTTAGGAGTAGGGTAGGGATAATGTTAGGGGTAGTGGTATAGGTAGGATAGGGTTAGAGGTAGGTATTCAGGTGGGAATATTAGTATAGTACATGCAGATTATGGTTTGAGTAGGAATAAGTTTAGGGGCATGGGTAGGGGTAGGCAAAGTAGTCGGCTTATGGGTAAGAGTAGGGGTAGAAGTATGTGTAGGGTTATGGGTAGGAGTAGAGTTAGGTGTAATAATAGGGGTAAGGGTAGGGGTATGGTTAGGGGTAAGGGTAGGTGTAGGGGAGGGTTGGCATCATTATAGTTGTAGGGGTCTGGTTATGAGTAGGGGTAACATTAGTATTATGGTTAGCCATAAGGGTATCAGTAAGAGTAGAGATAGGGAAGGGTAAGCAGTAGGGTTCTAGTTAGGGTAGGAGTAGGTTAAAGGTTAATGGTAGGGGTAGGCCTAGAGATATGGTTAGGGATACTGGTAGTGGTAGATGTAAGAGTTGGGGGAAGAGTAGGGTTAGGTGTAGGTGCAGGGGTTGGAGTAGGTGTATGGATAGGGGTAAGGGTATGGTTAGGTTTAGGCATAGGTGTAGACTAGGGGCAATAATAGTGAAATGGTAGGATATGGGTAGCGTTGGGTAATGTGTAGTATTAGGGTTAGAGGTAGTGATAGTGGTAGGGGTAGATTTAGGGGTAGGTGTAGGGTTAGCCTGGGGTAAGGGTAGGTGTAATGCAGGGTTAAGTTTAATCTTAGGGGTAGGGCTAGAGGTACTAGCCAGATTAGGCATAGCAGTAGGGTTAAGGGTAGGTGTAGTGTTAAGGTTATGGTTAGATTTAGGGATAGGGGAAGAGGTAGGCCTAGGGTTAGGGTTAGATATAAGTGTAGAATTTGGTGAGAGGCATGGGTAGTGGTAGGGGTATGTGTAAGTTTAGGGGTAACTGTAGAGTCAGGACTAGAGCTAAGGCTACAGGTAGGGTTAGGAGTAGGTGTAGAGTTATTGGTAAGTGTAGGGTTAGGTGTACGTGTAGAGGTAGGTAGGGGTAGGTGTAGAGCTAGGTTTAGGGTAAGTTAGGTGCAAGGTTAGGTGTATGCTTAGGGATAATGAGGAGTTATGTTAGGGTTAGGGTCGGGGTTTGTTTAGGTGTAGGTTTATGGATAGCATTATGAGCATTTTTAGGTTAAGTGTAGGGGTAGGTGAAGTGGATAAGGTAGGGCTAAGGGTGGAGTAGGGTTAGGCTTAGGGCTACATGTAGGGGAAGTGTTGGGGGTAGGGATAGTGGTGCGTGTAATGGTATGGTTATGGGTAGGGTAGGGGTTGGGGTAGGGGAAATGGTAGCGTAGGAGGAGTATAGATAGGAGTATGGGTAGGACTAGTTTTAGGTTTAGGAGTAGGGGTAGGGGTTGCATAGAATTATGGGTAGCATTAGAGGTAGGGTTTGGGGTATGGGTTGGTGTAGCGGTAAGGTAGAGTTAGGGGTAGTGGTAGAGGTAGGTTTAGGGGAAAGGGTAAATTTAGGGGTAGGGTTATAGGTAGGGTTATATGTAGGGTTATCTGTATGGGTAGGACAATGATTAGGGTTAGGCATAGGATTTGGTGAAACAGTTGGGTTAGGTGTAGGGATAGGGTTAAGGATAGGGATGGGGGGCAGCCCCGGTGGCGCAGTGGTTTAGCACTGCCTGCAGCCCAGAGTGTGATCCTGGAGACCCAGGATAGAGTCCCATATCGGGCTTCCTGCAAGGAGCCTGCTTCTCCCTCTGCCTGTGTCTCTGCCTCTCTCTTTGCTCTCTCTGAATGAATAAATAAATAAATCTTTTAAAAAAAGGATAGGGATAGGAGTAGGGTTAGTGTTAGTGGTAGAACTATGTATAGAGGTAGGGGTAGGTGTTGGCATAGGGATTTGGAATTGTAGGGTTGTGGTGAGGTAGGTATTGGGGTAGGGCTGGGTTATAGGTAGGGTTAGGGGTATTAGGTGTAAGGGAGGGTGAGCAGTAGGGTTTGAGGTATGGCTAGGGGTAGTAGTGGGAGGCTTAGGGATTAGGGGAAGTTTAGGGTTAGGTGTAGGGTAGGGGTTGGAGTAGGTTTAGGGGTAGGGTTAGACATAGGGGTAGGTAAGGTTAGGTGTTAGGATATGATTAGGGTTAGGTGTAGGGGTAGGCTAGGGGCAGGAGTGCTGAAAGGGTAGTTATAGGTGTAGGGGTGAGGCGTAGTTGTAAAGGTAAGGTAGGGGAAAGGGTAGGTGAAGGTGTATCTGTAGGGTAGGCTTAAGGGTAGTGGCTTAAGGGTAGTTGTAGAATTATGTTAGGGGTTTTATTAGGGTTAGGATACATGTAGATTTTGGGGTTGGGGTAGGGCTAGGGCTAGGATTAGGGTTAGGCATAGTTGTAGGGATAGAGTAATGGTAGGGATAGGATAAATTTTAAGAGTAGTGGTAGGTTAGGGTACAGGGTAGGATTAGGTGTAGGTGTAGGGGTATGACTAGGTGTAGGTGTGTGGATAGGAGTTAGGGAAGCTGTAGGGGTAGGTTTAGGGGTAATTGTAGGAGTAGGGGGAGGGGTAGTGTTATGGTTAAGTGTATTGGTAGGTGTAATGGTATGGGTAGGGCTATGTGTAGCCATAGGGTTAGAGACAGGGTAGGATATGAGTAGGAGTATCATTGTAAGTAAGGTTAGTGGTAAGGTAGGGCTCAGTGAGTAAGGGTAATGGTATAGGTAGGGTAGGGTTAGAGCTGGGGTATATGTGGGAGTATTATTAGGGTAGGTGTATGTTGGGGTTTGGAGTAGGGTTAGATTTAGGGCTATGGGTAGGGTTAGGAGTAGTAGTCAGGTTAGAGCTAAGGTTAGGAGTAGGGATAGGGTTATGGGTAGGAGGAGAGATAGGAGTAAGGGTTGGTGTAGTGTTAGGGATATAGTTAGAGTTAAGGAAGGGTTAGAAGTAGGATTAGTGTCATTGTAGGGGTAGAAGTCGGGTTAGGGGTAGGGGTACGGTTAGCAGTATGGTAAACCATAGGTGTAGGGGTATGAGAAGGGGATGGGAGGGTTTCCAGTAGGTTGTGGTAGGGTTAGTGATAGGTTAAAGATTAATGGTAGGGGTAGGCATAGAGGTATGTTTAGGGGTAGTGGTAGTTGTAGGGTATGTTTAGGGGTAGTGGTAGTTGTAGGGGTTGGGGGAAGAGTAGGGTTATGTGTGGGTGCAGGGTTTGGAGTAGGGTTAGGGGTATGTGTAAGGGTAGGGGTATGGGTATGGTTACAGTTAGGTGTAGGAGTAGTCTAAGGGGCAGTAACAGAGGAAGGGTAGGTGTAGTGGTAGTGCTGGGGTAGGTGTAAGATCATGTTTAGTTATAGGGGTAGGGATAGGTTTTGGAGTAAGAGTAGGGTTAGTGATAGACATAGCAGTAGGGTTAGAGTTAGTATGGGTAGGAGTAAGGCTAGTGGTAGGGGTAGGGTAGGGGTAGGGATAAGATTAGGGGTGGAGGGAGGAGTAGGAGTAGGGTTTTTTTGGTGTTGTGGTTGCATTTGGAGTAGGGGAGCGTTATGTGTAGGGTTAAGTGTAGCACCTAACCTTAGATGAGTGGTTTAGGATAGGGGTATGTCTCACTGTAGGATAGAGGTACGGTAAAAGTATTGTTAGGTGTAGGGAAGGGTTAGGAGTAGAAGACAAAGTGTAATAAGGGAGCAGTAAGTGTAGGAGTAGGACTAGGAGTGGAGGTAGTAATAGGAGGGTTGGAGTAAGGATAAGGTTAAGTGTAGGGGTATAGGTAGGGTTAGGGGTAAGAGTAAGGGTGGGGTCAGTGGTAAGGTTATGGGTAAGGTTCGTGGTATGGTTAGGGGTAGTTAGGGTCAGTGGTAGGTGCAGGCGTAGTGTTAGGAGTAGTAGTAGGGGGAAGTATGCTTAGAGGTAAGGGTGCATCAGGGTAGGAGAGGTTTAGGATTAGTGGTAGGAGTACAATTAGGGGTAGGGCTTAGGCATAGATTTAAGGTGAAGGGTGGGGTCAGGGGTAGGGGTAGATATAGGGGTAATTTAGAGATAGGGTTAGGAGTAGGGTCAGTTAGGGTATTACTAGAGTAAGGGTTAGGATTAGGGTTGAGTAGGGGTAAAGGTAAGGGAGGTTAAGGGTAGGAGTATGGTCAGGTATAAGGGTAGGATTGGGATACAGGGGTTGGGGTAGGGAAAGAATAGGGTTATGCGAAGAGGTATGGGTGGACGTAGGTGTAGGTGTTGGGATAACATTAGGGGTAGGTTTAGGGTTAGTGTTATGGGTAGTGTTGTTTGGTTTCAGGGTAAGGTTGGGGTAGTAGTAGGGTTAGGAGTATAGTTTGAGGTAGGAGTATGGTTAGGAGTAGGGGTATGCTTAGGTATAGGGTGAGGTTGGGGTATGGGTACGGTGAGGCTAGGTGTAAAGGTGGGGGTATGGAATGAAGTAGGAGTAGGATTATGCATAGCAGTAGGATTAGGGGAAGAAGTAGGGTTATGGATAGGGGTAGGGTTAGAAGTAGGGCAAGGTGTGGGAGACAGGTTAGATATAGGGGTAGATTTCAGGGTAGAGGAAGGTGTAGTGATAGGTTTATGGGTATGGTTAGTGGTAGGAGTAGGGTTAGGTTTAGGGTTAGGGTAAGGGCTGGATTAGGGGGAGGATTAGGATGGGGTAGAGGTAGGTGTATGGTAGGGTTAGGTGTAGTGGTAGACATAATGATAGGAGTAGAACCCGGATTAGTAATAGCAGTAGGGTTAGGAGTAGTAGTAGTGTTAAGGGTAGGTTTAGACTTAGGGGTAGGGGAAGGGGTAGGCATTGTGTTAGGGTTAGGGTAATGGTAGGATTTGGTGGGAGATAAGGGTTGGAGTATGTGTAAGTTTAGGGGTAGGTGTAGACTCAGACTCAGATTTAAAATTAGGGATACAAGTAGGGTTAGGAGTAGGTATAGGGTTGGGTAAGAGCAGGGTTAGGTGTAGGGTTAGGGGTAGGTGTAGAGGTTGGTAGGCATAAGGTTAGGTGTATAGTTAGAGGTACTGGTAGGAGTAGTGTTAGGGTTAGGGGTATGGGTAGGTTTGGCTGTAGGATTGCAAATAGTGTTGGAGAAGATTTAGGTGAAGGGTAGGAGGGTTAGTGAAAGGGTAAGTGTAAGGATAAGGGTAGGAGTAGGGTAAGGGGTAAGGGGTAGTGATAAGTGTAAGGGAAAGGTTAAGGGTAGGTATAGGTGTTGGGATAATGGTATGGTTATGGATAGGGGTAGGGTTAGAGGTAAGGGTAAGGGTAGCTTTAGGAGTAAGGATAGGCATAGGAGTTGTTTAAGGGGTAAGGGTTGGATATAGGTAGCAGTAGGGTTAGCTATTGGGATAAATTTAGGAATAGGGATAGAGTTAGGTTTAGGGTTACTGGTAGGGATAGGGTTAGTTTTAGGAGTAAGGGTAAGTGTATAGTTAGGAGTAGGAATAGGGTTACTTGTAGGTGTAGAGGTAGGGATATGGCTAGGGGTAGATGTTCGTGTATGCTAGAGTGCGGTGGTATGGTAGGGGTAGGGTTAGGGTTAAGGTTAAGGGTAGGGGTAGGTGAAGGGTTAGAGGTAGTATTAGGTTTAGAAGTAGGTGAAGGAGTAAGGTAGAGGTAGACATAGTGTAGGGGTATGCTTAGTTGTGGGGGTAGGGGCAGGGGATGTAGCAGTAGGAGTAGGGGTAGTGGTAGAGGTAGCATTAGGGCTACAGCTAGGAGTTGGGGTATGGATAAGAGTAGTGTTAGTGTAGGAATAAGTGTAGGGGTAGAAGTAAGGTGAAGGTTATGTAGGGGTAGTTTTAGGGGTAGGGATAGGGATAGAAACATCGTTTAGTGTTAGGGGTCAGTGTAGAGTTGTTTGGGGGTAGTGGTAGGTGTAGTGTTAGTGGTATGCCTAGGGATAAGTTTCGGCATAGGATTAGTGTTAAGGGCAGTGGCAGAGATATCAGTAGGAATAAGGGTAGGGATAGGAGTAGGTATAAGTTAGGTGTAGTAGTAGTGGCAGGTGTACGGTTAGTGGTTCCAGTTAGTGTAGGGGTAGGGTTAGTGTTAGCTGTAGTTTTAGGTCTAGAGGTGGGGTGGGGTAGAAGTAGCATTAGGTGTAGGTGTGGGGGTAGATTTAGGGGTAAGACTAGGTGTAGGGATACGGTTTTGGTTTGGGAGTAGGGGTAAGGGTAGGGGGAGGTTTAGGATTAGTGGGAGTTGTCAGTGTACGTGTAGAGGTAGGTTTAGTTGTCGTGGTAGTGGTTGTTGGAGTAGCAGTAGGTATAGGGTTTGGGATAGGAGTTGAGTTAGGGTTAGGTGTAGAAATAGGAGTAGTTTTAGGGGTAGTGGTAGTGGTAGGATTAGCTGCAGTGTTAGGGGTAAGTGTAGGGGTATGGCTAAGGGTAGGTGTAGTCTTAGGAGTATTTTAATGTGCAGAGGTACATGTACGATTAGGGATAGAATTAGGCATAGGGCTAGAGGTAGGCTTAGGGGTAGGATGCAAGTTGTGTAAGGTTAGAGTTAGGGTAGGGTTAATTGTATGAGTAAGGTAGGTTTGGGACAGGGAAAGTTCTAGGATTAGTGGTGGGGTAGGGTAGGGGTATGTTTAAAGGTAGGGCTAGGGATAGAGATAAGGCCAGGTGTAGGGAAGGGGGAGGGATAGAAGTAGAGATAGGGTAAGTGTAGGTGTAGGGTTAGGGGTGTAAGGGAATAAGTTCTAGATTATTGTTTGGCATGGTTAGGTTTTGGTCTATGGTTAGAGTGGAGTTAGGTTTATATGTATTGGTTGGGGTAGGTGTAGGAGTAGAGTTAAGGGTAGGTGTAGGGTTAGTTGTAGCGGAAGAGTAGGTGTAGGGATAGGGGTAGTTGTAGTGTTAGATAAAGGGGTACAAGTACGAGTAATGGTAGGGTTAGGTGTAGTGGTTGGAGTAGGTTAGGATTAGTTGTAGGTGTAAGGATAGGTTGAAGGGTAGGGTAAGGGGTTGGTGAAGCATTAGGGGAGGCATAGAAGTAGGTATATTATGGTTAGGCGTTGGAGTAGAGTTAGGGGCTGGGTTAGGGATAAGTCTAGGGTTAGGGGTAGTTGTAGGGGTAATGTTAGGTGTAGTGGTAGGTTAAGGGGTTGTTGGTTTAGGGTAGGGGTAGGGGTAAGGGTATGATTAGGCATAGGTTTAGGGGTAGGAACTATGTGTAAGGATAGGCGTAGGCGTAGTAGTAGGTATAGTAATTAGGGGTAGGGGTAGGAGTAGGGGTTGCATTGTGGGTAGGAGTAGGGATGGGAGTAAGGGTAGGACTGGGGTTAGGGATATGGGCAGGTGTAGGGTAAGTTTAGGGGTAGGATTAGCATCATTGTAGGGTAGAGTAGGGTTATGGGGAGGGGTAGGTTTAGCAGTGTGGTTAGCCAGAGGTAGGGGTAGGGGTAGAGTTAGTAGTGGTGGGAGTGATAGTGATAGGGGTTGTTGTAGGGGTAGGGGTAGGGGTAGGGTTCACCATAATGGTATTGTAGGGTTAAGTGTAGGTGTAGAGTTTGGGTAGGTTTGGAGACGCAATGGAAATACGCTGTACGGGAAGGGCTAGCATAGGTGTTGCATTAGGAGTGGGCCTAGATGTGGTAGGTGTAAAGTTTATGAGTAGGAGTTTATCATAGGGGGTGGGAGAGTGTTGGGCATAGGTATGATGGTAAGGATAAAGATACGGTTAATAGTCGGGTCACACAGGTAGGATTCAGGGTAGAGACAGAAGAAAGGTTACATGTAGGGGTATGAGTAGGTGTTGATGTATGGTTATGGAAGGGTTAGGGCTAAGTGTAGGGGTAGCAGTACAGGTAGAAGTAGTCATAGGGTTAGGAGTAAGAGTAGGGGTAGGGGCAGGGCTAGGGATAGAGGTATGGGTAGAGGAGGGGTAAAGTTAGAGTTAGGGTAGAGTAGGGGTAAAAGAAGGAGTAGGATTAGGGGTTGGTGTAGTGGTAGGATTAGGGGTAAGAGAGGGTTAAGTGTAGGGTTAGAGATTGGGGTAGGGTAGGAGAATGAGTATAGATAGGGGTATTGGTAGGGCCAGTTTTAGGATTAGGGGTACGGTTAGGAGTAGGGGTAGGGGTAGAGTAGTTTCAGGTAAGGTTAGTGGTAGGGCTAGGGTAGGGTTAGGAATAGAGTTTGGTGTAGCGGTAAGGTACGGTTAGGGGTAGTGGTAAGGGTAGGGGTAGGTTTATGTGTAGGTGTAGAGTTAGAGGCAGTGTTAGCTGTAGGAGTAGGACAATGGTTGGGTTAGGCATAGCAGTTGGGGAAAATATAGGGTTAGTTGTAGGGTTTGGTGTAGGGTTAGGGTTAAGGGTAGGGGTATATGTAGGATCAGGGTTAGGGAAGGGGTAGAGTTATGGTTAAGGTATGGTAGGAGTTGAATGGAATGGGGAATTTTAAGGTTAGGCTGAGGTAGGTGTTGGAGTGCGGCTGGGTTAGAGGTAGGGTTAGGGCTAGGGGTAGGAGTAATGGTAGGGATGGGTGAGTGGTAGTGTTCGAGGTAGGGTAAGGTTAGGTAAATGATTAAAGGGTAGGGTTAGGCATAGACATATAGTTAGGGGTAGAAGTATGTGTAGGGGTTGGAATAGGTTTAGGGGTAGGGATTGAGGTAAGGGTAGGTATAAGGGTATGGTTAGGGTTAGGTGTAAGGGTAGGCTAGGAGCAGGAATATAGGAAGGATAAGTGTAGGGATAGGGCTGGGGTAGATGTAGGATTAGGGTTAGGGGTAGGGATAGGATTAGGAGTAGGGGTAGGGTTAAGGATAGATGTAGTAGTAGGGTTAGGTATAGAGGTATGGGTTGGGTAGGGTTAGTGGTAGTGGTAGCAATAGGGTTAGTTGTAGGATAAGGGTAGATAAGGCAAAGGATTAGGGGTGGGGTAGGTGTATGGATAATTATATAGTTAATTGTAGGGTTATTGGTAGGAGTAGGGCTAGGGGTATGGAAAGGTGTGGGGGTAGGCATAGGGGTACCCCTACTCTTAAGTATACCTCTACCACTCCCCCTACCCCTAATTCTACCTCTACACTTACCCATGACTTACCTCTACCTCTACCACTTTCCCTACCCCTACCCATAATCCTACCACTAAACCTACTCCATTCTTAAATTTAACGCTACCCATACTCCTGCAACTAACCCTATCCTGACCCCTAACCCACCTTCTACACCTACACCCACCACCAATCTTAACCCAACCCTTACCCCTCCCCTATATGACCCCTTCTTTATCCCTACACCTAACCCAAATACTGCCCCCTACACCTAAACATACCCCTACCCTGACCCCTACACCTAAATCTATCCCCTACCCTACCACTACCCCTGAAATTAATCCTACCCCTACACTTCCCCCTACCCCTACAACTACCTCTAACCACAACCCTAGCCCTACCCCTAGCCATGCCCCTAACACCCAATCACTGCCCCTAAATCCTACTCCAACCCCTAACCATAATTATGGTTACCACTACCCTACCACTATGCCTATACCTACCCAATCCTTTACCTACAACTTCCCCTAACCTTACCTTACCCCTACACCTACACTAAACCTAATTCTAATCCAACGGCAACTAGCCCTAACCCTATTCATACTCCTACCCCTACACTTAACACTACCACTAATACTACCCCTACCCCTACAACTACCCCTATCCCTACACCAAACTCTTCCCTTACAACTAACTCTTCTCCTACGGTTAACTATTCTTACACCTACCCCTACCCCTACCCATAACCATAACCCTAACACCACCCTAACTCTACTCATCAACCTACCCTACACCTAACACTAACCCCAACCATACCCATACCTCTGACCCTAAACCTACACCTACCCCTACCCCTAAACCTACTCATACCCCTACCCTACATGTACCACTACATTTGGCCATACCCCTAGCCCTACCCCTACCCTTAAACACACCACTACCCCTGCCCTAACTCTACCCCTAATTCTTGCTCTTTCCCTGACCCCAAACCTACTCTACCCCGACAAACAAACCTATCCTACCTCTAACCCTACACTACCCGCATCCTTGCCCCTGAGGCACCATACACCAATACGTACTACTTCCTTAAATTAACACTTACCTCTAACTTTAAACTACTCCTACCCCTACACCTAACTCTAACCCTATCCCTACACCAACACTTACCATAACACTATTCCTAATGCTACCCCCAAAACTATGCCTACACCTACACTTAACTCTAACCATAAACAAACTCCTACCCCTTCCCCTACAACTACAGTACTCCAACCCCTACTGCTACCACTATGACTAAACCACCCCTGACACTGACACTGACAAATCCCAATAAACATAATCCTACCCCTATCCTTACCCCTACCCTACCCCCAACCACATCCCTACACCTACCTCTACACTGAAAACCTACCCATATACCTAACCCTAAACCTACCCCTATACCCACCATACACTTAATGGTACTTCTACCTCACACCTACCCCTAGACCCACTACACCTAACAATAACCCTACCTCTACACTTACTGCAACCACTACACCTATACATACCCCTACTCATACACTTACTTGTACCTACTCCTCACCTACCCTTACTCCTACCCATAACCCTGCACCTACCCCTACACTACCCCATGCCTAAAATAACCCCTACACATACCACTAACAATACACCTACCAATAACCCAAATTTTACCCTACACCTACCCCTAACCCTAAACCCAGTTTCTTCCTCTAACTCTACCACTACAATTACCCCTAAACCTACCCTATCACTGCCATTTACCCTACCACTATGCCTAAAACTACCCCTACCCGACCAGTACCCCTACCTCTACCCAAAACCGTAGCCCTAGCCCTGATGCTACCTCTACTACTACTACACCTACCCCTACCCCTATACATAAACATAACTCTGCCTTACTGACAGCTCTACCTTACACCTAAACCTACTCCTAACACTATCCATAAACTTACACCTAAACCTACCCCTACACTAAACCTAACATTACTCCTACCATTACCGCTAATTATACCCTAACCTTACCCCCACCCTATGCTTAAACCAACCTTTACACCTACCTCTTCCCCTACAGTTAACCCTACTCTTACCCACAACACTACACCTACTCCTAACCTTACTTGTACCCCTAACTCTAGCCCTGCTTCTACACCTACCCCTAAATTTACAGGTACCCCTACTGATACCCTTACCTCTTGTCTATCCTAACCTTACACCTAACCCTAACCCTACACCTACCCCTTCCCCTACACCTAAGTCTAACCCTACCCCTAACACTACTCCTACCTCTAACCCTAGTGCTATGTCTAATCCAGATCCTACTCCTAACCCTCCCTTTAACACTACACCTAACCCTACCATACCACTACTCTAACCTTACCCTAACCCTACCCTTCAACCTACCCTTACCACTATCCCTAACCCTACCCCTAATCGTATATCTACACATAATCCAGCCCTACTTCTCACCTACACTTCCACTATTCCTATCCCTAGCCTACTCCTACACCTAACCCCAATAATACCTGAAACCCTACCCATATACCTACCCCTAACTCTACACCTGAACCTAACCCTACTACAACTGCTACAACTACCTCTAACCCTACCCTTCCCCTACCACTAGCCTACCGCTACCACTACCCCAAAACATACTTCTACGTATACCCACCACTAACATTTTACCTGCTTCTAACCCTACCACTAACCCTCCTCTAACTTTATTCCTACCCCTATCCTTTTGGCTAACCATATTGCTAACCCTACCCCTAATCATAACAAAATGCCTACCCTCAAAATAATGCTAACCATAGTCCTACCCCTATCCTTACACCTAACCATTCCCCTAATCCTACCCCCACCCTTACTCCTAACCATACTAATACCATAAGCCTACCCATACTCCAACCCCTACTCCTAACTCTAAATGGAGTGCTATACCTAAACCTACCCATAGCCCTAACCCTAATCTGACTCCAAACCCTAAGCTCCACCTACCCTATTAATACTCCCAAAACTACACTTACCCCTACACTACCCCTAACACTACCCCTGATGCTACTCCTGCTCCAACCCCTACCCTACCTCTATCCCTACCTATTGGGATCCCTCTATCCCTACCTATTCCCCTACACCTACCACTACACTTAAACCTAACACTACTCCTACTCCTACAAGTAGCCCAAACACTATGCCTACACCTGCCCCAACTCCTACTCCTACACCTATGACTATTCATACCCCTATCCTACACCTAAACCTACGCCCTACCCTACCCTTACTCCTAAAATTACCCCTACCCCTACCCTTACTCCTACCCCTACAACTACCCCTAACCTTAACCTTAGCCTTGCCCTAAGCCTGCCCTTAACATTACACCTAATGCTAAACCTAATAAAACTCTTAACCATTATCCTACACCTACCGCTACATTAACACTACATCTAGCCTTCACTTACCCATTCCCCTAACTTTAACCTTATCCTACGCCTACATCTAACCCTAACTTTACTTATACTCATACCCCTATCCCTACACCTAACACTACCCATAACACAAGACCTACCCCACCAACTACCCCTAGCCCACCCCAACCCTTCTCCTACAATTAACCCTACCCCTACCCTTATCCCTACTCCTACACCTAAACCGCCACATACCCATAACACTAACCCCGCCATAACCCTAGTCCAAAACATACCCTAAACCTAACATGAACCTCTATTGAAACCATATCTCTAACCCTACCCCTAAGCCTAACCCTACATTAACCTTACCTATATTCCTACCTTTACCCCTGCCCTACACCAGGCCCTATCGGTAGACCTACACCTGCACCTAAACATACCCCTACATAATGTACTCATACCCCTAATCCTAGCCCTATCCCTAACCCCACACCTAAACATAGCCTTACATGTAAACTTAACCCGAACACTACTCCTACTACTACCTGTAACCCTACCCTTAACCCTAACCCTACACCAACCCCTGCATGTAACCCTACAATTTCCCCAACCCCTATGCCTACTGCTACCACTACAGATTAACCATACCTCTACCAGTACACCTACCACTAACCATTTTCCTACCCCTACCCCAAACCCTACCTCTCACCCTATCCCTACCCCTTCCACTAATCCTATCATACCCCTAACCCTAACCCTACTCCTACCCCTAACCCCAATGCTATACATAATCCTGCTTCTACTTCATTCACTACTCATACCACCACACCTAAGCCTACCATAATGATACCCCTACAACACCCTAACCCAAGCCCTAAACCTGCCCCTACCACTAACCCTCCAACTACTCCTAACACTAGTCCTACCCCTAACCATAACCCTAGCGCCAATTCCTAACCCTACCGCTACACCTAGAATTAACCATAAACCTACTCCTACCCCTACCCCTAATGCTAACCCAGGACCTACACCTACTGCCATGCAGATCCTTCCCCTAACCCTATTTCTACCCCATCACTTTCTACTCCTACCCCAACCTCTACACCTTACCTTAATCCTACCCTTACACTTCCCCTATCCCTACCTACCTCTACCCAAAATCCTAACTTTATCCCTATGCATACCCTACACATACACTTACCCCTATTCTACTCCTATGCCTAACATTGCTCCAACTCCTACCCCAACCTCTACACTACACATAACCTAACCCCTCACATACACCTACAACTTCCTCTACCCCACTCCATCCTAATCATATTTCTAGCCCTAATCTTAACCCTACCCCTAATCCTAACCCTATCCCTACCCCACCCCTACATGTACCCCTAACCCTAACTGTGCACATACCCCTATCCCTAACCCTCCAACACCTAACCATAAATCTGTCCCTACCCCAATGCCTAACCCTACACCTAAGCATACATCTACTGCTACCCCTAACACTACCATACACCTACCCCAGAACTACCTCTACCCCTACTCCAAAACACCCCTACCATGACCCTTAACCTTACCACCTACCTTACTCCTACCCTTACCACTAGCCCTACCGCTACATCTCACCCTATCCCTATACCTAACCCTCCTTCTACTCCTCCCACAACCCCTACCACTATACTTACACCTTCCCTATTACGACCTCTCCTTTAACCCTATACCCAACCCTAACCATACCATTACATGTACCCCTACCCATATACGTACTCCTACACCCACCCCAAACTTTATTCCTACATCTAAACCTACTCTAACCCCTAAGCCTACCAGTAAACCTACTATGCCACCCCTACCCCTAACCATACCTCCACCTCAAACCCTACAAATTATACACAACCATTACCCATAACATTACCCTTACCATTTACCTAGTCCTACACCGTACCTCTAAATGTGTCTTTATTCCTACCCCTAACCATACCCATACCCATACCCCTATCCTTATATCTAACCTTAACCCTACCCATTCACCTATCCCTACTCCTACACCTAATAATACCTCTAGCACTTACCCGTACCTCAACCCGTAACCCTACCCCTAACCC